>NC_044329.1:40970176-41270176 GCF_007399415.2 Gopherus evgoodei
GTGAGGCAGCTTCAGCTACCTGCACATAAGTGATGACTGATGCCTTTCGTAACCTGAGACCCAGGAGGGGGATGTGACCAGGTGACACTTTACCCAGGAAGCCAGATAAAGACCAGGAGGAGGGGCAATGGATGTGCTGGAGGTTGACTGCTGGAAGCTGAGCTGTAGGGGACTCGGAGAGGGAGGAGCCCAGGGCATCTGGCCAAGGGTCCCCCTATCAAGGCTAATTCCCCACTCTGTTATTTCCAGTGCAGAAGCTGGGGGCCCACAAGGAATCTAAAAATTACTACTGGCCATTCCAGGGTTCTATTAAACTCCCAAGGTTACAGCTTTTCTCTGACCTTGGATTGGTAGATGCTGCCACCGCCCAAGTACAGAACCCCTTTCAGAGCCCAGGAAGGTGCACTTGGGAATTCCTTGTTGTGGAGTATCCTCAGGCCCTTTCACCCCCTCTTCCGGGAAGAGTTGAGAAAGAAAAAACAAAGAAATCAGCTGTTGCCCCCACCTAATTAGATAACGTGCACAAATCTCTTAAGACACAAAAATCCAATTTTGTTCTTAAAAAAAGGTAACAAAATTTAAAAAGGGAAGAAAATACACCTGGGAACTCAGGCTATTGCTAGATTTTAACAGGGCAACTACAAGGATTAAGCACCAAGAATAGCTTTTTTGAGGTCCATCTTCAAGGATGCAAGCAAAACAAAAGCACTTGGGGTTAGCACAGAGGAATAAAGCCATAAAGAAATAAAAGATATAAACCTAATCATGTCTTAGTAGATATTTCCTGATCTACTTACATATCTGGGGTTTTAAGTGAGTAGTTTCTAGGTATGATACTGACGATTTTTTCATACCTGACCCAAGCTTTTTACAGCATAGTTGTTGCCCTGTCTGTCTCTCCCCAGGAGAACAACCACAGACAGACAAAAGGGGAGTTATTTAAAAAAGTTCTAGCCTTCCCATTGATGCTTTGGCCAGGTGCCCACGCACTTCCTTTGACCTATTGTATCAAGGTGAGGACTCACCCACACAGAGCCTCCTGCTGGTCATCCTGGGAATTAGCTTTTCAGCTCCAGAGCGCCCTCTGCTGGCCAATGTCCCGCTTGCCTCAGGCCCCAGTGTCCCTCCCAGACCCCGGTACCCCTTTCCTCAGGGTTCTTCCCTCTGCAGTACCCCTGCCGTCTCTGGGTCTCCCCTCCCCAGGGAACCCCCAATCCCCATCCCTATCTTGCCTCAGTGGCTACTTCCAGTCATCATCTAGCCCCCGCTCACTGGGTCAGACTGCAGTCTATAAACCACTCATTATCAGCAAGGCGGGGTTGGACCTGCTGCCTTTGCCTACCGTGGGCTGCACCTCTGCAACCCCAGTATCCTTCCCGGCCTTCAGCAAGGCCTGCAGCCTGGGGGGTTTCCAGGCTGGAACTCCCCAGTTCCCCTGGCCTTCCCCCAGCCCTGCTGCACTCCAAGTACCCTTTTCTCCCAGTCCTTCTCTCTCACAACACCAGAGAGAGTCTGCATTAGCACCTGGCTCACAGCCTTTTTATAGGCCCAGCTCTGGCTGCCTTCCCAATCAGCCCAGCTTTCTGGCTCCCCGGGGCTGCCCTTTCCCATGGCTGTTTTAACCCCTTTAGGGCCGGAGTGGGGTGACTACCCCACTACAACCCCCCCCAAAAATCCCACACCCGAGGTAAGGGGGGTCCTCTAGCCTGTGCGGCCCAGAGACGTCCTGCCAGCTGCACTCACCTCTCCTCATTGTCCTTCAGTTTAAGGCCAGGTCTTCCTTCTCCTTTTGGGCTTTTTGTAGCTCCATCTCAGCTGTCCGGCGGGCCTGTTCTGCCGCTGTTCACCACATACCTAGGCTAACATCCCTCAGGCCCTCTAACTTCAGGGTCTGGGTTCCTGTTGTAGCTTGCCCTCCATCAGTCTCGGTCCTCGCTTCCTGCTGGGCCCGCTCTGTTGCAGTACCTTTCTCGGATACCTTCCATTGGGTCTGCCCCCCTCATAGGCCTACTGCTCCCAATGCAGCATCAACCCTGCCGACCTTCACCCTCTCCCCCCGCGGGGTCCTTAGGTATCCCGTCCTGTACCCCTTGTCCCTTGAAGGGGCAGAATCTCCCAATACGTCCCCTCTCCTGGCAGAAGAAGCAAGTTCCTTGTCTCCTCTCAGCCTCGGGCCTTTTCCAGTCCTTCCTGGGCCTAGCTCTTCCTGGGCTGCCCTGGGCAATCCCCCCAGAGGTGTCCTCACTGCCCACAGGCCCAACATGTCCACAGCCGCCTCCGTTCCTTCACCCAGCAGACTGTCTTTTGGATTTCCCCCATCCCTGCTCGGGCTGAGGCTCCATGCCCCCACCCCAGAAGGGACAATCCCTTTTTAAAATGTCCATGGCTTGCACAGGATAACATGCCCTACATTCCGTGACCGGCCTCCGGGCCCTGGCACTGGGCTTTCTGTCCTGCTCTCGGCAGCTCCTCCAAAACTCCCTCTGGAGGAGCTTTACTAGGGCCTGCTGTTCCCTTGCCAGCTGCCCCACTTGTTCATGGAGGGCCCACTGCACCTCTCTCAGTCCTTGGGGGTTGTTAGCCCCCTTTCGCCAGGGCATTGTTCCCACCCAGGGGATTTCTTCCTGGAGCTTTTAGGAAAACAGAGTTAATATGATACATGCACCTCTAATTTTACTAATAATTACAAGAAGAACTAAATGGTATTTTCCACATTTTAAGGACTACAATGACTTAGAATACAGGGATATTTCTACCCGGCTGCTTCTCGGAAACCTTCCCAGGAGAGTGCATCAGCCACTTTGTTAGAGGCCCCTGAAATATTTTGCATCTCAAAATCAAAGTCCTGAAGAGCTAAACTCCACCAAAGAAGTTTTTTGTTAGTCTCTTTGACTGTGTGAAGCCACTTCAGTACAGTATGGTCAGTCTGCAGATGAAAGCGCCATCCCCAAATGCATGGCGTAGCTTTTCCAGAGCATACACAATGGCATAACGTTCTTTTTCTGAGACTGACCAGAGGCTTTTCTCTCAAAGAGTTTTTTGCTGAGAAACACAAGATGGAATTCTTGATTCAGTCCTTCCTGCATTAAAACTGCTCCTACACCACACTCAGATGCATCTGTGATTAAGACAGAAGGTTGGTTAAAGACCAGGGCCCTTAGTACAGGGTCAGACATAAGGGCCACTTTAAGCTAGTTAAAGGCTTTCTGAAACTTCTCAGTCCACTGAATGGCATTTGGCTGTTTTTTCCTGGTTAAGTCAGTCAGTGGGGTGGCAATTTGGCTATAATGAGGTACATATAATCTGTAAGACACAGCCAAGTCCAAGAAGGACTGGACCTGGTCCTTTGACTAAGGGACAGGCCAATTTTGGATAGCATTTACTTTAGCCTGTAAGGGGTTGATAGTTCCTTGACCCACCTGGTATCCAAGGTATATTACCGTGTTTAGGTCTATTTGACATTTTTTGGCCTCAACAGTTAATCCTGCCTCCTTTATGCGTTGGATGACAGCTTGGAGGTGTTCTGCCCATGAATCTGAGAATATGGCCACATCATCAAGGTAGGTGACTGCAAATTTCCCAAATCCAGCCAGAAGGTTATCTACCAGTTTCTGGAAGGTTGTGGGTGCATTTTGCAGTCTGAAAGAAAGCACATTAAATTCATACCATCTCTACATGGGTGATGAAGGCTGACCTTTTCTTTGCTGGGTCATTTAGCGGCACTTGCCAGTACCCCTTAGTTAAGTCTAAGGTGGAAATGAATTGGGCCCATCTCAGTTTCTCCAATAGCTCATCTGTGTGTGGCATTGGATAGTTATCTGGGCGAGTTATGGCATTTTGCTTGCAAAAGCAGATTTCTCCATCTGGTTTGGGAACCAGAACCACTAGAGAGTCCCATGCACTCTCAGAGGGGCGGATTACACCCATCTGTAACATGTCTTCAATCTCCCTTTCTATCGCAGTTTTGGCTCAAGGAGCCATCTGGTAAGGTTGGGCTCTAATTGGGCGAGCATCACCTTTGTCAATGGAGTGGTATACCCGTTCTCTTCATCCTGGGGTGGCTGAAAACACTTGCGCAAAACTGATGCATAGCTCCTGGATTTGCTGTTGTTACTTATGCCCAACAGTTATGGAAGAGGCTCACCTCTTCTATGCCACCATTGCTTTTCCCTTCATAGTAGACTCCTTCAGGCCACTCAGCGTCATCTCTCCCCTGAGCTGTAAACTGGAGAACCTGGATTTCTTGGAAATAAAAGGGCTTTAGAGAATTAACATGGTATATTTTGGGTTTTAGGGTAGGGTCTGAGAATGCTATAAGGTAATTAATAGCTCCCAGGTGCTTTTGGACCATAAATGGCCCTCCCAGGATGCTTCCATCTTATTGGCCTGGAGAGCTTTCAGGACCATAACTTGGTCACCTACTCTGAAGGAATGCTCTCTGGCATGTTTATCATACTAGGCCTTTTGCTCTTGTTGAGCATCCTGTAGGTTTTCTTGAGCAAGGGCTAGAGAGTCTTTGAGAGTGTTTTGCAGGTTGGTTACAAAGTCCAAAATGTTAGTTCCTGGAGAAGATGTAACTCCCTCCCATTGCTGCTTCACCAACTGTAATGGCCTCTTAACTTTGTGGCCATAAACACGTTCAAAAGGTTAAACCTCAAACCAGGTTGTGGTACAGCCTGTAGGCAAAGAGCAACTGTTGCAACACTAGGTCCCAATCATTGGAGTGCTTATTCACAAATTTACTTATCATGGCCCCCAAAGTTCCATTAAACTTCTCCACTAGGCCATTCATTTGACAGTGGTAAGAGGTGGCAACCAAGTGGTTCACCCCATGAGCTTCCCAAAGACGTTTCATGGTCTTGCCAGGAAGTTAGTACCCGAATCCATAAGGATGTCTGAGGGCCAACCTACCCTGGCAAAGATGTCTGCCAATGCCTGGCTCACGCTTTTAGCCCTGGTGTTGCTTAGAGCTACTGCTTCCGGCCATCGGGTGACAAAATCCATGAAGGTCAGTGCATAAGAGTCCTTCTACAACAAACCTGGACCTATTGGAAGAGCTGAGAGGTGGTGGGTCACTTCTTGCTGCCATCCAAGCTCCCTTGAGGCTTTAGTCCGCATCCTGCTCTGCCTGAAACTGCTTCCTTGATGCTGTTCCTCTCTGGGTTGTGGATTTTGGCTTAGTCCCACTGGAAGCAATGCAGATGATAAAGGTGTCTCCATTGACTGTGAACCACTCTCCACTGGTGCACTAAGTTGTATTTCAGGATCTGGTGGAGCTTCTTGTGCCAGTTTTGCTGCTGCTGCAGGTGCAGGCCCTTTGGTGCTGTCTCTCCTTACTCTGGTGGGGTTGCAGGCACAGGCTCTGGTGCTGACTGTGCCACCAGTTCTGATCCTTGACCTGATTCTGGTTGGGTCCCTGGAACTGGATTTACAGCCGCTGCCATAGACAATAATCTGATAATCTGCAGTCTGGTTCCACCACCTCTGGCTGGGTCCCCAGGCCTGTGATATCAGGGGACACAGACTGGGTCCCTGTAGGAGGCTCAGGAATGGAGTTAGGTGTGGAGGCCTGTTTAGCCTAGCTGCAGAGAATCCTCTACCAAGTGACCCATGCCCCATGCTGCAGAGGAAGGCGAAAAACCTCCAGGGCTTCTGCCAATCTGCCCTGGAGGAAAATTCCTTCCCAACCCCAAATATGGCTATCAGTTAAACCCTCAGCATGTGGGCAAGACTCACCAGCCAGCACCCAGGAAAGAATTCTCTGTAGTAACTCAGATCCCATCCCATCTAGCATCCCATCACAGACCACTGGGCATACTTACCTGCTGATAATCAAAGATCAATTGCCAGATTAATTGCCAAAATTAGGCTATCCCATCATACCATCCCTTCCATAAACTTATGAAGCTTAGTCTTAAAGCCATATATGTCCTTTGCCCCCACTACTCCCCTTGGAAGGCTGTTCCAGAATTTCACTCCTCTAATGGTTAGAAACCTTCATCTAATTTCAAGTCTAAACTTCCTAGTGTACAGTTTATATCCATTTGTTCTTGTGTCCACATTGGTACTAAGCTTAAATAATTCATCTCCCTCCCTAATATTTAACCCTCTGATATATTTATAAAGAGCAAACATATCCCCCTTCAACCTTCTTTTAGTTAGGCTAAACAAGCCAAGCTCTTTGAGTCTCCCTTCATAAGACAGGTTTTCCATTCCTCGGATCATCCTAGTAGCCCTTCTCTGTACCTGTTCCAGTTTGAATTCATCCTTCTTAAACATGGGAGACCAGAACTGCACACATTATTCCAGATGAGGCCTCACCAGTGCCTTGTATTAGGAAAAACTTTTTCACTAGGAGGGTGGTAAAGCACTGGAATCAGTTACCTAGGTGGAATCTTCTTCCTTAGAGGTTTTTAAGGTCAGGCTTGATAAAGCCCTGTCTGGGATGATTTAGTTGGTCCTGCTTTGAGCAGGGGGTTGGCCTAGATGACCTCCTGAAGTCCCTTCCAACCCCGATATTCTATGATTCTATGAAACTTCAAAGTGTGGCCCATTAATGGTGGTTTGGAATCTTTATGGTTCCCATCAACTAGTACAATTGGTTGTAAATGGCTCTGTTTACTTGTAAGCCTTCTTGTATGCGTGGGTGCCAGCCAGTGAGTAATGAAGTCTCACAGGACATGTGAACATGTCATATGATACTGGAATCCATCTTAAACCTGGTGCTTTTCCATTTAGAAGGAAGGGTGGGAACCCAGAGAGAGACAAAGGATTCCCACCTTGTGCCAAAGATATAAAAAGGGGTAAAATAGAACAAAGGGGGTTGCCAGTCATGAAAAATCCCCTAGCTACCACCTGAGCTGGCACAAGGACTGTACTGGGGAAAGGACTGGGCCAAGACTAAAAAGAAGAACTTTCTGTTTTACACACTGGCTGAGAGTCATGGATGACTGCAGAGCTGGGGTGCAGGGCCCTCTAGCTTCCCCAGGGGTTCCATCCAGGTGAACCCTCCAAGAGGAAGTATACAGTGTGAACAGGGATGCTCATAGACTCATAGGTCAGAAGGGACCAATCTGATCATCTAGTCTGACCTCCTGCACAAGGCAGGCCACAGAACCCCACCCATCCGAGGTCATTCCCAGGAAGGCCAAAGAGGCTCCTGGTCCTGGACAGCAGATCCTGAGGTGACTCATGTCACCCCATAGTCCTGGCAGGCTTCATACAGAGCAGTTCCAGAGCATCCAACCTGTGACTCCATCACAAGGGGATAAGGCTTCCTTCTGTATAACTGGCAGCATTTGCCTGGGAGGGGGGACCTGAGTTCACATCCTTGCTCCAGTGAATATTTAATTACTTAGAGTGAAACAGCTTCAACTGGAGAGACCAAGAAAGACCCACAGCAGTGGCTAGGATGCTATCCTGTAGTGTGGCAGCCCCAAGTGCAATCTCTTCTCCCCGTAAGGCAGAAGGGGGAATTGAATACAGGTCTCTCACATCCCAGCTGAATGTCCTAACCACTGAGCAAAAAGCTAAAAGGAGGGCAGCTGCTTCTCCTGTTCTGGCCATGTTATGACTCCCCTCTGGAAAACTGAAATGTTGCAGTGGAGTTAAAATGAATGGGGATCATTTTGATGTTATCAGACCACTTAGATTTTTCAGTTTGGCTGAAACCATTCAGAGAACTCAACACAAATTCACTAAGAGTTTTGTTGTGACCAAAACTTTGCTTTTCTGCAACTTTTTGCCAAAAATAACTTAGTTAAGAAGAGTTGTGAACATCCTTTGTAGGCACCTCTGTGGAGAGAAGCTTTCAGGTAGCAGCAGAAGTCATTTTAATCTAGCAAAGGCAACGCAGGGGCCAATGGCTGGAAGCTGAGTGTAGACAATTCAGAGTGGAAATAAGGCACAAGTTCTTAAGCAGTGAGGGGAACTGATGAGCTGATCAATGCATGAAGGGATATGACCTGGAAAGGTTCACCTCAGAATGGGATGTCTCTATCAAAAAGATCTCCTCCAACTCATTTAGACACTGCTGGGCTCTATACAGAGTCTCTGGGTGGCATGCTCCAATTTGCATTCCGCAGGACAATCAGAACAGAACAGAACACTTCTGGCCTGGAAATTTCTGAGCCTTTAAAGAGATGTGTGAAGGGTTAGTAAGGAAGTGGTATGTATGGGTATGTGTAAGTGTGAATAGGGCTTAGGGAGCTATGGGCACATAGCTATAGATAGGCTTGCATGGATGTCTATAAGACTGGGAATTTATAGGGAGCTATATGTATAGAAGTTTGTGTGGTAAGGGGTTTGTGGATATATCTAGTGGGGCTGGGAGGAGTTTGTTTCCCTTTCTCCTGTCCTAGAACCATATGGAGCCATGTCCTGTGCCTCAGAATTATTTAATGCCCTGTAACATTTCTGATGCTGTTTCCAGTTGAAGTTTGTAAACTCCTACTTGGCCTGGGATCGACGTAGGCCTGGGCATACCAGGTTAGCAAAAGGAGAAAGTAAAGTACCTATTGGGTGTCTGGGAAGTGGGCGGCCCGCCCACTGCTAAAGGATCCTCCCCCAGCCTAAGGGGAGGAACCACAGGGCCACAGAACCCACTGAGTGCGGGGGACAACTAATAAAAGAACAGGGACAGGAGTGAGGTCAAAGGGTCAGAAGGAGGGAACCTAACGGGGACACCGAGCAGAGAACCCCGGACAGCGCCCACTGCTCCTCAAAGGCGTCAAGGGAGCCAGTGGACACGCCCAGAGGAACTCCGCCCGGATGCGTGATCGGACCATGGAGCGGAAGCAAGCCCCACAGTCACCGGAGTCTCCATCGGCCAACCTCCCCTCCCTGGTCGCGTGGATGGCCTTTTTCGCCAGGGCGAGGAGGAGGTTGACCAGGAGGTCCCGGGACTTCGTGGGGCCAAGGATAGGGAGTGCATACAAAAGGAGGTGAGGGGAAAAGTGTAACCAGAAACGTAAGAGGATGGCTGTGAGGAGCCAGTGTAGGGGCTGCAACCTGGCGCACTCTAAGTAAACATGCGCCAGGGTCTCCCTCATGCCGCAGAAGGGGCAGGTGTCCGGGACAGGGGTAAACCGCGCCAAGTACACGCCCGTGCTCACGGCCCCATGGAGGAGCCGCCAACTGATATCCCCAGTGGGCCTTGGGACCAGGGTGGAGTAGAGGCTGGCCCACCGGGGCTCCTCACCCTCCAGAGGTGGCAGGAGGTCCCGCCACTTCGTATCAGGGCGGGACACGAGGGTGAGGAAGTGAAGGGTGTGGAGCATGAGCGTGTAAAGCTGTTTCCTCGGCGCGGTTTGGAAACGGACCGGCTGCAGGTCGTGCAGCCGGCTTGCAGAGAAGGGGCGGGGGGGCCGGTCGGGCCTATGGGGCAGAGGCCCGATGAAAAGGTCCGGAGGGCTTGGGGTGGGGGGTGGGCAGGGCATGCCCTCCCGCAGGACCCGATCGAGGTAGGCCCGAGCAGCGGGCGGCAAAGCGGCCTCCACCTCCTGGAGTACGCGCCGGGGAATGCAAGGTCTGGAGAGCCCCATGCGGTGAGCGAGCGTCAGGGGATCCAGCCAGCCTCCCCGGTCGTAGTCCAGGAGGTCTCCGACCCTGGTGGCTCCCGCCAGGACCAACCTCTGGCGCACCGCGGGGGATAAATTGCCATGTAGTGAGGTGGTGTGTCTCCTCTCTGCCTCAGAGGAGGAAGAGCCCAGCCAGAGGCCAGAGTGGGCGGAGCTAGCGAGCTCCGAGTCCGTCCCTCAAAGGGTCAGGCGGTGACCCGGAACTATAAAGGCCAGCCCTCAGAGCTTAGTAGGGCCTCAGCTGCCGGAGAGAGCAGCTGTCCATAGGGGAGCTCGAGACTGGGAAGGTCCTGCGGCCAAAGGCAGCTGCCCAGACTGGCCAGAGCTACCCAGCACCCACTACCTGGAGCAGCTGCCGAAGCTACCCCATGCCCGCTACCCAGAGGAGCTGCCGGAGCAATCCCATGCCAGCTACCCGGAGGATTTGCCGGACCTGCCAACCAGCCCCAGCCGCGACTAACCCATGCTCCTGGACCCTGCAGAGGCCAACGTCAGGACCCAGGTAGGGCCCAAGGGGGAGTACGGAAGTAGCCCGGGGGCAGCTGATCCCAGTCTGGCTGCAGCATTACCGGATCCTATGTCAGTGTGTTGCAGCCAGGATCCCCACTGACTAAGCAGCAGATTGTCAGCCACTGCTAGGGCCCCAGGCTGGGACGCAGTGGAGTGGGAGGGCCTGCGTCCCCCCTGTCACCCCATTCCTGGGTGGCAGACTCCCCCTCTCCCTGGCCTGAGGAGGCTGAAGCCTGTTACTGTTGCTCAGCCCTGCCTAAGTGCCTGAGCACTTCTGACTCAGTGTTTGTTGCCCTGCCCTGACCTAGGGCCAGGCCTTAAAACTACTACTGCTTAGCCCTGCCTGAGGATCTGAGCATTCTGACCCAATGTGTGTCGCCCCGCCCTGAGCTAGGGCCGGGACTCATAACTGTTGTTACAACTCATCCCTGCCTGAGGGCCTGAGCCTCCTGACCCAGTGGTTGTTGCCCTGCCGGAGCTGGGGCCAGACGTAACCACAGTGCCGCCGACCACCGCAAGGGCTACCGAGTGGGACCCCTGGACGGTCTATTTCACCGGACCCATCGGTGTGTAGTGAGCCAGCGGGGCTCCCCTCCGCCCTGAAGAGGATCGAGCCCCAGTGAACTCTTGTACACGCCAGAACAAAAAATAATCTGTTTTAATGAAGGTTCACAAGCTGCAGTGAATGTGAAACAATGTTGTCAGCTAAGCTGTTGCATTATTCACTTTTATTTGTACAAGGTCCTGCCATTAATATTGACTACAAGAGAATGCAATTAAAAATTTTCTACTTGAATAAACCTCTCAGCACTGTGTTAGTTAAAGGATGAAAACCTTTTGAGCTACCGTGGAAGAGAACATCTTAGTGTGGTGCGTGTGTGCGTGCACACACAGGTGTTTCTTGCATCCCCTTTACTCACCCCCTCAGGTCTGTCTTCCTCACTCTCTGGTCTCTGTTCCCTCTATGTTTGCCCCTCACTCAAGTCCCTCCTCTCCTGTGGCAGCCCCACTCTCTTTCTCACTTTGAGTATCCCTGAGCGTTGTTTCCTTTCAGTTAGTTAGAACAGAGGCAAGCATGTACCTGGCATTATTAGTGCAGACGGGTGGGATGTGCTCCAGTTTCAAGCGGGATTCACTGTAATCACTTGAAACAAGCTGAGATGGTCCCAAACAGAGATAGGTCCATGCCCAGTGGAATGAGTCAGGCCTGTATTTCTATGCAAGAGTGTTTATGGGGCAGGCTAGCAGAGAGAACTGATTTATTATTGAAATTCTTGCACACATGGATGGGCTCTGAATTAGTTGTAACTTCTCCAGAAAGAGATGCAGGAGTCATTAAAGACAGTTAGCGAAAACACACAGTCAATACACAGCCCAAGTCAAAAACGTGAAGAAAGTAGAAGAGGATAGAGGATTTTATCATTTTATAAATCACTGTGTCCTGTGTACCCTTCCCCATAATACAGGAACAAAGAGCACTGAATGAAATTAGAGACAGAAAATTTAAGACAGAAAGCAGAAATACATGACATATAATTAACCGGTGGAACATATAGTCACAAGATATTAATAAAGAAAATAACCGTGTGCAGGTGCATATCATCTCACAGAAAAATGTGCAGGGGCTTTCCTTTGGGAGGAGCTGGAGCAGGAGAACTTGAAGTGATGACTCCTGGCCTATGTTCTAACCTACCTACCGCTCAGGAGGAGGGCTGGGAGACTAACTTCAGTGGCTTTGACGGGAGGCTTTTGGGAGCTGCAGTCATGTGCATAGTTTCTAATTAGAGTCTATATCCAGTAGTCTATCACATTGTCATTTTGCCCAGGATTATGTGACTATACAGAGAAAGCCTTACTGGTAGGGGTGTGCCTGAGCAGGAGAGAAAGTTGAACTGAGGCCTAGAGGTTTGAAGGCAGAAAGGAAATGGAGCCAGGAAAGGTTAGGTTAGACTAGAGCACGTGCATGTGTCAAAGAGTTTGACCTTTTGGGAGCCAGTAATTATGAAGGAACTCGTGCTAGAGAGATTGAGGCAGCCAGTGCCAGGGAGGCTTTGTGGTTGTGGAGATGACTAAGGGCTATTCGGAAGTGGAGGGAGATTGGGGGTATCTGAGGCCCAGAGTTTTGGGATAATGGAGGTGCAGGGGGTAGCAGATGTTTTTAGCCAGAGGTCAGAGAGGAACCAGGACCTGGTAGATGTGGAACTGTTGTAATAACTTTAAAAAAAGGGAAGAAGGAGAATCCAGGAGAACTACAGACTGGTCAGCCTCACCTCAGTCCCTGGAAAAATCATGGAGCAGGTCCTCAAGGAATCCATTTTGAAGCACCTGGAGGAGAGGAAGGTGATCAGGAACAGTCAGTATGGATTTACCAAGGACAAGTCATGCCTGATCAACCTGATTACCTTCTGTGAGGAGATAACTGGCTCTGTGGCTATAGGAGAAAGTGGTGGACGTGATATATCTTAACTTTAGCAAAGCTTTTGATATGATCTTCCACAGTATTCTTCCCAGCAAGTTAAAAATATATGGATTGGATAAATGGAGTGTAAGGTGGATAGAAAGCTGGCTAGATCATTGGGTTCAATGGGTAGTGATCAACAGCTTGCTGTCTAGTTGGCAGCCGGTATAAGCGGAGTGCCTCAGGGGTCTGTCCTGATTTTGTTCAGCATCTTCATTAATTATAAGAATGATGGGACAGATTGCATCCTCAGCAAGTTCACAGATGACACTAAGCTGGGGGAAGAGGTAGATATGCTGGAGGGTAGGGAGAGAGTCCAGAGTGACCTAGACAAATTGGAGGATTGGACCAAAAGAAATCTGAGGTTCAGCAAGGATAAGTGCAGAGTCCTGCACTTAGGATGGAAGAATCCCATGCACTGCTATAGGCTGAGGACTGACTGGCTAAGCAGCAGTTCTGCAGAAAAGGACCTAGGCATTACAGTGGATGAGAAGCTAGATATGAGTCAACAGTGTGCCCTTGTTACCAAGAAGGCTAATGGCATATTGAGCTGCATTAGTTGGAGCATTGCCAGGAGATCGAGGGACGTGATTATTCCCCTCTGTTCGACACTGGTGAGGCATCCAGTTCACCCCCCCCCCCCGAAAGGATGTGGATGAATTGGAGAGTCCAGCAGAGAGCAATGAAAAGGATTAGGGGGCTGGGAAACATGACTTTTAAGGAGGGACTGAGGGAACTAGGCTTATTTAGTCTACAGAAGAGAAGAGTGAGGGGGGATTTGATAGCAGCCTTCAACTACCAGAAGGGGGTTTCAAAGAGGATGGAGCTAGGTTGTTCTCAATAGTGGCAGATGACAGAACAAGGAGCAATGGTCTCTAGTTGCAGTGGGGGAGGTCTAGGTTTGGATATTTGGAAAAACTATTTCACTAGGAGGATGGTGAAGTACTGGAATGGGTTAACTAGGGAGGTGATGGAATCTCCATCCTTAGAGGTTTTTAAGGCTTGAAAAAGCCGTGACTGGGATGATTTAGTTGGGCTTGGTCTTGCTTTGAACTAGATGACCTCCTGAGGTCTCTTCAAACCCTAATCTTCTATGATCTTCTATGAACTGGGCCTACAAATTTACCCTAATTGTGAGCTCAACTGTGAAAACTGAGTGAAAGAACATAAAATTTTACAGTAGCCGATAACAAATGTTGATGGGAAAAGGTGCAAAAGCAAGACAGAAGAACTGACTTAGTCCAAGCAAAACAGCCCCCTGGCATAACTCAAGGACTGTGCTAGGATAATGCCTGATGTGAGCCTGAAAATCAATGAATCAAAATTGGTGTGCCGGAAAGTAGACCTATAATAAGGGAAAGGTCTATTCTAGCCACCATTCCCTTTCGGGGTCCTTAAGAAAGAAAAAATTGGGTGAAAATAGATGGAGGCTGCTGCTACACTGGATGACTAAAAGAAGGGGGAGGAGTGAGCTCCATCTTGGCTGCCATCCCCACTGTCTCCTGGGACCCATCCTGAGAGCTGTCCTGACCAGAACGGGCCAGAGAGAGGGACCCACGTGGCATCATCACCTCCACCAGCTCCGTCTGTATCCCGAACACCGCTAGGGATGTGAGACTTTGTCTTCCACAATCCAAAATGTGTCCTTTTCCTTTCCTACTTTATTTCTTCTCTGTCATCTCTCTCTCCTTTTCCTTCTGTTTAATAAAAGCCAGGCTGAGCCAGCCAAGTCTGCATATTTTGGAACCCTGCTGTAAGCCTGTGTGACCAGAGAGACAGCTCAAAGCGATGCCCTAAACAGCCCCATTCTGATCCAAATTTGCCAGGTCTCAGAGTGGCTGATAAGAATATGTGCTGGACCAGTGTTTATCCCACAGTGGAAGAAATGAAAGTTGATACCAAAGCCAGATGCTGCATTTTCTCTCTTTGCAGTTCTTGTCTCTCCCCATTTTGTGTGTTTGACTTGTCTTGTCTTTTCAGGAAATGGAATCAGAGTTTAACAATAATGACAGCTCCAGCCCAGCCTAGCTAACTTCCTTTTTTCTTCCCGAAAGATCATTTATTACCATCTCTGGTACCATCTAAGAGACTGTGAAACAAGATAGTTTTTCCCCTCTTAAAAGCTCTCACCAGCTGAAGGGAAGGGAACAAGGATGTGGTTACACTGACAGCCTGACTTGATATTTTACATTTCAGATGCTTGAACTATTTTACACCTTTTCTGTATCTTCAGTAAAAGGTTAACAGGTTGTTTAATGGGGTGTTTTCCATGGCAGGCTGTAGTATCTGGATACCAAACCCTGAATGTTGTGTAACCCTTTGTAATGTTGGACAGTGACAAGGTCAGATTAACACCTTTGACTTTTTAGGCCCATT
The DNA here is from genome assembly GCF_007399415.2 of Gopherus evgoodei. Classification (NCBI taxonomy): domain Eukaryota; kingdom Metazoa; phylum Chordata; order Testudines; family Testudinidae; genus Gopherus; species Gopherus evgoodei. The sequence continues at coordinate 40,985,099 of NC_044329.1, forward strand.
TATTCCATTGAAATTAATACAACAGTTCCAGGGAAACTGGGCTGAAGAGGAAGGGGCAGCAAGAGCAGGGACAGCCCATGGGAGGAGAAGTGACAGCTGATCCCCAGGTCCATCCTCGGTCTCTCCCAGTGGCTCCTATCCTGGGCTGCAGGGCAGCTCTGAGGGAATGGGTCAGCGAAAGGCCCTACACCAGTGAGGCCCCATGGAGCTGGGGCTCTGGAGATCAGGCACAGGCACAGGATCTGGAGAAACGGACAGCATGGCCAGCTCTTTGACAGCAGATGTGCCATGAGGGGAAAGAGCAAAGGGAAAGGCATGGCACAGAGCAGAGCTGGGAACTGCACCCCTACCCTGGCTGGGGAGCAGCAGTCATGTTTGGTTAGTGGCCCTGGCCTGCAGGCCATGCTAGTGAGGTGACTGGTTTACCCTCTCCCCACCCAGCTGCAGGGTCTTCACAGCCCACCCCTGTCACTGACTGCCCCTATGATGCTTGGCACTGCTTGTGCTCTGCCAGTAGCTTCCTTCCTGCAGGCACTGAGCACTCCACTACGCTACAGCCTGCCCCAATGAGCTGCTGGCCTCCTTGACAACTCCAGCCATCCCATTGTTTGCTGGTCCTCCTGCCCCAGAGCCATGAGTGATTGCCCGGCCTCCCTCTGCTCACCAGTTGCTACTGCCCAGGGCAGAAGAAGAGCCTGGCACTGGGTCCTGAAGACTAAGAGGGAGTGAAATGCAAGTGCACAGGGTCCTAGTGAAGAGCAAGCTGCCCATGGCCCCTCACTTATACCAGCAGGGTTCAGGATCAAGCACCTCAGCTGATGGCAGCAGTGGCAGGCTGGCATGGGGAGACAGCCATCTCTCAGATACGGGGTCTGTGATGCTCTGTACCTTGGGGGGAACACCCTGGACCCCCATGTTCATCCTTATAATATGATTGTGTGGTATCCAATACAAAGTTTGTCATGTCAGGTGTCTTCGGAAGGCTCACTAGGAGGGTGGTGAAACACTAGAATGGGTTACCTAGGGAAGTGGTGGAATCTCCTTCCTTCGGGGTTTTTAAGGTCAGGCTTGACAAAGCCCTGACTGGGATGATTTAGTTAGGAATTGGTCCTGCTTTGAGGAGGGGGATTGGACTAGATGACTTCCTGAGATCCCTTCCAACCCTGATATTCTATGATGCGCTGAGCATTATGGTTATAGTAATGTTATAGGTTGCGTTTCATTTATATAGTTATGAGGCTGAAAATGTGTCCTTGGGGCTTAAAACAAGCCCAGGGAAAACTCTCCTGGAGCAGAGGGGCAGTTCACACCTCATCAGGGCATGTATGGGACAAACGCAGCCCAGTCTCACAGGAACAAAGGATCAGTTGGACTCTTAAGGGAGTCACCTCCCTTCACTTGGTCAGTTTGGGACTATGATGAGGTAATACTCACCTGACTCTGAGAAAAGCCAAGAGGGAAGAAAGAACATGATTAAAGAGAGAGAGACCTTTGCCATGCTCTCTCTCTTCCACCTCCATCTACAGACACCACCACCAAGTGACTGAAGCACTTATCAAAGGGAAGAACCTGGCTGAAGGACAACCAGCCAGCCTCTGGTGAGAAGCATCTAAATTTGTAGCAAAGACTCACCGCCCCAGCGCTTTCTGGTAGTCATTTTGGGAATTAGCTCAACTCCAGCTCCAGAGCTCCTCTGCTGGCCAATGTCTCACCTGCTTCAGGCCCCATGTCCCTCCTGGACCCAGGTGCCCCTTTACCTCAGGGTTCTGCCCCATTCTCTGGGTCTTCCCTCCCAGGGGAACCCCCACCTTCTAAACCCACATTTCCTCAGTGGCTTCTGCCAGTCATCATCTAGCCTCAGCTTACTGGGGCAGACAGCAGTCTGTAATAGCCACTCATTATTGTCAAGGGGTTAGGACCTCCTGCCCCTGCCTATTCCCAGTACCTTCATAGGCCTTCAAGAAGGCCTGCAGCCTGGGGTTTTATCTGGCTGGAGCTCCCCAGCTCCCTTACCCTATTCCTCAGCACTGCTCCAGTTCATGTACCTTCCTCTCAGGCAGCTAGCCTTTCTCCCTCTAGGGCTGGAGAGAAACTCTTTCAGTTCCTGGCCCCCAGCACTCTTATAAGGGCCAGCTGGGCCATGATTGAGCTGGCCACAACTGTGAATGCTTCCCTAATCAGCCTAGTTTGGCTGATTTAATCCCTTTTCTTCAGAAGTGGGGCAGCTGCTCCGCTACAGGCACTGAAAGTGTTAAGATCAGCTTAGAATGTGTTCTGCTTTTATTTCATTTGACCAAATCTGACTTCTTGTGCTTTGACTTAAAATCTATCTTTTGTAGTTAATAAATGTGTTTGTTTATTCTACCTGAAGCAGTGTGTTTGGTTTGAAGTGTCAGAGACTCCCCTGGGAATAACAAGCCTGGTACATTGCATAAGCATGTTGGCAATTTCCTGGCTATTCTCTGAAGCCTGGGCAGGGCTTTGCACAATGGTCCCTGCAATATGGCTTCCAACACTGTATGTTGAGTCTGTGCCCTCAGATGATTTCTACACATATGCATGAAACTTCCATCAAGTTTTGTTCTGAGCATTTTCCTGTGCTGTTATTCAGTGTTCTGGGAGCACATGCCAGTGGGCAATCCCCTTGCAGAAGAACAGCCCCAGATCATGTTGGCAGCATCTGAGACCTTAGGCTCATTGGTAATCTCAAAATATTCCACTGTTGGTGCTTCTGTGGCAACAGTTTTAATTCCCTAAAGCTTTTCTCAAGCTGATCACCATGTGCTGTTCTAAAACAACATTCCAAAGCGGAGCACTTGAACTGTGACATATTTGAGATGTTTTTGCTAAGATACGTTAGCACGTTCGTGAATTCTCCCCCTTGCTCTCCCCAGCTGCTCACCGCACCCAGCTCCAGACTGCTCCAGCCCCAGCTCCAGCTCCACTTTGCCTCAGCTCCAGCTCCACTCTGCCCAAGCACTACTGCTGCTCTGCTTCCAGCTCCCTGGGCTGCATCTCTGACCTCTCTGGCTGGCATGGCTCTGCTCCCCAGCTCAGCTTAGCCCACTGCTTTTCCCTTAGCCCCACTCTGTCTGACCCAGGCAGTTCCAGCTCACATAGAGGACAGGACCCCCCTGGCCTCTTGACTCCCTGATTAGGCTGCCCGCCCTGTGAATCAGGCTGACCTGGAGCATTGGCCTCTCCCCATTGTTCCTGGGGACTGTCGGTCTCAGTATCCTGATTTCCCAATGACCCTTCCCCTTTCTTTTGGTACTGGGAGCCAGTCACCAAAACACCCCCACTGGGTTTCAGTGAGGGAACAACAGTCCCCTTGTATTCCCCCATTCTAAAATTCTGCCACAGCCACAGTATTCACACTGGTACATCCAGGCCCCATATTAACAACATGTGCCCACATCATGTCATATTAAAAACCCGTTAATTATCAGAAGAACATATCTAACATTCTACATCTACTTCTTCATACTATACGTGACAGTATTCATTAAAACACTACATAGAACCAATAACTTAATCATCTCCAAGTTCTCTGGGACCTTCTTAGGACTGATGATTCATTACCCATTTTTGTATTCCCTGTACCCCAGGTCAATTTGAGGGATCTGACCATTTTCATCAGGGTTTGGGTTTGCCTCACTGGTTTCAGTCTCCTCAGGACATGCTGCTGTATGCCTCCTATGAGCTGTGGTCAGACTAAAAGTTCAACATTTTAACTAGGCCCTATATATCACTCTCTCAGAACCAACTTGTTCAGGCTGGATAGTGTAAACCGGCAGTTCAGAATTGTTGTGAGTCACCACAGTGCAGGGATTTGGCTCCCATTTGTCCTGTATTTTATTATGTCTCCAGCATCTATGGCTACGAACTGGTACACAGTCACCAGGTCTGAGGATCGCAAGTCCCGTGGGGCTCCCATAAGTCCTTTTCCTACTTTGAGCTGTGTCTTTAGTTGTAGTGACAGCAACTTCGCTGGCTGTCTTTGGCCTGTCATGGACACCTTTGACCCAGCCATTGAAATTTGGCACTCATCCTTACAAAAGACTTCTTGATGCTTGCGACAGCATTCAACTGATCACCACTGGCGCCTCCTGCCAGTTTCTCCAGGAATTAGCTTTCCACCACTGCAGAGTGCCCTCGACGCATGGTGTTGGGCCCATCATTAGCTTGGCTGCCCTGGGACCCGCATAGCTCCCTGCTCAGCAGCATCCTCCTCCAGACAGTCTGTCGTTTACTTCAGGACACTGCCCTCCAGCAGTGCCCACTAGTCCCGCCTCACTCTCTTCCAGGGGAGTGTTAGTAACAGCAGTCCTTCCATCCGCACCTGCCTCAGTAGCCAACTGCAACCTTGTAGTCTAGCCCCCATCTCAGGGGCCAGTTGTGATCTGTCTTGGCCCCTCTTTGCAAAGGCCAGGTGCAGTACAAAAGGGGAACGGGGGGAGGGAAGACCCAGGCCTACCCACTACTCTGGGCCCTGACCCAGGTGCCCTTCTTCCTTCCCCTCTCACCTGCTTAGTTCCTCTGGGCCACTTCCCCTTTGGCCATATGCACCTACCTGATCCTTTGTAGCAGGGCTGCAGCCTGGCAGGTAATGGGCTGCAGCTCCTATCTGCTCCTCCAAGCCTGCCCAGTACTGCTCCTTTTATCAGGAGCCAGTCCTTCTTCCTCACTGGCCAGGGAGTGATTGACTTCTCCCTAGCTGGGCAGCCTTTATATAGGACCTATCCCAGTCCTGATTGGCTGCCTCCCCCCTCCCTGATTGGCTCTCCCAAGGCCTTCTCTGATTGGCTGTGGGTTGGCACAGCCTCTCTGGACTCATTCAGCCCTTTTTCTCAGAGGGTGGGGCACTGCCCCACCACAATGCTTCTCTGGTAACACCCTTAAGTTAGCCACCTGTGCAGGAATCAGCCTTGGTGTGCCGCTTGAACTGGAACTGGCAATCTCTCACCACATCTTTCTTGAGGAAAGATAACTCATCCTCCCTTCTCCTTCCTTGTCACCCGCAGCTCATTTCCATTCTCTTCAAATGTTACCTTCACCTGAGGAACCACTCCCTCAGGCCAGCATACCTCTGCAGTTCTGTTTTGAGAATGCAACTCCACAACCTTCAAACTTGAGTTTAGAAGACTCACTGGTACTCTTCCTTTGATGGCATTAGTTGGTACATTGGCTGGCTGGAACCCATTAGGTAGGTTTAGCCCAAATGTAGGCTGTACAAGAGCTCGACATCTATTGGTATTTCCTGGTACCCAGCAGTGTTCATCAAGGATCTTCCCTCTCCAAGGAGGAATAACAGTCTTCTGTTTTCTGCCCACTTTAACATTTCCAATCTGCCCCACAGGGCCCAGTGAATGGTTTTGCCTCTCCGCTTGAGTCAGTACTCTACTCAGCACAGCATTCTTCTTAGAGTGCCCATGAAGGTTCATCTCCCTGGTTCCTGCTTCTGGCAACAGTAATTCCTACAGCTCACTAATGATGTTCATCCCTAGAATCCCTGGGACTCCTTCTCCTATATGCCTCCCTTCAGAGGCTTTGTCTTTCAGGATGAAGATTCATTTCCCTGTCAGTGTCTGGCCCATGTACTCTATGTCTGCTTCAAGGCATCCCTCCACTGGGATTGCCAGTCTATTAATTGCTGTTAGACGTACAAACTGTGCTGTATATGGTCAGCAACTTGTCTTTCAAATATTTTTTGAAAATGTGACTCAGTAATGAAGGTGACTTTTGAGCCAGTATCTAACAAACATCTGGTCTTCACCTCTGCTATACATACTTCAGCAGTTGGACAGTCTCCAAATGCTCACTCACAGAAGTCGCTAGGTATGCTGGCACTGTCCGCGTTCCTTTCAACACTGTATGCAGAATGATTTTCCACCACAGGCCTAGGAATCCTTCTGCCACTGCTTGGCCTTCTACTGTAGATGGACCACTTGCTCCTGGTGCCCCATTGGTTTCCAGTGCCTGGGACTCTGTTCTCTTTCTCAGTGGACATTCTCTAGTACGCCCTGGTGTTTCACAAGTGTAACAAATGTACCTTCCCAGCTTGTCCTTCAGTGGGGATCTTCAGGATGCTGGTGCCCTTGGATACTTCGGCATACTAATGAGATTTTTTTCTTTCATCAACTCACTCATCGCTTTCAGCATCTCCTCCTGTTGGACCACCAGTCTTTGGACAGCCCTACTTAAACTTTCCAGTGTTAACTGTGTTTGGGGCAGGGTCTTTGCCCCAGCAGGTCTAGTCACTAAGCCCCCACTTTGTGTATGCGGGTTAGGCTTGGCCATCTCCTCCACAGGAATTTTCCTTTTCTTCTGACCACATAATGGCAGCCTGCATGAGTTCATGGAACTTCTTACTAGGCTCTTCCTTAAACCTCCTTTTCATTTCATGGTGGGGGGAATCATTCCAGAGCCCCAGCACCAACTGCTCTTTTAGAACCATATCTGGGTCTGGAACTCATCAAGGGTCTCGCCACTCCACTTTTCTCATTCTCTCTTGGAGGTCATATGCATATACCTGGACAGTTTCACCAGGATCCTGCTTTCTCTCAAAGAACTCCTTTAGTTAGGTTTCAATAGGTACCTTGTTTCCATACACTTTTAGGGGGAGTTCAAATCCCTTTTCCACATCTTTCTTGTCTGTCATTGCCATGAACTTTACTGTGGCCTTGGCCTGGTCCTTGAGGTGTTCCTCTGTGACATCCACATGATCTTCTTCAGGTACTCTTAGCACACACACAGCTGTCTTCACAGACTTGACCCATTCCTCTACCATAATGTCTCCTGGTCTTGTCAGGAAGCCACCAAACTCTGTGACCTTCTGTTCTTGGGGAACATAGATAGTAGGGGGATTCTTACCTTCTGCTGCCTGTTGGTCTGTTATTGCCTTAGCCAGTGATAAGGCTTCTCTCTGTTCTGTTCTAGCTTGCTGCAATGCCTCAGCTTGGTCTGATAATCTATGCTGAAGTTCAGCAAACTGGGCCTGTAGTTCCTCAATTCCAAACATGGTAAGGTTCTTGACCAGGTCTGGACAGTGCAATAGAACTCTACCAGTAAACCAATGGGGTGGACCCTGTGGATAGGATCCTGTTCGTGGCACTAATTATGTAAGCGGGATAATAGTCACACTATTGTGGGGAACTTTCCTGGCTTATACTCTACCCCAGTGAAATGGGCTAGCAAAAGGATCTGAGTCTTCACTCCCACTTCCTTTACTCGAGGCCTGCCTGACCTCAAGAGCTCCCCTTCCACTTTCCTGTGTGGCAGAGTCCTCGTAACCCCAACAAGGCAGGGCCCAGGATTCCTGGGAGGCTTGACCCCCAACATTGTCGTGGTCATTTAGGACAGCGGCTATGATGTCCCCACTCCGGGATGCTCTCTCTGCACTGGATGCTTCCCTGACCCACTGATCATTACATGCAGTTCAAAGCAAATACAAATTATTAAACAGAAATCAATTTAAAAAAATAAGGAAAAAATGGGAAAAGTTAAAGGAAAACACATCACCCTGCACTGTGGCATGGGGCATCACAACCAGCATCTCTGGAATGTAAGGGAAATTCAGTCTGTTTCTCACAAATCCCAGGCCTCCTTCTCAGGCCTTGGTTGTGCTGCAGGGATGCTGCAGGTCGGAAACTTGCTCTGGCCGTGGCCACATGCTCTCAGGCTCTATAGGTGGCAGGACCCTTCTTCCCAGTGTTGCCCCTGCCCTGTTGGGGTTACGATCCCCTTCCAAGTCTGGCCTGCAAGGTGTCTTGGCTGGGGGCATCTTCTCGGGCTAGGCCCGCTGCTCAGGGTTCCCCTCAGTCTCCCCAGCTGCTTACCGCACACAGCTCCGGACTGCTCCAGCCCCAGCTTCAGCTCCACTCTGCCCCAGCGCTGCTGCTGCTCTGCCTCCAGCTCCCTGAGCTGCTTCTCTGGCCCCTCTGGCTCTGGTTGCTAGAGTTCTCCTCCCAGCACAGGTCTGCTCTTTGGGCTGCTTCTGTGATTCTGCTCCCAGCACTGACCTGTTTCCTGGGCTGCTATTCTGACCCCTCTGGCTGGCACAGCTCTGCTCTCCAGCTCAGGTTGGCCCCCTGCTCTCTCCTTAGGTCAGTCCTTTTTGACCCAGACAATTCCAGCTAACACAGAGGATGGGATTTCCTCTGGCCTCTTGACTCCCTGATTAGGCTGCCTGCCCTGTGAATCAGGCTGACCTGGAGCATTGGCCTCTCCCCATTGTTCCTGGGGAGTCTCAAGGTCCTGATTTCCCATTGATCCTTCCCCTTTCTTTTGGTACTGGGAGCTAGCCAGCCAAAACACCCTCACTGAGTTTTAGTAAGGGGACAACAGTCCCCTTACACATGCACAAAAGCACATTTAGAGTTCAAAGTTGAGTAGCCAAACTTAGGAAATGCCAGCGGTTGCCTGTGCAGCCTTAATTCAGCCTCTTGTGCATATGCAAAATAATACAATACAGTCTTTAATTACATGATCATATAAATTTTTTCCCTATGGCTTTTGCCTCATTCAGTGTACAGACTGGATCACAACTTCCCTGCCAAATTTCAAGTCTTGGTCCAGGGCTGCCCAGAGGATTCAGGGGGCTTGGGGCAGGGACTGGTCTTCAGCGGCAATTCAGCAGTGGGTCCCTCTTGGAGGGAAGGACCTGCCTCCGAATTGCAGCCGAAGAATGAAGTGGCGGCGGTAGAGCAGCCTAAGTGCTGTCAATTACAGCTTTTTTCTTTTTTCCATTGCTTGTACTCACCAGGCGGTGCTCCAAGGCATCAGCAGCACTTCAGCGGCACATCCTTCACTCACCCTGAGTCTTCTGCTGCACTGAAGGACCCGCCGCTGAAGACCCGGAGTGAGTGAAGGGCCCGCCACGAAAGTGCTGCTGAAAATCCGGAGCGGTTCCCCCCACACACACCTTGGGCAGCCCTGACTTGGTCCAAAGCATGGAGGCATTAGAACTTCCCAAGAAAACAGTTGTCAGGCTTTTTTTAACATGGGCAAAACAATGTATTTTTGTCTAATCTTGTTCTCAGAAATGGCTGAATTATTTTTGCTCGCAATTTCCAAAAATCGTCAGCCTGAGGCAGACACCTGTCATGGAAAATTTCAACCCCAAACAATTAAAGATTGGTACAGTTAAATGCAAGTGGAAATAATGTCAAGCAACCTTAACCACATTCAGAACTACGTGTAGTGCTACCAGCTCCTCCTATTCTAAGGGATATAAACTCTCATGCTTTAAACACATAAGCCAACCACTAACTGCCCAGGGTTTGGATTACATTTTCCCTTTGGGCATGTTATTGCTTGGTTCAAACTGGGAGCAAGGAGGGGGATACTCAGTGATGTTGTGTACATCCTCCTCTTCCACATCTCCAGATCCAAAGGCTGCAAAGAAAAGCTTCCATATGTGACCCAAATGTAACTGAGGCAGGGGCATCTGTCAGAGACTGCAGGCAGCCTGAAACAGAGTAAACTCACCTGTTCCTTTCAACAAGGTGGTTACTCAGAAGTCCAGTGATAATTGAAATGTAGCATTAAGTGTCTCACTGAGATCAAAGTGGGTAAAAAAGGAAAGGAGCAGTCCTAATGCAATGATCTGCACAATGGCCTGTGAGGGATGAGCATGTTGATTTCATACGTGCATGGTGTTTGGGAGACATGACCACTTAACTTTGTCCCCCCTCAAGAAGAAGCCCTGCCCAGGAAGCCTAGCAGAACCCAGCTGGGTGTCTGAGCCCCTGTGTGCTGGAGCCAGCAGACCCCAGCAAGCCCACATGAGCATATTCTGAATATGCGTCCAGTCTGCTGTGAGCTGCGTCTCATTCAGGCACCCCAGGTGGGTGGGGCTTACTTTGTGATCAGAACTTGGCTTGAGGGTAGGGCAGGGCAGGGCAAGGCATCTCTTCCCCCACCCCTCTCCAAGTTCACAAACCAAGGGTTATTTACTGCATAACATTAGGTAGTTTCTTGCACCTTCCTCTGAAGCAGCTGGTGCTGTCCCTTATAGGAAATAGGAAACTGGGCTGGTTGAGGAACTTGTGCAGTCCACTCTGGCCACCCCTACATTTCAGTAGACTGTGAGCCAAGATGGTATCAGGTCCAGTTTTGGGACATATTTGCCTGCTTTTTGTCACTCAGGGCCCATGGAACCCCCACTGGTCCTGGATTTCTTAGCAGCAGCAGCAGCTGTTGCCAAGAGTGATATTCATTTCCTGGGCTTGGCAAGAACATTGTAACTTTCATACTACACAGAGCTGTGGTCCTCGATGTAAGCAGAGTCAGGATAAGCTCTACACTGACATCTGGTGGAAAGAAGTTCAGAGAGTGTATTTGCATAGGTACGCCCACCCTATCCCAGACTCCCAAGCTGTGGGATTGCTTGGTGACAAATTGCTCACCCTCAGTTGGGTGGTACTGGCTAGACATGGGACATGGGTTCCAAAACCCAGAGAATGGAGAGAGGTTGGGAACAGGTATCTGTGCCTGGTGGGGCAGTCTCCTTGTGGAGCTAGAAGCACCAGTTGCACCCCCTCCTCTCTCCACTGTGGAATGTCAGAGTTGATTTTTTTATTCTCTCAAGAATCTAAATACAGGTTACTGAGCTGAACGCCCTTTGGGCTAATGGTGCACTAGCACTGGGGCTCCCCCACTAAGAGTTGAAATCACCAAAAAGCTGAAATGACTGAGCTGTGAGCATTGTGCTAACTAGTGGGGGAGCCTGAAGATATGCTGTAGAACAGAGCAGCTGGTGGAGTGGAGCAGTTGCGGGGACGGCTGGTGGCAGCAGAGCGGAGTAGCTGTGGGACGGGTGGAGCGGCCCACAGAGTGAGCAGAGCCGAGCAGTTTTGCAGAGCAGCTCATGGAGAAGAGCAGCTGGTGGAGCGGAGCAGTTCCTGAGGATGGCTGGAGGAGCGGAGTGGAGCAGCTGGTAAAGCGGAGCAGTTCGTGGAGAAGGCGGAAGCAGAACCCACGGAGAGGCAGGGCAGTTGGCCCCGGACCACGTAAGGTGCCCCTTTCTACCCAGGCTGGGGGGGGGACCTCTACAGATAGACTCTCAAACTCTGGGGTGGCATTGACCAGAGACTTTTGGGTTGTTGGACTTTGGGGTGATTGGACTTAAAACCCTAAGCGGAAAAAGGACAGTGGCAAAGGTACTTGGAGGTGGGTTTTTGTTTATGGTTTGTGTTATAACCCTGTTTGTGGTGTTTCTCCAATGGGATGCTGCATTGATTCCTTCCTTTATTAAAAAGATTTTGCTACACTCAGACTCCGTGCTTGCGAGAGGGGAAGTATTGCCTCCTAGAGGCGCCCAGGGGGGTGTGATATGTGAGTATCCCAGGTCACTGGGTGGGGGCTCGAGCCGGTTATGCATTGTGTTACTGAAACGGAACCCTTAGATACTGAACCCGGCCCTTGTTGCTGCCAACTAGAGGGGCAGAAGGGTTACATCAATAAGCAACAAACATCAATGAGAAAGAAAAGCAGCAAGCTACACACACCCCAGCTTCCATCTTTGTCTGTGATCTGAGGAGTCTCACTTTTCTGGACCTGGTGCAGCCCAGAGCCATCTAGAGGTGTGTCAAGGTTTTTTCCCCCACTTTGAACTTTAGAGTATAAAAAGTGGGGACCTGCATGAACACTTTTAAGCTTAATTACTAGTTTAAATCTGGTATGCTGCCACTAGCCAGAATTTAGTGTCTGGCACACTTTCTGTTCCCCCAAAACCTTCCCTGGGAAACCCAGACCCAAACTCCTTGGATCTTAAAACAAGGAAAAATCAATCAGGTTCTTAAAAAGAAAGCTTTTAATTAAAGAAAGAAAAAGTAAAAATGATCTCTGTAAAATCAGGATGGAAAATGCTTTACAGGGTACTCAGATTCATATAGACTAGAGGGACCCCCCAATCAGCCTTAGATTCAAAGTTACAGCAAACAGAGATAAAAATCCTTCCAGCAAAAAGACACATTTACATGTTGAGAAAACAAACATAAGACTAATCCACCTTGCCTGGCTACTACTTACAATCTTGAAACATGAAAGACTGATTCAGAAAGATTTGGAGAACCTGGAATGGTGTTCCATCCCCTCTCAGTCCCGAGAGCGAACAACAAACAACACAAAAAGCACAAACAAAGACTTCCCTCCACCAAGATTTGAAAGTATCTTGTCCCCCTATTGGTCCTCTGGTCAGGTGTCAGCCAGGTTACTGAGCTTCTTAACCCTTTACAGGTAAAAGAGACATTAACCCTTAACCATCTGTTTATGACAAGGTGGCACCTCATAACTGCAAGCCAATCTCAGCAGAGCAGTTTGCATTTCAGATGCAGAGAGCTCACCACTAATTATCCACCTTGTCTCCATGAAGCTGGGTTGCTGGAATGCCTACTTAATAGGGATGCACCTTAAGGCCATTGAGAAATCAAAGCTCATGCAGAATACAGCAGCCTGTTCATTAGCAGTGCTCCCCAAAAAGCACATTAGCCTTCTGCAGTGGCTGCCAGGGGAAGCTTAAGGGAGTTAAAGGCAAGAAAATTTAAATTGAAAACTGACATGGTTTAGATCTGGCCTGCCTTACAAACCCACCACTCTCTTTGCATGATACCACAACAGATGTGGATCAACTGAGCTGACAGCCTTCTGGTCTCAGTGAAAAAGGGCTATTGCAGGATATCCTCAGCGCTTCCTGGGTCTGGTCTGGGAGCGCTCAGCCTCCTGTTCACATCATGAGCTTTCCGCAGCGAGTCCCCCTGGATGGGACACCTGGGGAAGCCTTACTCACCCCCAAAGGGGTCATGCACCCCAACTCTGCAGTCAGCAGCGACTCTCAGCCAGTGAGGTAAAGCAGAAGGGTTTATTAGGTGTCGGGAACACAGCGTAGAACAGATCTTGTTAGCACAGAAATCAGGAACATTCAGCAAAATCCATCTTGGGGGGATCCAGAGCCCAGAGCCGTGGGCATCACACCGCATCAAGTCCCAAACCAGGAGACTGACCAACTTCCAGCATCTCAACCTCAGTCACAACCCACTGCCTCACCTCCTTCCTTTGTCTCTTTCTGGAGACTCAAGGCCATCCCGAGGGGGTGCAGAGCCCAGGGCAGAAGTAATGTCACTTACTGTACCTACAAACAGGCAGGCATGGCCCCGCCCACACTCCACATCCCCCAAGTCCCTGCTTCGGTGGTGCCACTGGGCTCCAAGGGGCTGGGCCATGCTGCAAACCTTCCCTGGGCTGGGGAGTCTGCGGCCTTACCACACACTCTCCCTCCCGGCACTTCAGGACTGGGGAAGCTGCAGTGGCACCACCATGTGCTCTCCCTCCAGGTGGCGGGCGCACTTTCCCTCGGGTGGAAGGAGTGGTGCCCCCAAAGCACGGGGCCCGGAGCGGTTGCCCCAATTTGCCATTCTCTAGGTATGGTTCTGCCTGCACTCATCACTTGTTCTCCAGCCCCTCCAGCTGATTCTTGCAGAGGATGGGCACCAGCCATCAGTTGCCAGGACACAGTGTCAGCCATTCTTTGTGCTCACTCAGCCCATCAGCAGTCACACCTGCCCTCTAGGGGTCTCTAAAACAATCACATACCCTTGTCCCACCATCTAGATACTTGAGTAACACATAGGGGAAACTGAGGCATGCACATAGTATTCAGACAAAACATTACAAACATTCCCACTTTGTCACAATGAGCCAGAGAGTAGAGAACCTGTGGCTCTTGCCAAGAATATTTCCCCTGTGCACATGTTTTATTGTGCTGCATTCCTAATAAATATCAAACAGGATCTCAGCCTGTCATATGTTGTCAAACCTCTAGCTCCCTTACTGATTTTGCTCCTGCTTTTCTTTATGGGGACATTATTGAGGCATACAGTGGTATTCCTATTAGCAGGGAGCATTTAAATCATGAGTTTAATTAAAAAATTAGGTGCCTAGGTACCTATCTGCATCTTCATGCACCTAAAAACTTTTGAAAATCTGGCCCTTTTAAAAATGTTATGCCAGGTGATGGTTCATTCACTCTCTCCCACTCATGGGTGATCATATAGGCCAACGCATTTCCCCAGCACTATACTACACTTTTTGTAAAGCTAAAGCATATGGTTACATGCAAATTAGTGAATATGTGCAAATTAGTTTATTACATGATTTGCATGCCCTGCAAATCATTACACATGGAGCCACACAAAACATGGCAGCTCTGCTGACCCTCCCTTCACATGGTGGCTTCAGAGCAAACATTCTCATTTTCCTCAGTCTTTTGTAGGGATTCATAGAATTCACAGAGTTTAAAGCCAGGAGTGACTATTCGCTCATCTAGTTTGACCTGTGTGCCACAGGCCGGAGACTATCACCTTGTAATTTGTGTTTGACTAAAGCATCTTCCAGAAAGACAGGCTTTATCTGAAGACACTACCATGTGGAGAATCCACCATGTCCCTTGTCAGTTTGTTCCAATGATTAATCAGCCTCATTGCTAAAAAATTGCAACTTATTTCTAATCTGAGTTTGTCTGGTGTCAGCTTCCAGCCATGGTTTTTTTCTGCCTGTAACCTTCTGCCAACAGCATGAGGTCCTTATTTTAGGGGATTCACTACAATTTCTTGATTTTTGGCTTGAGCCCTTCCCAAGCAATCTGGGCTCCTATAACCACTCTGTGCTAGGGAAATCTGTACCCACTCACAAGTAGAGAGATTTACACAAACTAACTTTATTAGCAGCACCTGCATCCGACAATGTGGGTATTCACCCACGAAAGCTCATGCTCCAATACATCTGTTAGTCAATAAGGTGCCACAGAACTCTGCTGCTTTTACAGATCCAGATTAACATGGCTACCCCTCTGATACTTAACTTTATTAGGGGGACAAAAAGGAAAGGCCAGGTCAAACTAAGACAAATATTTACAATGTAACACCTTCCACCACCATTACCCTAAAGTGTGTAAGTCACAGTCCCAAACTGCTGAATGGCCAATGTAGTTTGTTCTGCCTCCCAAACTCCCACTCTCAGTTTGTGGGTTCCCAGCTTCCTCATTCATAGTTTGTGGTCCTAAGAGTCCAGGAAAACCAAGGGTCCTGTTTCAAAAGTGGCTCTGAGGATCTCCCACCTGCCCCAGTGCTGGAATTTGATCAGATAGGACAGGGGGGCTCATTAAGCTGACATAGACAGTTGCTTTGAATTCCTCTGCTCCCTGCATAGCATGTGCAACTGCTCTCACTCTGCAGGTCTCCTATTGGGAGCTGTGGCATTTGGCCTCTAATTGCCAGTTTGCTCTGCCTGCTGGGTGCTGTCACCAATCTACTGCTTTGCTCTGCCTACTGCACAGGGGACCAGAACTGCTGCTGGGCTCCTATCCCTGCTGACAGAGATTAGACAACTAGAACCCCTGGTGAGCCCTGCTAATGTAAGACAATTACAGCTCAGATAGATACAGGAGATCCATGGCCTTAAAACCCCATCAGAGCTCCTACCACCCACAGAGACCTTCCCCACAACAACCTGACCACATTGCATGGAACCACCCACTAGCTTTGTGCAGGGCTCAGCAAACATCAGTTTTGGTCAAGGTGACTCTGTGCCCAGGCATTGTCCAGGTTTTGCCCAGGTAGGTTCCCAATAGGGGAATCTCAAAAATATGGGCCAAAAGTACAAAACTTAGTCAAATTACACCCCAGTCTCCCCAAACTACCTGCAGTTAATATGTGAGGTCCTGCCTCATCCAGTTGCCTCTGCTCGCTCTCCAGCAGATGCCAGCAGAGAGCTCCCTCAATTACCTTCCTTCTCCCCTAGGCTTCAGGCCTCACACGCCTTTCTCCACCACTAGACTAAAGAACCCTTGATACCTGCTGTTTCCTCTCCGCAGAAGGGCCTTATATTCTGTCATCAAGTCACTGGTCAATCTTCTCTTTGACAAGCTAACCAGTCTGAGCCCTAAATCTCTCATTGTAACACATTTTCTCCAGCTCTTGAATAATGTCCATGACTCTACACCTTCTCAGCTTGCAGATCTGTCACTCTGTTCCATGGGGCTTCTTTGATGAATCCATTCACATTTCAGTTCCCTCTCCCAGAGATTTTTTAACCCATCCAATGGGGTTTGAATTCACACAGTGCTCTTCCAAAACACCACAAACCCTCTGCATCAGTGTCTGAGAAGGCCATTTCAGCAAACCTCAAAATTACTGGGTCCCACAGAATATGGTCCCACTCTGGAGTCAGAGTCTATGTTCCATTCACAAACTTCCACTTCATCAAAGTGCTAAGTTAATGAGCAGGGCCATACTCAGCCTGACTCAAACAGGCTTCATTATTTTCACAAACTCACTCCTCTGTTCTACAGCCAAGTCAACCCTTTGACTTTATTTTTCACTGACCAATTTACTTTAGTTTTAATGCTATACTGGAGTAAAAGGGATATACATTAGAATTGACTGTGACCAATCTTAAACCTCGGATCAGGGATCGGCAACCTTTGGCACGCAGCCTGTCAGGGAAATCCACTGGCAGGCTGGGACAGTTTGTTTACCTGCGGGTTCGGCCGATTGAAGCTCCCACTGGCCGCGTTTCTCCGTTCCAGGCCAATGGAGGCTGCAAGAAGCAACCAGCATATCCCTTGGCCCGTGCCACTTCCCACAGCCACCATTGGCCTGGAACAGAGAACCGCAGCCATTGGGAGCTGTGATCAGTCGAACTCGCAGACGCTGCAGGTAAACAAACCATCCTGGCCCTCCAGCAGATTTCCCTGATGGGCCGCGTGCCAAAGGTTGCCAGTCCCTGCCCTAGATGATCATGATCATCAGCACAATTGATACACAACATCTTTAATGTTCATTATTATTTATGGGTCCCTCTGAGCTCACAAAAGTTCAGTACTCACTATTTAGGATAGACCAGAGTTAAGGCTGGCACATCAGGAGCAGAGTTAAAGTTTCATGGGCATCCTTAATTCTGGCATTTCCTGATTTTGCAACCTCAATCCCAGTCTTTGAACCTAGTTTCAACAAGGTTAGTCTTTACTTTCACAGTTCCTTACTTTGCCAAACATTTACCTTTTGGGCTGATTTCCCAGGTGATTTTTTTAAAAAACTTTAGCAAAATCCTTCCCTTTTCTTTGAGTCAGAAGAGTTTAAAAATGTACTTTCTCAATTTAGAAACATTCTTGTGATGTTTATTGGAAGAAGTTGAGGTTTGAGAATTGAGATCTGGCATGGAAACAGGCTCCCTGGGGAGCTGAGCATAGCTTGGCTGTGAGGAGGCTAATTGGGACAAATGCTGAAAATCGTATTCCAATATGCTCAGTAGTGTTTTTCCTTAAGGTGGATAGATTAGACAGAGGCATGAGTGCAGGCCTGAGAACCAGCGGAGCCTGACTTCCAGCCTCATCTCCTTCCTTGGCTACCTAAAGAATTCTCTTCACAGCACAAATGTTAAATTGGAGGTAAACAGCTTTTTGTCATGTGGTTTAAATGAGGTATTCAGCAACTGCTTAACATCATACAGGAAGTATGTGGGAGTGCTGGGGCCCAATGGGGCCTGGCAGTTCTGGGACCTTATGATGAATTCAGATGCCCAGCCGTGCTGGGCTCTGTGGTAATTGTACGCAGCACTGCAGTGTTTCAACTGTATGGTGATTTTATGTGCCCATCCATGCAGGGAAGTGGGCGGTGCCCTATGGTGAGTTTTTGACACCCTGCATTGCTGGGGCTATTTTAGACACATTACTTGTGTGTGTCACCTGTTGCTCACATCTAGAAACAGAAACAAGGGCCTCTCCCCTCTACCTTGCAGCTGCCCTGGCCCCCTCCTTCCTCTGCTGGTACTGCTGCCTACTGTCTCCCCAATGTTACCTAGAAATGTAGGTGCAGGGAGGGGGCTGAGCAACCTTGAAGCAGCACAGTACCAGTGACAGCCATGCTTGTCTCCTCCTCCATGTAGGATGGGCCAAGAGTGCTCTTCCTTGTGAAGGGCCAGAGGCCAGGCTAGCTGTGACTCTTCTAGCATGAGCTCTGGGTCCTTGGGCTGCCTCCAGCTCATACTAAGGCAGCCCTTGTTCCCCTGCTTCTCAAGCCTCTCTAGAACTCTGCAGGGCTGGAGGTCTGCCTCAGTCATGGCCCATAGTGCCCTAATCTGCACCCCTGGCTCTGGGGCACCCTGGCTTGTCCCCTGCATCTGGGACAGCTGGAAGTGGTTCCTGTGTGCTTGGGGTATCCGGCTGCCCCTTTGTCCCATGACTTATGCAGAGGGGCCAGAACCCCATGATGGACTTGGCTTTTGGGGATGAGCTGCACTGCAGGCTCTTGGGGCTGAATTCTGAGGCTGGAACAGGGGCAGTGTCTGCTGCACAGGGACCCCTCTGCTGAATATGCTGCACCTTGGCCCCTCTCCTCTCCAACCTCGCTACTCCTCAAACTGGCATCCTGTGGTTGCTTTGCTTGAGCCCTTGTTCTCTCTGCACCCTGGCAACTCACTCTCACCCAGATGCCCACAGCCAGCATTTTCAGCACAAGTGCTCACAGCTGTGTCCCCACACAAATGGCAGCTCCACCTTCAGTACGTTGCTGGCAAAGGGGAAGGTGGGGCAGGAGCCAGGGTCAATCAAGAGACAAGTTTCCACACAGGGCTTTTACGTCAGCTTAGCTAACTCACTAGAAGCAGCAATTTCAGTTAAACCAGGACTACTTGGGGGTGTTCTGGTGTGGGCCTGGCAGCACCAATTGTATCTGACTGTCTGTGACATGCTTTCTGTACGTGTGGCTGGCCTGGGCCCACGTGCTCCCACCCAGGGCTTTACCCTGGCACTACGAATCATGCACTCTGCCAGTCTCTGCTGCCAGCTCTAGAAGAGTTAAATATTCTCCTCTGCGGTGTCCTGCCCATCTCTGCTCTCCTTTCTCCAGGGGAAGGTTTGTTTGGTTCCCAGCAGCCTTTCCCAGACTCTGACTCCTTAGGGACTCAGTGCAGGCTCTAGTTAAATTATGCAGAGTAGCAGCAGTGACATGACATGTGACCAACTCCCAGCTCCCTGGGCTCCAGACAGAAGGGGAGGCAGGCTCCAGGGCCATGACTTCTCGCAGCTGCACAGATGGGAAAAGCCAGCTCTCCTTGCACTGATTCCCACGGCCCAGGCCCTGCACCCAGGGCGGGACCCACAGGAAACAGGACCTGGGAGCTGGAAAAACGCTAGAGCCCCCTGCCTGTCGCACTCTGCTGGCCTCGCCACACACAGCCCCCTTCAGCAGAACCATGCCCCAACTGCCCCATGTACCCACAGGACTCTGCAGGCCCAAATACACACACATAAAACATACACACACACTCAAAGACAAACACCTGCACCAACACACAGTCACACCACAGCCCAGCTCCACCAACTAGGGTGACCAGACATCCCGATTTTTTCGGGATTGTCCCAATATTTGCTTGTTTGTCCCGCGTCCCGATCAATGTTCGGTCGGGACACTGGACAAACAATTTTACCCTCCACTCTCGTGCACAGGCGGAGCCTGGAGGGGCTCTTGCCTCAACTCCGGCCCCTTCTTCCCCCATTGGATGTCTCTTCAAATCCCCACCTGCAGCCCAGACCCCTCACTGCCCCATTGGATCCCAAGCCGGGCCTAGAGAGAAAACGCATCTGTGCAGCAGCCTGGGCACACGGGCCATGGCCGCCTAGGCCAGGAGCACTGCAGTGCAGCCCGGAGGCTACTCCAGCCCTGCAGCCCACAGTGCAGCGTGGTGGGTTCGGGGGCAGCGCAGAGCAGGCAGGGCCCAGGTCGGCGGCACAGCCCGGGGGCATGGGCCACCCGCCAGAGACACGAGGCAGAGAGGGTCTATGCAGGGACAGGAGCAAGGAGCCGGTCGGGGTCCCCTGAACCAATAAACTTCCCTGCCGCTGCCGGGGAGCCTCGCGCCTCTCCCGCTCGGCTGCGCTCCAGCAGCTCACCCCCCCCGCATGTGCCCGGGGCGGGCCAGGGAGTAGGAGGCTCTGCGGGGAAGGCAGCAAGCACGGCTGGGGCACTGTGTGCTATTCAGGGTAGGTGGCTGGGGCCTGCTAATGCCCCCAGCCCCTGCGAAACTGCTTTATTTATTTTTTTTGCTCTGCCACCATTTTTTTTATTGTTGTTGTTCTTCTCCCCCACCCCTTTCCCCGCGTCCCGATATTTCATCCCTGTGATCTGGTCAACCTACCACCAACACACAGTCTGACTCCACCGCACACACTCAACTACACCAACACTCATACCCCAGTCCACCTCCACCAACACACAGTCACACCCTGCCCCACATACCTACCTGCACCAACACAGTCAGACCTTAACCCACACACACCCCTGCACCAACACACAGTTAGACTCCAACTCAACTCCACCAACACACAATTTGAATCCATTCCACACATGCACTTGCACCAACACAGTCACGCCATGCCTCACACACACACCTGCACCAACACACAGTCTGACCTCAACCCACACACCCATCTGCACCAACACAGTCACAGCCCAATCCACCTGCACCTACATAGTCACACACACAACAGTCACATCCTGACCTCCATATCCACCTGCACCAACAGTCACACCCTAGGCCACACACACATATTGATGCCACACGCCAGACCTACAGACATACAGACCCCCACTCACCTATCCACGTCTACACTACAGGATAAATTCGAATTAGCTTAAACCGATTTTATAAAACAGATATTATAAAGTCAATTGTGCGCGTCCACACTAGGCACATTAATTCGGTGGTGTGCGTCCGTGGTCCGAGGTTAGCGTCGATTTCTGGAGCGGTGCACTGTGGGTAGCTACTGTAAAAGAATGAGGCCAATAATGTCAATTTGTGTCCACACTAACCCTAAATCGATATAGTAATATCGATTTTAGCGTTACTCCTCTCATTTTGTAGGAGTACAGAAATCGATTTAAAGAGCCCTTTAAATGATACAAAGAGCAGTGTAGTGTGGACGGGTGTAGTGTTAAATCGATTTAATGCTGTTAAAATTGGTTTAACAGCATAGTGTGGACCAGGCCTATTGCACACCACCCACCAATACGCCCACAGTCCAGTGCCCATATAGTCACCCATATCAATGCATGCACACTCACACCTCAACTCTCACCCCACCACTTTCATTTTTATCCCCATCCTCTCACACCAGCACCTATCCCTGAACTATTGCGCACTCACACCCTGACCCATGCACCAACATGCACAGGAAAATCTTAGGTTGGATATTAGGAAAAACTTTTTCACTAGGAAGGTGGTGAAGCACTGGAATGGGTTACCTATGGAGGTGGTGGAATCTCCTTCCTTAGAGCTTTTTAAGGTCAGGGTTGACAAAATCCTGGCTGGGATGATTTAGTTGGGAATTGGTCCTGCTTTGAGCATGGGGTTGGACTAGATGACCACCTGAGATCCCTTCCAACCCTGATATTCTATGATTCTATGATCTCTGCATTGCTGAGGGTTTCCTAACTGTGTCTGTTGAGGGGATTGTGCAGCCGCAAAGATGTGAAGTTTGAAACAAGCTTCTTTCTCCTGGTGTGCTGCTGTGTGTGCATATTTGTGCTGATCTGAGGGTAGAGTCTAGGCTGGGGAATGTGGGTCACAGGGTGTGGATGATCAGGGACTATGTAGCACTTACAGCCCATTTAGTGCAGACAGTGTCTCAGGGTGTAGATGTTTGCAAGAATCAGTGCCCTGTTACTGGGCTTCATCTGTCCCATGAGCTGGGGTGTGATTCCCAGCTCTTGCACACATTGATTTCAGCTCAATGAGAACTAGTGTGAGTGTGGATAGCTTAGCATGCCATGCGCCTACCCACAGGGATCAGGTGAGTTTGTATGCAGCCCAGCTCAGCTGCGAGGCTGGTGCCTGTGCTACCGCAGCTACACTGCTATTTATACTGATGCTAACACTCATTGCACTAGCACGGGAGGGAGGGATGTACGCAAGGTGAGAATCACCCCCATAGCGCATAGTGTAGACATAACCTCAGTGTCATCTGATTTCCACTGACCCTTGCTGCCAGCCATGGTCCTTCCGCAGAGGCAACCTGTGCCTGGGGATGGGGGGGGCAACTGGTTTTAAGAGTGTTACTGAGCAAGCTCCGTACAAGCCAGGTGGCAAATCTGGGATGGCACTTGACCCTGCATACCCCTACACATCCTGCCTCTATCCTTCTGTAGTGATACTGTCTGTGGCCTCACTTGCACATGGAATGGCTCCCAGGAGTCCGGCTGATGGGCAGGCTACTGTGACTTTAGCAGTAACAACTCACCAGGTGCTGTAGATGGTGATTCACAGCTCTCAGTGCTCACTAATTAGCTACATCTGGTCAACAGGCTGTTGAGTGCTACAGTGTGGGTCCAAGGAAGGGTAGGGTGACCAGATGTCCCAATAAAATCGGGACCGTTCCAATATCTAGGCGTTTGTCCTGCGTCCTGACTGATGTTTGGTCGGGATGAAATTTGTCCCGTTATTTCACGGTACTCCATTTTGGGGGGCGGGGGAAGGTGTTCTCCCCCAGCTGCAGTCTGCATTTTTTTTTCCCCTCTGCCAGCGACCCTCCCTACTCCTCCCACCATGTGTCCTGATATTTTCTTCCTCTCTTCTGGTCACCCTAAGGAAGGGTCATGTTCAGCAAGTGTTCGTGTGTGTCCCTCTTGTCCACTGCAGCTCACATGGTGACAGCAGGAGTGTGTAGCTGGAGCACTGGTCAGTCACCTGGTGGCCATCCTGGCTAATGGCTTTCTTCCTGAAAGAGACACCTTCACTCAGCCATAAGGCAGGAATCACTGAGCAGAATTCTCTGCCTGGGCTGTGCAGGTCAGACTAGATGATCAGAACTGTCCCCCCTGGCCCTGACAGCTCTGAATTTGTGCCAGTTTTAGTCACCAGACCACTTGACTTGATGAAAAGCAGGTGAAGGCAGATAAAACAGCAGAGGAAAGAGTTTCCCAGATGCATGCCTCTGCTCTTTGGTATTACATGCTGTTTATTGCAGTCCTAAATTCTTATTCCCCTGCAAGATAAATGTGATCACTCTTCCTTTTGCTTCACTAGCCTTCCCCAATAACATCCAATTCACAAACTATTGAGTTTTGCTGAGGGGCAGGATAAGATTGTGCAAATATAATAACTACATTAATCACGATGGGTCAGGGGCGAAAAAGCAGTACTTGGTAAATTACTCAGGAAGTTTGGCAGTTCAGGTTCCACCAATCTCCCTGACAGGCAATATCAGAGCTGTCTGGGAGCCCAAAGGAACACAAAGCGGCTGCAGAATCTCTGGCTCCAGCTCCTCAGTCATGTTTCCATGTGTGCAGGTCAGGTCCAGTCCAATATGTGGCAGAGGGGACTGCAGGGAGCCAGTCGGCCTTCTAATTCAGAGCTGTTGAATCTTCAGCCCTTGGGGCAGGCCGATGTGCTGCCTTGCTCTGGTGGAAAGACTTCAGGATCCTAATGCCAGTTGAGGGCTAGACGTAGAGAAGCTCCATGGTGCCATGACCCCTCCCCGCCCCAAATGCCTCTCCTGCCCCTAACACTGGGGAGAGAGAGCTAGCCTAGCAGACGCAGAGCTGCCTATGCCAGCTGTACAGCACAGAGAACTTAAGTGCACAGGCCGCTCCTTCCAGGCCTTTCTCTAGCTGCACTAAGGGGGACCCCGGCCCTGTATGTTGGGAGCCTGGCTTGTGCCAGGCACTCAACTCCTTTTATTTGTTCAGCACTTTATGGAGGCATTGGGCATTACTCTGAGGCTGTGGCCTGAGGGCAAAGCTATGCAGGTGTTGAGGGCTCAGTGCTGCAGCTCCTCCCTTATAGGCATCTTGACTCACAGGAATCCATGCAGCTCAGTTTAGGCATGTCACCCCCACTTCAGGGCATGGGGAGAGACTGGCACCAATAGAGGAGATGCTGACCAAAGGGGGATGGGTGCTGTGCCTCAATCTCTGAGATAAGCTAGGGCTGCTGGGCAGCACCTTGCTCTGCTAGCTCTCCACAGCCAGAACACCTCTCCAGCAGGCACCTTTTCCTGGGGGACTGGCTTAGGTGCCTGATGCATCCCATGCCCCACAAGCAGAGGTGTGGCTATGGCAGCCCCTGCAGCCCAGTGGTTAGGGAACACCCCCAAGGGAGCAGGGGTCAAGTTCCCCCTGCCCTCAGTTAAGGCACAGGGATTTGAGGTGGGTTCTGCACCGCTGCAGTGTGCACCCTCCCCCCAGTCTGGGGCATATCCTGAGGTGGGCTCTCTTGGGTAAGCTGTTCTACTGAGTCTCCAGAATTATCTCATAATGGTACCGAGGCCAGAGAGAGACTCTGCCAAGCCATGGGTAGGGCACCATCTAGCAGGCGGAAGACCAGGGCCAAATCCTTCCTCCTCCTTGGCCGGCAAAGGGAGATCTGAACCTGGGTCTCCCTCTCCTGGGGGAATGCCCTAACCATTAGGCTGAAGGCTGGGTGGGAGAGCACTCCTCATTCCATGCCTTCCACTCAGCAGTATGGTGTGCAGTTAGGTGTGCTCTGAGCACACCTGCTTGGTTGGGCCCAAGCGGTGGGGGAAACATCTGTCTCCACCCACTTGAAGCTCTCCCTGGGGCTTAGCTGAGGTATACAGCCAGATGCTAGCTGGCAGTGTGCAATCCCACAGGCAGAAACAGAGGTGCCCAGGGAACTTTGGCAGTGGGAATTCAGGTGTTGAGGGAGTTTAAGTGCCAACATACTTAGGCGGCAGCTGAGCAGGGGTTCTGTGGATTGCAGTTGTGCCTCTGTCTGGTGTTTTCTGACTTAAGTTCTTGTGTGGAGCCAGGCCCCTGCTATACCTGCCCTTGGCTCTGGCAGTGTTTCCACTTCCCCTTGCTTTGCGTTCCCTAACTGGCAGCAATACCCAGGCCCACCTGTCAGCCCTTCTCTACTACCCCACTGGAAGGAGCAGGGAAACAGCTAATGTTGGCACATACATAGGGTGACCATGCATCCTGTTTTGACTGGGTGGCAGATGACAGAACAAGGAGCAATGGTCTCAAGTTGCAGCGTGGGAGATCTAGGTTGGATATTAGGAAAACCTATGGCACTAGAAGGGTAGTGAAGCATTGGAATGGCTTAGCTAGGGAGGTGATGAAATCTCCATCCTTAGAGGTTTTTAAGGCCCAGCTTGACAGAGCCCTGGCTGGGATGATTTAGCTGGGGATTGGTCCTGCTTTGAGCAGGGGATTGGAATAGATGACCTCCTGAGGTCTCTTCCAACCCTAATCTTCTATGATTCTATGACTGTCCATTTATAAGCCCTGTCCCAACTGTCCCAACTTTTCTGGCAAAGGTGGACATTTGTCCCATTTGATATTGCCAAGCTGATCAGAGCAAATGGGACAAATGCCCACTTTTTTTTTTAAACAAAAGTGGAGCACGGAGGAAGGTGGGGCAGTTTCTATCATATGCAGGGGCAGGCCTCAGATGGGGGCAGGCAGGCTCAGGTGCAGTGATGATAGCCCCAGCCCCTGTCCCGCACTGAGTGGTGGGGGGAGGGCTTAAGCAAGTGACTTGGGCCTGCCCTGCATGGGGGGTCTAAGGCAAGAGGCTCAGGCCAACACTGCAGCAGGGCAGGAGAGGGCTCAGGCCAGCCCCATGCAGTATCCCATTTTCCATTTGTGAAATATGGTCACCATATGCATACAGTGCCAAGAGGCTTCAGAGTTAACACACCAGGAGATTCATGGCAAGGCTAGGCAGGACAGTTGAGAGTTATGGCTTTGGGATGTTGGCGGAGGCAGGCAGACACCACTGCATCACCTCCCCCTGTGGCACATCCACATGCTTTATTTTCAGCCAGGAGGGGTAGGAACCCATTCTTTTTTACAAAGTGAAAGCTGAGATTATGAAGAATTGGGACATGCCTGTAAATGCCCAAGGCTAACTCAGTCCAACAAGGGCCAGCTCCAGTGTTTTTGCCGCCCCAAGTGGCAAAGAAAAAAAAAAACCACGATCGGCAGTTGCTCTACCGCATCGCTTCATTCTTCAGAGGCAATTCAGCAGCCGGTCCTTCCCTCCGAGAGGGAATGAGGGACCCACCCCTGAATTCCGCTGAAGACCCGGACCTGCCGCCCCTTTCCATGGGCCACCCCAAACACCAGTTCGCTGTGCTGGTGCCTGGAGCCTGCCCTGAGTCCCATCCAAGGGCCTCTCAGCTGAGTCTCGTTTCGAAGAAGCATGCACCACTACATGGCGGATGCATGTATCCTATTTCATTCGGATGGTGAGGAAATTCTGCTTTTGTTGCTCAACCTCCTGTGTGGCCCCTGAACTCCTGAATTCACCTTCCTCACGTGAAGGCCCTAATATGGTTGGCCCTGCTGTGTTGGGTGCTGCACAAGAGGCCTTGGCTAGAGGAGGAATTAAAGCATGCGGGTTGGATGTGTTCTGAGCAGCACAGCTTGTGCAACTTGTCTACTGTAGGCAGGGCAGACTTCAGCACATTAAATGGGCCGAGCTAATGCACCAGCTGCATTCTACACCACTCCCCACTGCTGCTTCCCCATCCTGCTGAAAAGGTATAACAAGTGGGGTTCCGCAGGGGTCTGTTTTGGGACCGGCTCTGTTCAATATCTTCATCAACAACTTAGATGTTGACATAGAAAGTACGCTTCTTAAGTTTGCAGATGATACCAAACTGGGAGGGATTGCAACTACTTTGGAGGACAGGGTCAAAATTCAAAATGATCAGGACAAATTGGAGAAATGAGGTCTGAGGTAAACCGGAAGACAAATGCAAAGTGCTCTACTTAGGAAGGAACAATCAGTTTCACACATACAGAATGGGAAGAGACTGTCTAGGAAGGAGTATGGCAGAAAGAGATCTAGGGGTCATAGTGGACCACAAGCTAAATATGAGTCAACAGTGTGATACTGTTGCAAAAAAAGCAAACGTGATTCTGGGATGCGTTAACAGGTGTGTTGTAAACAAGACACGAGAAGTCATTCTTCCGCTTTACTCTGCGCTGGTTAGGCCTCAGCTGGAGTATTGTGTCATCGCATTTCAAGAAAGATGTGGAGAAACTGGAGAGGGTCCAGAGAAGAGCATCAAGAATGATTAAAGGTCTTGAGAACATGACCTATGAAGGAAGGCTGAAAGAATTGGGTTTATTTAGTTTGGAAAAAGAGAAGACTGAGAGGGGACATGATAGCAGTTTTCAGGTATCTAAAAGAGTGTCATCAGGAGGAGGGAGAAAACTTGTTCACCTTAGCCTCTAATGATAGAAGCAGCAGCAATGGGCTTAAACTGCAGCGAGGGAGATATAGGTTGGACATTAGGAAAAAGTTCCTAACTGTCAGGGTAGTTAAACACTGGAATAAATTGCCTAGGGAGGTTGTGGAATCTCCATCTCTGGAGATATTTAAGAGTAGGTTAGATAAATGTCTATCAGGGATGGTCTAGATAGTATTTGGTCCTGCCATGAGGGCAGGGGACTGGACTCAATGACCTCTCGAGGTCCCTTCCAGTCCTAGAGTCTATGCTGCATGGGCCCCTGGGGTTTCTTTCTGCTCCAGCCCACATGGCTACAGGGAAAATGGGTGGGGAGATAGGAGGTGTTAGCCCAAACCAATTTAACTATGCTCTACACAGATCAGAAGATGGGCTGTTTGCAGGTCCCACTCCCTCCCACATCTATCATCAGGTGATTTATTAAGACAGAGGCAGAATAAGATGTAACATACAAATATTTATTATGCCACTAGTCAGTAAAACTAGAGAAGGACTCCCTTCAGACAAGAAACATAACAACCAAGTATGTCTTGCTTAACAGTTACCAGAGCTTGAAGCTCAGAGTCCTTTAAAGCCCCTTGACCTGTGGATGTAAAACAGAGGAAAACTACAATGGGTATTACAATACCATATCCTGAAGCCAGGGAGACAATGACAAAAAACTCAGGATACTGACAGGGATAATGGACACCAAACAGGAACTCAGGAACTTGGTATTCTTCTCCCTCTGGATAGGTCCTCTGGGCAGGTCTTCTCCCCCAGGTAGGTCTTCAGTGGTGGTGCTGGGGGTGTGGTAGCATCTTCTAGCTTGATGGGGTTTCACAGGCAGGAGGGGTCCTACCAGCTCTGTGCTTTGCCCAGTAAGTTGACTCAGAACCTAAATAGTTAAATGAGGTCTTAAACATAGATTGGTATGCTAAAGTGGCCCCTGAGGAAGCTTGGTTTGCTATTAGGTATAAATGTCAGGGACTGTGCAAAAATGATCTATTTTGCAGCTGGTTTTAACAAATGAGTAAATTGACAAACTTGTGCAGAAGAACAGGTTGGGAGCTGCCAGTGAAGATTGTGCCAGTTTCCTACTAAGCTGTTCTTTGTTTTAAGAAACAGTGAAGCATCTGTTAAAGAAATCCAAGAGCTGTTTGCTGATTCCTCCACACACAACAGTCCCACCGAGTTTGAGAAATCTGATTATAGCATTTGCTCCTGTGAAAGTAGAATGAATTATATTGTGAAAATAGAAAGGATTACAGAAATTCTGTCTGTACCTTTAAGCAAAATTGTTGGAATGCTGCAATCCAGGTGTCAGGAATACAGACATTAACATAGGACAATTGCACCATTTAAGGACAATTGGTGAAGTATTAGCCTTAGATAGATAAGAGTTAGTAAGGAAGTAGATTATGCACACTGTGCCCCAGGTGAATTTTACTGTTTTGCTTTCTTTGTCCCTTTGTCTAATTCCCGCTCTTTTGTCTGTATAAATAAGACTGTTTGGGTCTTGCACGACCTCTCACATTATCTGGGTGCTATTGGCAGAGCGCTGCGCTAATAAAACAGAGTGGTCTGACAAATTGAGAGTCCTGATTCTAACTTTGACAATTTGGAGGTTCCACCAAGATGGCAACCGTCTTCGCTAGGGCTGTGTGATTCCTGACAGCTTTTGTAGGACGACCGTGGCAGCCAGCACCTGGGCATTTGGCCCGAGCGGTCCTCTTTCTGAACGGAAGGGAGCACGACCACAGTAAAATCAACGCCATCAAACCTGTTGGTTCCCACTTTGTTCTGGTAGGGATCCCGGGATCTGACATCAGGAATCTGGTCAGGTAATTATTTCTGTGTTTTGTCCGGACTGAGGACTGTCCTGTCACTGTGTCTATCCATCCTCTCTGTGGAGTGTTTGAGTCTGGTGCTGTCTCCATCCAGGGATCGGCCGACCAAGGGGTTCCTGTCCCCATGGTCTGAGTGAGTGAAATCTGCACAATCGCAGCCGCACCGCACTTTGAGTAAAACCCTTGGTGTGAAAGCAAGGGTGATTGAGGCAGTAGCCTGTGGGCTCCTTTTGTGTGTTGCACCGGGCATCGCTCTGACGAACCCAATTTTCCTTCTTGTGTGATTGGTGTGTGAAGTCCTCCTGTATGGGTAACCAGACGTCTAAGTCGGGGCAGTTCCCTAAAGGAACGCCAGCTCATTTTATGTATTTTAGGAAAGGTCCGGACTCCTGTAAATTTCTGGAAAAATGGTCTAGGCTAACTCAGGGAGATCCTAAAACTCAGTGGCCACTGTTAGGATCTTGGGACAAGGACCGAGTAGATGTCTTAAAAGACAAACTCGGCCAATCTAAAACTAAATTGGCAAGAGGAGAGGTCGATTGTTTCATGCAATGGTGGGAAGAGGCAAATCGTAGATGGACAGAATCGAAACTCGCCTCTCTCAAAGATTCAAATAAATTAAAAGCTTTATTGGAAACCTCCTCTCCAACTACTAAACCGAGCACTCCCCTTTACCCGGTTCTCCAAGCGGACTCCCTTACTCTTGTCTCCGGGTGGGAAAAGATGAAGAAAACCTCTTGCTAGATTCCGGGGATGAGGATGAAGAAGACGCATTAATTGGCCTGGCAGCCTTGCATCGAATCAATAGACGGCCACCCACACCCCCAGCTCAGGAACAACTGTCACCAGATTTCCCAGCTCAGGAACAATTCCCAGAGATCTCCAGTGCAGACCCGTTCGGATCATCTGGTACTGACGAGGCCCATTCCTCTGGACTCGCTCTGCCTCGTAAAAGCTCATGCTTGGGCCTTAAAAATATCTAGGCTCCCCTCCGAATCCTGCATACTGGGAGCCAGGATGGGGTCCCACTT
Source organism: Gopherus evgoodei (assembly GCF_007399415.2). Classification (NCBI taxonomy): domain Eukaryota; kingdom Metazoa; phylum Chordata; order Testudines; family Testudinidae; genus Gopherus; species Gopherus evgoodei. The sequence goes on from NC_044329.1 coordinate 41,015,233, forward strand.
GGAGCTATAAACCCTGGACTCAGACAGAGCTCCTTTCAATTGTAAAAGGCTTTCCAAAGCCCTGAGAAAATCTTACCAAATTTGCAGAGGAATTTTTGTTAGTGTGTGATACCTATGAACCCTCTGAGGCAGACCTCCTGCAGCTGTGCAAGCTACTTGTAACGGCCCCTAGTGAGCATGAAAAATGGCTCACAGCAGCAGATTGGCTCACTGCTGACAGTCACTCTACTTTATCAGACACTGATCCTAATGCTGAATACCGAAAAAAGTGTAAGGAACGAGCTAAAAATCTATTTGAAGCCATCCCTCGGGTACGGACTCCTAAAACCAACTGGACGGCCAAAAATGGCTGTAAGCAACGACAGGGAGAAAACCCGGGCAACTATCGCACCCGGCTAACTGACATTTTTCTGCAACGTTCTGGTATACAGCCACCAGATAGAAATGGACAGGGCGCCCTGGCTAGTGCGTTTGTTAATAGCCTCCTGCCTGTGTCATAAACATATAGTTAAGGGTTAATGTCTCTTTTACCTGTAAAGGGTTAACAAACAGGGACCCAAACACCTGACCATCAGGAAACAAGATACTTTCAAATCTAGGTGGAGGGAAGCCTTTGTTGTGGGTTTTGGGGTTGTTCTCTTTGGGTCCTGGACGGGACTAGAGGTGCAACCAGGTTTCTGCCAATCTCCCTGCTACAGTCTCTTATCTATTCAGAATAGTGAGTAAGTACAAAGGCAGTCATAGTCTTTTAACTTGTTTTTCTTTATTTGCAGATGTGTACTTGCTGGAAGTAGCTTAAATTGTGTTTCTGCTGGAGAAAGCTTCTTTCTATTGTCTATAAGCTATAAAACCCTGTATATTTACCATCTTGATTACAGAGATAGTTTTTTTTCCTTCTTCATTAAAGTTTTCCTCTTTTTTAGAACCTAACTGATTTTTTTGGGTTATCTTTTGTAAGACTCCAGGGAAGGGAGTCTGCACTCACCAGGGAATTGGTGGGAGAAAGGAAAGGGAGGAGAGAAGAAAAACCTGCTCTCTGCATTTATCTCTGTATCTCTCTCCGGGGGAGAGGGAAGGTAACATTCCTCTCGGGGTGGGTCTCCTAGTGTACCCAGGGTGGGAAAGAGCTGGGAGGAAGAAAGGAGGGGGAAGGGAAATGTTTTATTCCCCTTTGTGGTGAGACTCAAGGAATCTGGGTCTTGGGGGTCCCCAAGGAAGGGTTTGGGGGACCAGAGGGTATCAGGCTCTGGAATTCCTGATTGGTGGCAGCGCTACAGAATCTAAGCTGGTAATTAAACTTAGAGGGCTTTATGCTAGTACCCATATTTTGGACGCTCAGGTTCAGATTTGGGAATTATACTATGACAGCCTGCTATTGGCAATATGCTAAAACAAATAAGTGTTGGATGGGAGACCGAAACCATGGACAAATTGCAAACAGTGGCAGAGCACTGCCAATGTACTTTAAAAGGAAAGGAAGAACAATCAGCTCAACAGTTAATGGCCTTGCAAATACAGCATTATTCAGGGCAGGGCAAACAGTACCGGGGACAGGGAAAATACCAGGGATGGGGACGTGGTTGTGGGAGGGGCCAGGGAACTGGATTTTCGGGTTATGGGAATGTTTGTATTTACTGTAAACAGCTGGGACATTGGAAGAATGAATGTCCGAGCCAGCTTGGTAACTCTGTGAATAACCATTTAGATCCCCTGCCAGCACAGCCAATCAGTCCCCAGCCTTACTTTGCCCCACAGCAATGATCAGACACCAGGGAACCTCAGGAAATTTTAGCTCCTTTACTACCTCTCACTCCCACGGGTGTGTGTTAACTATCAATGATCTTTCTCTCCCTTTCCTTGTTGATATGGGAGCTTCGCTCTCTGCAGTTCGTACTACCGACCTGCCTGCGGTTCCCCGCTCTGGAAAAACCATGTCCGCTGTGGGCATTACGGGAGTCCCAACCCCTTATCCCCTTTCAAAACTTTTACCGGTCCAGGTTGGTCTCCTTTCTGCGGATCATGCCTTCCTTCTCTCTGATTCCACTCCGGTAAATCTCTTGGGTCGGGATCTGTTATGTAAGCGTGGCTGCACCATATACTGTTCCCCGGATGGGGTCTATTTAAAAAATTCCCCAGTCCTCCTTGAGTGAGTCTGTAGCCTCCCTGCTGTCTGAAATGTCCCTTTCCACTCCGGTCCCTTGTTGCCCACTGGTTCCATCCCTTGAACACCTAATTTCACAGGTCCCATCCTCTCTGTGGCCAACCCAGCCCTCTGAGGTGGGCAGCTTACATACTGACCCCGTCTGCATTACTGTTGACTCTTCCAAACCCCTGCCTCGCCTATCTCAGTACCCTTTAAACCCTGAGGCAGAGGCTGGCATTGCTCCAGTTATAACTGCCCTGCAGGAGCAAAGCATTATTGTTCCCTGTTCCAGTCCCTGTAACACTCCTATCCTCCTCGTTGGAAAAGCTGATGGCAAATCATGACGATTTGTTCAGGACCTTCGAGCCATTAAACGTATTGTCATACCCACTTTTCCTGTTGTCCCAAACCCAGCAAAGATCCTGGCTTCTATCCCACCAGCTGCAACTCATTTTACTGTTGTTGATTTGTGTTCTGCTTTCTTTTCTGTTTCAATTCACTCTGACTCCCAGTACCTCTTTGCCTTTTCCTACAAGGGACAGCAATGTACATGGACCACGCTCCCTCAGGGGTATAAGGAAAGTCCATTTTACTTTTTCCAGGCATTAGCCCGAGACCTAGCTGACCTTGTTTTCACATCCGGGCCCACTCTAGTCCAATATGTAGATGATCTACTCCTCTGTTCCCCCTCGTTATCTGCCTCAATCTGCCTGATTCTTTAGTGCTCCTTACTGCCCTAGCAAACAAAGGTCACAAGGCTTCTCACTCTAAACTACAGCTCTGTCAAGCCTCTGTCACATACTTTGGTTTTCTCCTCTCCCAGGGTTCCCGTACTCTTTCTCCCACCCACATCCAGGCTATCCTTAGCTTTCCCCAACCCTGCTCCCCACGCCAGGTCAGAAAATTTTTGGGCATGGCTGGATTTTGCAGGCAATGGATCCCCCAATATGCCTCCCTTGCAAAACCTCTCCAAGAACTCACTTGACTCTCTGTGTCTAATCCCATGCCATGGCCACGGCCACCTGAAGCAGACTCTGCCTTTGTTTCCCTCAAACAAGGTTTGGCTTCTGCCCCCGCTTTAGGGCTGCCAGACTATTCTAAGCCTTTTACCCTTTTCTGCCATGAACAATCTGGATGTGCACTTGGAGTTCTCACTCAGGTGCACAAAGGCAAGAACTGCCCTGTGGCTTATTTCTCTGCCACTTTGGACCCTGTGGCCCAAGGCCTACCCCCCTGCCTGTGTGCTGTGGCTGGCACAGCATACCTAGTCGAAATGTCTGAATCCCTTGTCCTGCTCTCCCCTCTTACTCTCATGGTCCTTCACTCTGCTGTTACAACGCAATACAAGCCACCTCTCCTCCGCTCGCCTTACCAGGTATGAACTTCTACTGCTGTCGGCTTCGTATATCACCATAAAGCATTGTTCTCAGTTAAATCCTGCCACTCTCCTTCCCTTGTCTAATGACAGTGATCCTCACGACTGCATTGCAACTGTCTCTGCTATCACAGTCCCATGCTCTGACCTTTCTGATGTCCCTCTCCCTAACTCAGACCTTGTTTTGTTTACTGATGGTTCCTGTTTTCAAGACAACCAAGGTCGTCTCCTTGCAGGATACGCTGTAGTGTCACTCTCTGAAACCCTAGAAACTGCGCCTTTACCTTCTGTAACCTCAGCACAAGTTGCTGAATTAGTTGCCCTCACTCATGCCTGCTTTTTGGCAGAGGGATGCTCTGCCACCATTTACACTGACTCCCACAATGCTTTTGGGATTGTACATGACTTTGGCACCCTCTGGCAAGCTCAGGTACCCCTATTAAAAACGGCCCCTATATCGCTGCTCTCCTGTATGCAGTTTTACTTCCCTCTGCACTGGCTATTGTTAAGTGCCCTGGCCACTCGACGGCAGATACTGATGTTGCTAAGGGTAATGCATTTGCTGATGCCTCTGTTAAACATGCTGCTGCCATAGAACCTTCCCCAGATGCATTTCTAGGTTCCCTCTCTGTTTCTATACCACCACCGTCCCTCACTGACCTCACCCTGCTCCAGGACTCTGCCCCAGAAACCGAAAAAGACTCCTGGGTTGCCCAGGTTTGCTCTCTACATCCTGATTCCCTTTGGCGTTCGCCCACTGGTGCCTTTGTGGCCCCCTTCTCATTTTACCCATTGCTGGCCGCCCTGCTACATGGTGTTTCGCATGTCGGAAAGGAGGGGATGGTCTCTGCTCTAACTAAGGCGGGATGGTGGGCTCCCCATTTCAGCTGTTTTGCAGCCCGCCACTGTGCCGCCTGTACCACTTGCCAAAGCCACAATATTGGTAAACCTGTAAAAGTGGCTCAGGGATTCCGGGGCTTGCTCCAAGCACCCTTCTTGCACTGGCAACTTGATTTTGTACAAATGCCTAAGTGTCAACGATATGAATTTATTTTGGTAATGGTATGTTTATTTTCTGGTTGGATTGAAGCCTTTCCTTGTCACAAGGCTGACTCACTGTCCGTTGCTAAATGTTTGTTAAACCATATTATGCCTGCCAAGGGAATTCCTGCCACTCTGTCCAGTGACCGGGGTACACATTTTACCGGACAAATTGTCCGGCACCTGGATCATATATTACACGTCACATACCTGCTGCACTGTCCCAACCACCCACAAAGTGCAGGTGCTGTGGAAAGGCAAAATGGTGTACTTAAGAATAAGCTTGCTAAGATTTGTGACTCCACAGAGTTAAGCTGGCCAGCAGCTTTACCACTAGCCCTTATGGAAATGTGATCCACTCCATCCCAAAGGCATAAACTGAGTCCTTTTGAAATTGTTATGGGATGCCCTATGCGAACTGTGGCTACCACTACTCCAGTCCCAGACTTGAACTTGACTCACAGTACACTCCTTCAATATTGCAAGGGATTAATGCAAGCTGTAAGTCACTTCCATTCATAGGTTCGAGCCGCCTAGCCAACGGAACCCACCTCTGATGCCTGCCACAACCTTGAGCCAGGTGACTGGGTCTATGTACGGCACCACCATCGAAAATATGCCTTGGAACCTTGGTGGAAGGGTCCTCATCAGGTACTGCTTACTACACAGACAGCTGTTAAACTATCTGGCATCACAGCGTGGATACATGCTTCACAGTGTAAGAAGACACCCTCCCCGGCAAACCAATTAACACCTCAGAACTGCGCAGAGTCAGTTTTGACTCCAGAAGAAGACGTAAAGGGACAGCCTGCAATACCTTACAATCTACACTCTCATAAGGGTTGCCAGAAGCAGACGATGACCTAAAGCAAGGCCCAAGAAGCAGCAGTAGTGAGCCTAGCGCCTGCTGCCTGGTGGATGTAAAACCGTGACTGCGGTTCCCTCAGTTGAGGTTGTCAGAACCAGAAGGGCCCTGCCTCCAACATGCGCCACTGGTGGCGCCTGTTCCTCGGCTGCTGGTGTCTTAAGGTCTGGGGAGCCCACAATGACAATTATTTTATCCAGCAGCAAGTGTGGATAGCTCAGACCCTTAATATTTCTAAATGCTGGGTCTGCAGCCATATCCCAGCCCACTCTCAAGCTGGTGTTCCTGTCCTGGCTATCCCACTCAATTCCCCAGACCTCACTGGAGGACCTCATCCATTTAACAAAACATGGAACAGCAATGACACTTGGGAAGCAGTGGGAATAAATGTATCTAAATGGATAAGTGTGGTGGAGGGAAAAGGTCATTGGTGTTGGGTGTGCAATGGGACAGGGCTGGATTTGGGAAAAAGCCGTTGCCTTCAGCATATTGTGGCAAATGGTGTACGGGATTATTCAAACGAAACTAAAGAGTGGAGGGCTGGGTATGGGGATATGAATTTTTTCTCAACCTGGGATCAAACAGAAAAATCAATCTCATGTTCCCCCTACAGTAATCTTAGTAAAAATAATACAATCTTCCAATGCCATACAAACACTACCACTCCTCTTAAAGAGGATTACCCTGTTCTCTTTGGAGGATATTACTCCTCATTTGTAGATAACTATGTAACAAATGGATGCAATCAACCCTTCCTGGCCTTAATAGGACATCATTGGGTTTGTGGAACCAAAGCTTATACTGTATTACCAGCTAACTGGTCAGGTATCTGTTATCCCGCCCAACTCTTCCCACAATTCCAAGTATTAGAGTCCCTCCCACGAGAACGCCTCTGTAATTTCAGGCGAAGAAGGGACTTACCAGATGCCCAATGGTATATAAATAACATAAGCCCCTTAACCTGGGGAGAGGCCATTGGTGGTTCCTTTATCCCACTTGGGGGAGTAATACACCATGCAAAAAAGACTCCTGAGGTTACAATCAGTGGCTGAAATAATGGTAAATGAAACTAGAGAAAGTTTAAAAACCTTGGCCAAAGAAACCGGGGTGATCCGACAGGTGGCCCTCCAAAATCGTCAGGCATTGGACATAGTGCTGGCAGCCAAAGGAGGGACCTGAGCTCTCACTGGAAAAGAATGTTGTGTCTTTACACCTGACAATACCAATGAGGTAATAGATCGCGCTAGCCACTTAGAACAAATCACATATCTTCCCCATGAAGAGCCAAGTTCTTTATGGAAGTGGCTAAGTAACCTGTTCAATTTCTCAGGCATAGGAAACTGGTTGTTTCAGGGAGCTGTAACTATCCTGTTTGGAATTTTAGTGATCTTTGTATGCTTTCAGTTAATCTCCTGTTGTATCCAGAATTGCGTCACCCCGGTGATTGCCCCAAAACAGAGTGCTAATATGATGATTTTGAATATTGCTGATGAACAAAAAAATAAGGAAGGGTTAATTTGTGGAACCCAGTAATTATTAGTCATGGCGTGCGCTTGACCAAAAGGAGGGATTGTGAAAGTAGAATGAATTATATTGTGAAAATAGAGAGGATTAAAGAAATGCTGTCTGTACCTTTAAGCAAAATTGTTGGAATGCTGCAATCCAGGTGTCAGGAATACAAACATTAACATAGGACAATTGCACCGTTTAAGGGCAATTGGTGAAGTATTAGCCTTAGATCGATAAGAGTTAGTAAGGAAGTAGGTTATGCATACTGTTTTGCTTTCTTTGTCCCTTTGTCTAATTCCCGCTCTTTTATCTGTATAAATAAGACTGTTTGGGTCTTGCATGGCCACTCACATTATCTGGGTGCTATTGGCGGAGCGCTGCGCTAATAAAACAGAGTGGTCTGACAAATTGTGAGTCTTGATTCTAACTTTGACACTCCAAATGTTGCAAGACCAGTTCCTTGCTAATCCCTGCTCTGCCTCATTCATACTTTCTGCAAGAAAGGCTATCTGCAAAGTTTGTGGGACATCCTCTGTTTGATTTAAGTGAGGGTGAAAAAAGGGCATTTTTCCCCCCAATGTACACAATTTTTTTGTGTATTTTTCTTCATTTCACAAACCATTAAAACATAATGGAACATTTCATCTTGGACCTAGCATATAAATACATTGTAAATGTCTCTGCAAAGCACCTAGCACACCATTGGCATTGAGTAAATAATAATCATAACTAAATAGAAATAATTAGCAAAACGCCTTAGCAGTATATATTTTGAGAAAGTAATGAAATCATGTACATACTGTCCCAGGTCTAAACTAAATTAAACTGCTTATTTAATATTCCTCTAAGGGACCTTAATGTTCCTTTCAGGCATCTACATTTTTTGTCTCTGAATTTCAACTTTCATGTGAACTGCAGAGCAAAAAGAAAACTCGACTTTGTGCCCTTTAACCCTTCACGAAGCTGCTATTATATATTTCAGCAGTGCCTGGAGGTGCCACACGAGCACTCAAAACAGGCCCAGCCATAGGCAAGACAGGCAAAGAGATGATCATTGTCTCCCTTTTATAGGTGGAGAACTAAGGCCCCAAGACTGAGTGGGTGCTGTATTCACGGTTGCTGCATCAAGCTAATGATCCAGTTGGCGGACCAAATTTGGTGATGAATCCTGGTCAAGTGACACCTGAGGCATGTTGCATATAAGATTAGTGGCCCACAGCCTGTGGCACATGCAGCAATACTATTAGCAGCCTGGGAAGAACCAGCCACTGGTCTTGGAAATGTTCATGGGGGATCATTTGTTGGACCATAAGGTGGTAGGACTGGCCTGCTTGAAATAGGTAGCAGCCATTATCAACAGCCTTGAAAAAAAAAATCTGCAATGCACAGGCTCCCTGCTCTACTGTAAATGACAGTAGCTCCGTTTAAAGACTTTTCACTGGAGAAAAGTATTTTTCCTATGGTCCTGGAACTCAGCTGGGCTCCAACCCCCGAAGGGCAGACGCCTTCCCGAGCCTGGAGACCAAAGGGATGCTCTGCCAAACTGAGAACTGGCCAGAGTGGCTGGGGCCACCAGTGGACCGAGACACTTAGGATTTGCTGGGACTGCCGTTAGCTACCTACCTCAAGGAGCTAGAGGACACCCCATGGATACAGGTACACTGGGAAGGTTGGAGGTGGCCCAGGGGTAGATGACCTCAGTCTGGCTATGTCTACACTACAGCATAAAATCGAAATAACTAAAACCGGTTTTATAAAACCAATATTATAAAATCAATTTTATGCGTCCACACTAGGGCACATGAATTCGGTGGTGTGCGTCCATGGTCCGAGGCTAGCGTCGATTTCTGGAGCGATGCACTGTAGGTAGCTACTGTAAAATGATGAGGCCAATAACTTCGATTTCCATCCACACTAACCCTAAATCGATATAGTAATATTGATTTTAGCATCACTCCTCTCGTTGGGGAGGAGTACAGAAATTCATTTTAAGAGCCCTTAAAATCGATTTAAAGTGTGTTGTAGTGTGGACGGGTACAGTGTTAAATCGATTTAACGCTGTTTAAATCAATTTAACTGCATAGTGTGGACTAGGTCTCTAGGTGCATCGCTGCTTAAAATGTGGTCAGTGTGTTGTGGCTGGTTTCCCCACTGACCCAGTGGCAGAACACTCTGCTACTGTTAGGGTCTTGTGGAGTCAGGTCATTCTACCCCCTGTCACCACACCCCTGGGGTGGTAACCTCCCCACTCTAGGCCAAGAGGCTTGTGTTTGTTGGCCATCCTCCAGAGCTAGGACATCTGACCTATTTGCTGATCTATGCTGAGTACAAGCCACAGCCCTAGACTGTTGCCCCACCCTGACTGTGGGCCTGGGCTCAGAGACTCATTTGCCGCTCTGCCCTGATTGCAGGCCAGAGACCTTGACTGTTTGCTGCTCTGCCCTGACTGCAGGCTGGAATCAGATTGGTTTGTGCCCTGCCATGCTTGAGGGCTGGGGGCTCGGCCCTCATCTGCTGCTCTGCCTGTACTGCAGGCCAGAGCAATAGACTGTTCAGTGCTCTGATAATTCCCTGGCTGTGAGCGATGCCCAGTGACATAGTGAGGCAGAGTGGCTAAGATTGCCAGGTGTCCAGTTTTCGACCTGAATGCCTGGTCAAAAAGGGACCCTGGCCACTCTGGTCAGCACAGCCGACTGGGCTGTTAGAAGTCCGGTCAGAAGTGCTGTGGGTCTAAGGCAGGCTAGTTCCTACCTGTCCTGGCACCGTGTTATGCCCTGGAAGCGGCCAGCAGGTCCGGCTCCTAGGCGGGGGGGAGAGATGGGTGCACAAGGCTCTATGCGCTGTCCCCGCCCCAACACCAGCTCCACACTCCCATTGGCCAGGAACCACTGGTCAATGGCACCTGGGAGGTGGGGCCAGTGGGCAAAAGCAGTGCACGGAGCCACCTGGCTCCCCCACCTAGGAGACGGATTTGCTGCTGGCGCTTTTGGGGTACAAAGCGGAGCCAAGGCAGGCAGGGAGCCCCACTGCACCATTGACCAGGAGCCACCGAGATAAGCCCATGTCCCAGCTCTGCGTCCCAACCCCCTACCCAACCCAGAGCCCCCTCCTGCAGCCCAAAACCCTCATCCCCAGCCCCAGTCCAGAGCCCATACCCCATTCTACACTCCAACCTCCTGCTTCAACCCATAGCTCACTCCACATTCCCAATCCCTCGGCCCCACCCTGCTGCCTACAGCAACCTCCTGCACTCCAAATCTCATTCAACAGTATAGGACTCCTAGCTTTTTTCTCCCTGGACCAAAGTATGTTGGCTCACAATTTCAGTCAGGAAGGAATCAGGGAAGAAGTGTGGTGAGATAAGTGCTCAGACCAGTGCCCAGATAGTTTTAGGGAAGCTGTCAAACTAGCTTCATATCTTTTTTGATGAGATTGTAAATTTGGTTGATAAAGGTAGTAGTGTTATGTACTATACTTAGATTTCTATAAGGCATTTGACTTGGTTTCACATAAAATGTTAATCTAAAAAAATTAGAATATAAAATTAACATGGCATACATTAAATGGAGTAAAAGCTGGCTAACTGATAGGTCTCAATGTAATTTTAAAGGGAATCATCATCAAATCGGTGTCTCTCTAGCAGCGTCCCAGGGCTTGGTTCTTGGCCCTATGCCATTTAATATTTTTTTCTGTCACCTGTAAGAAAACAAAATCATTGCTAAAGTTTGCAGATGACACAAAAATTGGAGGATTGGTAAATAAAGAGTACAGGTCACTGATACAGAGCAATCTGCAGGGATTGTTTTTGAAGTGCTTGGTAAGCTGAGCACAAGAAAATGGCAGACTCCATCCTACGAAATAGTGACTCCAAAAAGGACCTTGGGGTCATAATGGATAATCAACTGTAAAGTGTGGTGCTGTGGCCAAAAGGGCTAATGCAATCCTAGGATGTGTAAATAGGGTAATCTCAAGTTGGAGTAGAGGTTTTTACCTCTGTATTTGGCACTGGTGTAACCCCTGCCGGAATACTGTGTCCAGTTCTGGTATCCACAATTTGAGAAGGATTTGGATAAATTGGAGAGGAGTCAGAAGAGCCATGAAAATGATTAAAGGGTTAGAAAACATGTCTTATAGTGATTGAGCCCCTTGAGTCTATCTATTTAGCTTAACAAAGAGAAAATTAAGGGGTGACTTGATTATATCTATAAATACCTACATGTGGAACAAATATTTGATAGTGGGCTCTTCAGTCTAGCAGAAAAAAAGTCTAATGTCCAGACACTGGACCATGTTGAAGCTAGAAAAATTCAGATTGGAAATAAGATGCAACTTTTTTTAAACAATGAACGTAATTAACAACCATTGGTACAAATATCCAAGGGCTGTGGTAAGTTCATCACTCAAGTTTTAAATGCAGATTCTCTGTTTTTCTAAGAGATCTGCTCTAGGAATGATTCTGGGTCAGGTGTCTGGCCTGTGTGATACAGGAGGTCAGACTGGATGGTCACAGTGGTCCCTACTCACCCTGGAATCTTATGAAAATGGGCATTACATGGACAAGGGGAAAAAGGGAGAATAAGCATGTGGGGGAAGGAAGAGGGAAGCAGGTCACAGGAGGTGCCAACCTAGGACTCATGTTGTTCAATGTTTATTAAAAAGCTAGAAAAGGGATGGCCAAATCTGCAGACCAATCGGTCTATCAATTTTATGGTGCTACCCACCACCACAGTATCTAAACACCGTCCATGTGAAAACAACAATAGCAATCCCTAGTGAATTTCATTGAATCCCTGGCACTTCTCTCCTTTGAGGAGAAAACTATGGGGTTGGTTTGTTTGGAGTGGGGGTATAGGTTAAAGAATTTTTTAATTTCCTTTTTTGTTATTGATTGGTAGGGACTCAGGTTGAAGGGCCAATGCTAGGACTTATTGGGTAGAAGGGGGTGGTAGTACTGGGGTTTATTAGGTTAAAAGGGTCTCCATGTTGTATTGTTGTTATGATGGAAAGTCTTTCTCCAGAAGAAGATTTTGCAGCATTTCCTAAAAATGCTCAGACAGTGGATTCACTTGATCCCCATATGACATAATATTATTTCTAAGGCCAACCAAAGACTGAGGGACTTCAGAGAGATCTAAGAAAGCAAGGTGAATGGGAGAAGAAATTCCATGCTGAGAAAGGCAGTTCAAACTGATGGGAATAATGTGACCTTTTATTTCTTACTGTGTTCTAAATGAATGGGGGTATGGTGGGGGAGAAGATCTGGCTAATATTGTTTGTGCACAATGCCATGGAAACCTGTGCTCTGCGTGTAGCTGTGATTGGAAAAGCAAATTTGCCCCAATTTTTGCCCCATTTGCCCCAATCCCAGCCCTCAGTATGGTTGTACCAGTGGTGACTAGGAAAGCTAGGATGTGCACTGGTGGGGCTGAGCACCAGCTGGAGCTTGGGTAGCAATGGCTGAAGTCAGGTCCAATTCCCAACATTGGGCAGGGCTCTGCTGGGGTAAGATGTCTCTTCTGCTCTTTCAGATAGAGGTCAGCAGCTTAGACAGTAACTTGAGCAGAGGTTCTCAAACTATGGTTTGTGGAACACCAGTGGTCCACAAACTCCATTCAGGTGGTCCGGGGATAGTTCCCTCTAAGGTACATGCCTGGGGGGCCCACAAGAGAATGAAGGGCCACCCACCTAATTAGTGGAGCTGTATAGGCATGGCTTCCCTAATTAAGTGCTTGGACCCTGGAGAAGACACACATGTAAGGTGAGGTGGTGGCCTTGGGGGGAATAGAGGATAGGTGGGAGGGGGCACTGGGGTGAGAAAGTGGCGGGAGGGAGGAATTTTGGATGTGCAGGGCTGCAGCAGCCAGAGAAAAGAGGCAACTTTCCCCAGCTCCACAACTGCAGCTGCTGGGGAGAGATGGCCCTCCTTCCCAGCCCCAGCTTGGGGGCTGCTGCTGCTGCAGTGAGGGAGAGGGGGCACATCCATTGGATTAGAAAGGTAAGACTACTGATATTAAAATACAAGTTGGGTGCTTTTTATTTTTAGAACAAAATATTTAATTAAGTTTTTTTATATAGCACTTTTATCCAAAGTGCTTTACAATACTTAGGTAATGGTACAAACAACATTTGGAAAGATCATTACGTGGTCCATCAAGACCCTCAGCAATTTTCAAGTGGTCCACAAAAAAATAAAAAAGTTTGAGAACCACTGAACTAGAGTAAAGCTGCTAGAGTGGTGAGCATAGGTGAGCCGTGAGGCAGAAGGGAAAAAGCACCACACAAGAAATTGATTCCTTTAAAAAAGTAATCTCAAATTTAATTAAAGTTATAATTTGATTATAGACACTGAACCTGAGGGCAAGAGGGAAGGAGGGGCTGGGGGTTGGGATCAAGTCTCAGACAGAGTTGAGCAGGGCAGGGGGGATGTCAAATGATGGGATTGGTGGTGTGTGTTGTAGGAGCACCCGTAATTTGTATGCTATATATAACCTGTATGCTCAAAAGATCTGTTGCACTCTCCCTCCCCCCCTTTGTCTCCTCTCCATCTGTGAATAGGCTTTCTCCCTCCTGGAATGCTTGTGGGAAGAATGGGCTGGTTGAACAGCTGGAATATCAGAAGAGCCCCCAGGTAGACAAGGTGTTTGGGACTCTAATAAGGCAGCGATCACACACCCAATGCATGGACACTGCCCGGACACTGCCCAAGGTGGAGTGTGACCAACCAGATGCAGCCAAGTCATCTCTAGTCACAGGCCATGAGGAGCAGGTCCTTAAAAGGGGAAGGGGCCATGTGCTCAGGAGTGCACTCACAAGCTTGTATCTCCCGTGAAGGCCCTTTGCCTGGACTGTCTAGCCAGTGGTTTGCTGCGTTGCATTCCATCGTGCCTCGGGAAGACCTACCTTCATCGCACCATCTATTGCTGCACTGTCGGACACTTACCTTCAAGGATCCTAACATCTCCAGTGCAGTGCCTGTCCTGGGAGCATGAGTATGCAAGTGTGAATGTGACCCCCCTCCGATGGCCCTTCTTTTGAGCTTAGCTATCAGAATAATAAATGTGCTGCTTTCTGCCAAATGCTGGTGGGTCATTAGTCCTCCTAAGCTTACTAGCTGGCCCAATTTTGGGTAACAGTTTGGTTTATTTCTACTGACAGAAGAGGGATCTGCACGGTAGGGAGGGGGCTGGCTTCATGGGAAGTAGTGGGAAGAAGGAATGCAGAAACTGTAATAGCAGAACAGACCAAGTGTCCATTATGAGTTAGCCCGATAGCAGTTCCCCACATTTCTGTTGCTGGGTGGCTTAGAAGGTAGTACAACCACCTCTCCCACCATGAGGCAACTAGATGAACTTCACTAAACCACGGGTGAAATTCCATCCCGACCCCCACAGGTAATCTGCATAGGTCCTGAAGCACGAGCAGCCTCTTGCCATTCTTATCCTAATGAGTAAATGTAGCTGCTATTCAAATTCAGATAATGAAAAAGAGAGTTTGTCTAGATCAGTGGCCCCCAAACTGTGGGGCACATCCATCTGTGGGGATGCAGAGAAACATTTGAGGGGTGTACATGGGGCCTAGGCCAGCCCCCAAGGGGAGCAGGGAGAGAGAACCCTGCAGCTCTGCACCACCCCCCAGCCTCAGGTCCACTCTGCCCCCAGTACCACTCTACCCTCATTCCCTCTCCACCACCAACCCAGCTCCACCTCTAGCCCCATTCCCTGTTCCCCCCCCCCCCCGATTGACTGTAAGGCCTGGGCTACACTAGCAGGGCAGGGGGGTTCGAACTAAGATACACAACTTCAGCTATTTGCATAGCTGAAGTCAAAGTATCTTAGTTTGACTTACCTGGCCATCCTCACAGCAGTGAGTCAACTGCCGCAGCTCCCCCATCGACTTTGCTTACTCTTCCTGCTGAGGTGGAGTACGGGCATTGATTTGCAGATCGATTTATCACATCCAGACAAAACACGATAAATCGATCCCCAGTCCATCAAACACTACCCACCAGTCCAGCGGGTAGACTAGCTGTTAGCTCAAGTTCCTCTGCTGAGCCAACTGTGCAGTAATTGTGGGGAGAGGCATGGACACACTAACTGGCCATGTGGACCTGCTGCTGTGTACTAGAAATTTCCTAGTGCAGCTGTTCTCAGCCAGGGGTCTGGGGCCCCCAGGGAGGTTGTAAGCAGGTTTCAGGGGGTCTACCAAGCAGGGCCAGTATTAGACTCGCTGGGGCCCAGGGAAGAAAGCTGAAGCCCCATCATGCAGAACCGAAGCTCAGTTGGAAGCCAAAGCCTGAGCAACTTAGCTTTGCAGGGCACCCCTGGGTGTAGGGCATTGGGCAATTGCTCTGCTTGCTGCTCTCTAATGCTGGCCTTGGATTTTAAATGCAGTGTGACAAAGTTCCTCCTCTGCCTTGGTGGGTCCTGTGCATTCTGGCAGATTTGCTCGCCTCAATGATTCACAGCAGCCTTCAGTTTGGCTGCTTTTGCTAGAGGCTGAAACCTGCCATTCACTCAGCTAACCTCGTTGCTGACCAGCATGGGGGGAATGGAGAACAATCTCCTCAGTCTCTGTTATCCCACCTAGTGGGTTAATGAGTCAGGGACAGGCCATATCCCTTTCTAAATTAGGCCATTCCATCTGGTGTGTGTCTCACAGACCAGGTTAACTCCTCTGGTGTCAGATAGGGAGTTGGGGGGATGGGGGGAACCCAGGCCCAACCCACACATCAGGTTCCAGCCCAGGGTCCTGTGGATAGCAGCTGTCTACAACATTCCCTGTATCAGCTGCATGACAGTTACAGCTCCCTGGGCTACTGCCCCATGGCCTCCCCACAGCACCTTCTTTAACCTCACCACAGGACCTTCCTCCTGAAGCCTGATCATGCTTGTAGTCCTCCAGCAGCACTCCATGCACACCTCCCACTAACTGATGGGAGGTCGTTTTATAAACTAGGTGTCCTGATTAGCCTGCCTGCCATAATTAATTCTAGTAAATTCTTAATTGGCTCCAGGTGTCTTAACTAGCTTGCCAGTCTTAGTTGGTTCTAGCAGATGCGTGATTGCTCTGGTCACTCAGTGAACAGAAAACCATTCATCTAGTGGCCAGAGTGATTTCCTTTGACCAGACTCCTACCTTCCATACCACCCTCTGGCCTAGAGGATGGAAGGGAGATAGGGGGCTGCTGGTGCTGCTAGGCCCTGGGCTTTTGCTGCTGCTCCAGCTACCTCCCTTGTCTGGACCATACCCCACCCCCCTTCTCTGCTACCTGGCTAGCTGGTGAATCCCGCTCCATCCCCCCAGTTGCTGCTGCTCCTACTGCCCCTTTTGGGGGCCTGCTAGCCCACTCCCCAGAGGAGGGGAGTGAGGGACCCCTGCCCCAGCTGGTCAAAAAGGCTAGACCATCCATGGTAGGGGTTTCCCCCTCTGCTGCAGCCCCACCATTGGCCACAGCATCCCTCTCCATTGCTCCCTCTACCAGCTCTGCGGGTTGTCCCTCTCCCAGCCCCTAAGGCATACAGCCAGGTGGTGGCAGCTTTCTCCCTGCCACCACCTCTGCTACCTTCTCTGGCAGCCAGGTCCCCTTCCCCACCTTGACCAGGAAGCACGGCATCCGTTGCCTCATGGTGCCTGCCTCGCTCCATGTGGAGACCTACGTGCAGGCTTTGGAGAGGGTAGTGGGGCTCATGGTCATAGTAGCAGCCTCCAAAATGTACAGGAAGTTGGTAGTCTTCCTGGCATCATAGGCCGCAGCCCAGGAGGCAGGGGAGAGAGGCCTGGTGATGGGGGCCGTGTTCGTCCTCCTGGAGCTGCTGGAGGACCTGGGCATCCAAGTGGCCCTGACCTTCATCCCTCCCTTCCTTCCCAATGCCACCTTGCTACCTGTCCCCTCTACCCTAGGGAAACCTCTCTCCATTGTGAGCCCTGTTCCGCTGGGCTGCAAAGACCCTACCCTCTGTCATGTCCTCTCATTCTGCCAGCAGGTGCAGCTTCTACTGCCACTGGCATGCATGATGGAATGGCGCTTGAGGGGTCCTTCCTGGTACCCTACCAGGGGGCCCGCTACCAGGTGCATTATTCTACCAGGGAGACCCGGTGCTACCTCTGCTGGGCAACGGGGCACTTCCGGAAGGACTGCCCCTTGGCCCAGCATGTAGGAACGTCCAGGACCCCCGAGTCCTGACAGGGTGCTGACCCTGTCATCGACAGCCCCCCTGGCTCCCCAGTGCCTAGAGCCACCCTTCCTCCTCCCCAGCCCACCACTGCTCCTGCATAAGCCCTGGGGGCACCTCCTCCAGCATGCCCAGACAAGCAGGAGAGTCCTGCCTCTACTGCATGCAGTCTGGTGGGCTCTGCAGAGAAGCGTGTGGCAGGATTACTGCCGAGCATGGGAGAGGGCCTGCTCCTGGGGGAGTTTTCCCTCCCTCATGCTGCCCCACTGCTACCTTCCCATGCCATTGCCCCCGCCCCCCAGCCCAACCTCTGTTAGCCAGCCCATGGATAATACCATAGAGGGCTGGGTCCTAGTACAGGGTAAGCGGACCAAGCGGAAGACTTGAGCTCTGCTCCTCCCATTTGATGTGGGGGATGCAGAGGGCCCCCGAAAGACCAGGAAGAGAGCCAACGATACCGAGCCTTCTGTCTTGCCCCCAGAGGAATCCCATCCACTGGAGCCAGCTGGGGAGGATGCGGCAGCCATGGAGGGTAGCACTGTCCCTCCTCTGGAGTCCCTCCTTTAGGGGGCCCCCGATAGATCCCCTCCTGCCACCTTGACATCTAAGGCCCCTGCAAGCCCTGAGGCAAGCGTTGCTTCGGGCACTGGTGAGGAATTCTCCGGGGTGATTGGTAGTGATTTCCTCTCCATTTCTGAGGAGATCTGACCCCAGTCACCCAGGAGGAGGATGACCCTCTGCCACAGGGCCTCAATTTGGGTGACCTTACACCGTGCCCCTCTTCCTTTTACTCCCCTCCCCCAGCTGCTGCTCTCACCCCCAAGGGGCTCCTGGACTCTTCCACCAGTCCGACCATGGACAGCACCCCACTACAGGCCACTGAGCCCATGGAGGCGAAGGGCTGTCGGCCCTGAGTCACCAGGGGCACCCCTTGCTGATGCCTGGTGGTCGCTCACCTCTCCAGGTGGGGGCCCTATTGCCAACTCCCCACCTATCAATGCCTTGGCTACAACACCTGCCCTGGAGTATGAGCCCGGCATTGCCAAGGGCCCTCTTCCCATTCCCCTGAGCCCAGTCAAGAGGTGCCCCCCCCAGGTTGTCCGGCTGCCAGGGCTCACAGTCTGTTTCCACTCCTCTCCCTGATCCCGATCCTGATCTCTGCCCCACCCTCACCCCGATGACAATCCAGTCTCCCTCCCCTCCACCTCCTGTGCTGCTGCCACCCCTGGGGTTGTCTCGTTCCCCTTGCTGGTGGATTACCCCCAGGGAGCCGCCTTCAGTGCCTGGCCACCGCAGATGTTCTCTGGGAAATTGCCAACCATCACTCCCTAGTGGACATCTGGTGCAACCGCCATCCAGACTACGTATCAACGTTCACCTTTGGGTGAAGGCCCATCGGTCATGCCACTCCCTCTTAGAGCTGGAAAAGTGTCTAGCTGCTAGCCCCAAGGATCCATCCCTCTGTGGACTGTGCTGGGAGAAGCAGGAGGAGCTCCAGGCCCTCGAGAACCATTGGGCCTGGGGTGCCTTTGTTTGATCCCACATCTGCCTCCTTCAGGAGATGGACCACGGCTCCTGCTTCTTCTAAGCCCTGGAGAAAAAGAGGGGGGCTAAGAAGCACATCACATGCCTTCTGGCAGAGGATGGCACCCCCCTCATTGATCTGGAGGACATGTGCGGGATAGCCAGCGCCTTCTATGTGAGCCTTTTCTCCCCAGATCTGACCAATCCCAACACTTGCAGAGTGCTCTGGGACGGACTCCCAAAGGTCACCATGGGAGACTGAGACCAGCTAGAGCTGCCTCTCACTCTGGCCGATCTCTTGGAAGCCCTCCACCGCATGCCCACAAATAAATCCCTGGGCATGGACGGGCTGACTGTGGAGTTCTACTGTGTGTTCTGGGACATCCTCAACCCAGACCTTGCTACCACCTAGGCTGAATCATCAGAGAGCAGGGTCCTCCCCATGTCATGCAGGTGAGCCATGCTTCCAAAGAAGGGGGAATCCCCATGACCTTTGGAATTGGTGTCCCATCTCGTTCCTCAGCACAGACTACAAAATTCTAGTGAAGGCCATCTCGCTATGGCTGAGGTCTGTGCTGCTGGATGTGGTCCACCCCAACCAGACCTACATTGTCCTGGGCCATACCGTCTTTGAAAATCTGTACTTGATCTGAGATCTCTTGGAGCTCGTGTATAGGGATGGTCTGTTTTTCACAGGGTGGACCACGCGTATCTCCGGGGCACTCTGTGGGCATTCGGTTTCAGACCCGTTTGTGGGTTTTCTCCACGTGCTGTATGCCTCCACGGAGTGTCTGGTCAGGCTCAACTAGACCCTGACTGAGCGGGATGCATGAGGGGCGTTCGCTGTCAGGCCAGCTGTATGCTCTGGTGGTCCAGCCATTCCTCTGTCGCCTCCATCAGAGGTTGATGGGGTTGGTGCTCCGTTAGCCAGAGTTGTGGCTATTCCTGTCCTGCTGACAATATGCTCCTCGTGGTCCAGGACCCGGGTGACCTTGTGCAGTTCGAAGCTTGCCAGGCCATCTGCTTGGCAGCCTCTGCCCAGGTCAACTGGGTCAAGAGCTCTGACCTGGTGGTCAGGAATGGGTGGCAGGAGAGCTCCCTCCCACCCACGCTTCAGGCCATCTCAACGTTTACCTCTCTGCCACGCATCTGTCTCTGCTGGAAAACTGGCAAGGTTTAGAGGGCAGGGTGTCAGAGCAGCTGCAGAGGTAGATGGGCCTACTCTGGTGCCTCTTCCTCAGAGGGAGAGCACTGGTGCTCAATCAGTTAGTCCTGTCTATGCTCTGGCACCGGCTCAACACCCTGGTCCTGGCTTCGAGTTTCCTGGCCAGCCTCCGGATGATAGTTCTGGAGTTCTTTTGGCCAGGACTGCACTGGGTCTCTGCAGGGGTCCTCCACCTGTCCCAGGAGGAGGGAGGACAGGGCCTGAAGTGCCTGCACACTCAGGTCCACATCTTCCACCTGCAGGCCCTGCAGAGGCTACTTTATGGTGCAGGTAGTCTGGCATGGAGCATACTGGTTCACGCCTTCCGGCACTACTTCCAAGGGCTCCGATACAATTGGCAGCTCCTTTATTTCCATCCAAGAGGTCTTCTGTGAGACCTCTCTGGGCTTCTGGGCTTCTACCAGCACCTCCTTCTGACCTGGAAACTGGTTTCAGCAACCAGGTCCATGGCGGCCACCGAGGGGCGGATCTCCTCATGGAGCTCCTGCTACACAACCCAGAGCCCCATGTGCAGGTGGTAGAGTCCCCCTCTGTGCAACAGAGGCTGGTCCAGGCAGAAGTCACCAGAATCAGAGACCCCCCAGACTACGACTGGGGAGACTGGCTGGATCCCCTGATGCTCGCTCAGCGCATGGGACTTTCCTGCCCTCGTACTCCCCAGTGTGTACTTCAGGAGGTGAGCGGCACTTTGCCACCCACTGCTCAGGTCTAGCTCGACTGGGTCCTGTGGGAGGGTGCCCCCCACCCACCCTAAACCCCAGGCTCTCCAGACCTTCTCATCGGGCCCCTGCCTCATGGCCCCACCCGTCCATCCCACCCCTTTATCGCAAGCTGGATGAATGAACTGCAGCCGGCTCATTCCCAGACCATGCCAAGGAAACATCTGTACATGCTCGTGCTCCACACCCTTCATGTCCTCACCTTCACGTCCAGTCCCGTCAGGACATGGTGGGACCTCCCATCACCTCTGGAGGGCAAGGAATCCCGGTGGGCCAGCTTATATTCCACCCTGTTCCCGAAGCCAGCTGGGGATATTAGTTGGCGGTTCCTTCATGGAGGCATGAGCATGGGCATGGGCATGTTCTTGGCACAGTTCACCCGTCCCAGACACTTGCCCCTTCTGTGGCATGTGGGAGATCCTAGTGCACATGTATCTGGAGTGTGCCAGGTTGCAACCCCTATTCTGGCTCCTCTTAGATATCCTGTTACATTTTTGGCTGCACTTTTCCCCTCACTTCCTTATCTATGCACTCTCTATCCATGGCCCCACCAAGTTGTGGGACCTCCTTGTCAGCCTCCTCCTAACACTGGCCAAAACAGCCATCTACAAGACCAGAGAGAGGAGGTTGGCTGAGGGGGTTTCCTGCTACTGTGGGACCTATTCCAGACCCTCCATCCGCTCACGCATCCAGAAAAATTCTTGTGGGTGGCATCCGCTGGTTCCCTTGACACTTTTGAGGAGCAGTGGGCACTGTCTAGCATTCTCTGCTCGGTGTCCCCATCACCTCACACCTGTCCCTGTTATATCATTAGTTGTCACACAAACTTAATTGAGATACCGGACCTTGTGGATCTTCCCCTTAGACTGAGGGAGGTACTTTAGTTCCCAGATCCCAACAAGACCAGATTCCTGCACCCAACTGGTCTGGGTCTGTCACAGCAGAAAAACAGTTATGGCACAGCTGGACCATGGATTTTTTGTAACATAATGGGAAGGGCCTCAGAAAGAAAAATGTTGAGAACCCCTGCCCTAGTGTACTACTCCTATTTCAGAGCCCTTGGTGTGAGGTAACAGGGTCCAAATGGACATGTAGCTTACACCAACACTGCAAGCTAGGTGTGCGATTCCCAGTCCCTATACATGCACATGCTGGCTCCAGGACAGCCAGCACAAGTATATACATCAGTGTAGTCATGGTAGCATGGGCAGTGGTGGCACAGCTTAGCTGTGCTGCATATGTGCCCACGGGGGTTCAGGCAGGTTTGTACTCAACGCGGCTAAGTAGTGCCATTTTTGCCCATGCTACACTACTAGCCATGTGCCAGCTCTCCTCAATAGGCTTGACAAATTCATGGCCATCATGGACTGTGAAATATAGTCTCTCCCCATGAAATCTGGTCGTTTATGTGCTTTTACCCTATACTATACATATTTCACAGGGGAGACCAGCATTTCTCAAATTGGGCGATCTTGACCCAACAGGGAGTTGCAAGGGGGTCACCTTGCACCTGGCTACTCTCAGATGTGACTGCAAACATAGGCTAGGTCAGTGAGTCACTGGGGGCAGGGGCTAGGTTACGCCATATGTGCTGACAAACAAAGCAAAAGATGGAGATGATTCTTGCTGGTGTGAGGACCATGAGGGAATGAGCAAGGAGTAGTGGAGTTTGTTCCCTCCCTCCCACTGCTGTTCTGGTCTACCCCATCCACCCATAATCCAATTCCTCTGCTCCTTCTCACATGTCTTCTCTTCTCTTCACCACTCTGCTTCCAGTGAAAGCCCCACTGCCAGATGGGGAGTGCCCAATGCTGAAGCATCTGGAAGCCACACCTAGCCAAGGAGTGATGGGGGTGAGAAGCCCTGTTCCACCCCCATTCACTGCAAACTCCACCCAGCATCCCTCAGCAAGAAGACACCACAAAAATTATCCTCCAGCAAGTAACTGTAGAGCCTCCATACAGCAGCCACCAGCCAAAGTTCAAAGCCAGCTGGTCTTTCTTGCTGTGACTCCATTCCTACAAGCCTTGTGGGGTTTGGTTATGGACAGAAATTGCAACTGGCTTGGGAGTCCTGCATTAGTCAAACAGGAACTGTGGGCTTGGGTGGTTAAGGTGCCATTGTACAATCTAAATAGATAAGATAGGCCAACAAAGCACAAAGCACTTAGTTAGCTAAGTCACCATGGCAAATCTATTGTAACAGTCTTTCAAAGGACTGGTAGCACTGTCTATCACTAAGGCTGCTGGATGCTTCCCATTATAAGACCTTGTTTTCAGTGTTGAGAACCTTGCTAAACTTTAACTGTTCAGACTGAAATTTCCCATGCCAGGTGTCTGCCTTATGCTGAATTTGTTCAGAAAATTTCAATGAACAGTTCAACCATTTTCCAGAACATGGGGGATATGTAAGAATGTTTTAACGTGTGCATGACAACTGTTTCATTGAGAAACTCTGGTGTCTCCATGGTTTAGAGCAGGGACTTGAAATTTGGCAGAGAGCTGGGACTTGCCTTGGTATCAGCGATGTGCCTTTTGCCATTCCCATGGAAATTCACCTAAATTTGGCCAAGTTATCAGTCTCTGAAAGTTTGCACATGCTCAATAGAAGCTTTGTTAAGGTTCAGCAGCTAAATTCTCCAGACACTGACTGTACTGAGCATGCTCCACCCCAGGACTGCAGGGGCTGAGCAGGACTTTCCCTGTAAATGCTTCTCCCAGCAGCTGGGAGCCACAGAGGCACTAGGCATAGGAACAGAGTAAGGGTATGTCTGCACCACGAAATTAGGTTGATTTTATAGAAGTTGATTTTTAGAAATTGATTTTATACAGTCGATTGCATATGTCCACACTAAGCGCATTAAATCAGCAGAGTGAGTCCTCACTACCATGGCTAGCATCAACTCACAGAGCAGTTCACTGTGGAAAGCTATCCCACAGTTCGCACAGTCTCCGCCACCCATTGGAATTCTGGGTTGAGCTCCCAATGCCTGATGGGGCAAAAACATTGTCATGGGTGGTTTTGGATACATGTCATCAGTCACCTCTCCCTCCATGAAAGCAATAGCAGACAAACATTTCGTGTCAGACACCAGGGCAATTAGAAAAGTACAGCAAGGTGCGCTGTGCATCAGAGAGGCTTTGAAAACCAGTTTCATGACTAACCAGGCTTCCGTGTGAGAGTTGTGTGCATTTCTCCTTGATGCAAACCCGCCCTCTTTGTTGATTTTAATTCCCTGTACGCCAACCACCCTCCCCTCTTTGAAATAAAGTAAATGTTGTTTTGAAACCATGCATTCTTTTTTTATTAATTTAAAAAAACCCGAGATAACGGACAAGGTAGGGGTTGGGGAGGAGTGAAGGATAAGCCACATTGTTTATTGTAGCCACACTAAAAATCAAACTATTTCAATGACAGCTTTCTGTTGCTTGGGCTATCCTCTGGAGTGGAGTGGCTGGGTGCCTGGAGCCTCCCCCTCCCCGCATTCTTGGGCATCTGGGTGAGGAGGCTACATGGGGAGTAGGCGGTTATACAGTTGATGCAGTGGGGGTCTGTGCCCTTGTTGGCTTTCCTGCAGCTCCAACAGATGCTTCATCATGTCAGTCTGCTCCCCCATTAGCCTCAGCATCCTGTCCTGCCTCTGCTCTTCACACTCAATTCTTTCCTGGCCAGTGCCACTGAATGCCTCCATGCATTAAGCTATGCCCCATCGGTGTGGGAGGACTGCATGAGCTCAGAAAACATGTCATTGCAAGTGCAGGGGTTTTTTGCCTTCTAATCTGCGATAACCTCAGGGATGGAGATATGATATGGTTCTGGGAGGACTGCATGGTCACCTGTGTTGCTGAGTTCGCTATGCTGACCAAACAGGAAATTAAATTCAAAAGTTCCTGGGGCTTTTCCTGTGTATCTGGCTAGTGCATTGGAGTTCAGAGTAGTGCTGTCCAAAGCGGTCACAATAGAGCACTCTGGGATAGCTCCCGGAGGCCAATACCATTGATTTGCATCTGCACTACCCCAAATTCGACCCAGCAGAATCGATTTTAGCGCTGCTCCTCTTGCCAGGGAGGAGTACAGAAGTCGATTTTAAAAGCCCTTTAAGTCAATGGAAAGGGGTTGGTTGCGTGGACGCATTCATTTTTAAATTGACCTAACGTGGCTAAATTAGACCTAACCCTGTAGTGTAGACCAGGCCCAAGGTGACTGTCCTGTGCTCCCAATGCGCCTCCTGCTGGCACCCAGACTGCATGAAGGTGGAGGCTGCCTGACTGAAATGCAGAGGGATCACGGGCTGGGCCTAGGGGAGGGGGAATAGCAAGAGGGGGAGGAATAGCTCAGTGGTTTGAGCATTGACCTGCTAAACCCAGGATTGTGACCTCAATCCTTGAGGGAGCCATTTGGGGAACTGGGGTAAAAATCTGGGGATTGGTCCTGCTTTGAGCAGGGGGTTGGACTAGATGACCTACTGAGGTCTCTTCCAACCCTGATATTCTATGACTCTATAAAGAGGGGAGACTGGGACAAAGTGTTGGAGAGAGTAGCATAAGGAACCAAGGAGACTGGGACAGGCTGGAGGAGTCAGGAACAGAGAAGTTTGTGATCACTACAGCACAGTTTTCCTTCAGAGCCCTCAATGGAACTCTGAGTCTCAAATGTCAGAAAATAGCTGTGAGACCCATGGCAAAATGTGTGCCTGTCCTCTCTAGTGGCTGGTTCACACAGAGGATGACAACCTACTATTAGCTGCTGTCAGTTACTATTATACTATTAGCTCAAGTGGCACAGGTTGGAGCATGGGATCTAAAAACTCCAACTCTTTTGATGGCTGAGGCAAGGTGTGTAAATATGATACTGCATGATAGAATTTCTGTTTTCTCTGGTTGCTTTAGGAACCTACAAGGTTACACACACAAAAATGAGGCAGGGGTCCTGTGTAAAAACTAGTATGTACTTATGTAATTAAAGACTGTTAGTGATAGTGCTACCATTTCTATCTAGTAATGGACAAATGCCATTGTTAGGAACAAAAAGAATTCTAATACACTTTAAAACTTCCTTCTTATTGGCTAACGCTGCTGGCCGCAGAGTTCTACATATGTCCTTTTGCATCCCTTATCAGTTTTCTACAGTTCATTGTAATGAATATAAATCAGAAACTATTAACTTCCCCTTTCTTCCAGTTATTGTGTATTTAAAATTTAGCTGCCTTCCCTTCCCTCTAAGCCAGGTTGTTTTTTAAGCTAGTGTGACCTTCTTTCCCAGAGGTCTCTTTTTGGGCATCTAGTAAAGTGTTCATAAACAACTCCTAATTATCATTCACATTTTTCTGTTTAAATATCACTCTTTCAACCAGATGGGCTCATAATTGTTTTCAACTTTGTGAAATTGGTCCCTTTAAAGCACTAAGTGTATATATTACTGTTCTGGATTTTTTTCTGCTTGCACATCACAAATGTGATGCAATCATGATCACTTGTACCTACGCTACCACTAGTTTTAGTCTTGTAATTAATATCTCTTTATTTATCAAGACAAGGTCTAATATAGAATTATCCTATGCAACACTTCTTGAGTTAGGAAGTTCTCATCTCAAATTTTTAGAAATTCCAAGGATATTCTAGTCCTGACTGCATGAGTCCTCCAGCAACGGGGCAAGGGGAGAGCAGGAATCTCAATCTTACATCTCAGGGGCAGAATGAGATTTGGCCAGCTCAGTGATGGAGCACTAGTGTCCTCACTGGTCAAGCTGAGGTTTGGGTTTCTAAGTGGGACCCAAGATAAAATCCTCAGAACAAAATGAAGGGTTTTCAGCCTTTCTGGAGAAACTTCTTTACAGTTCAGCCCCAGTGGCCCTAAACCCTGTACCAGCTCTCCTTCACTGGTCTCACCAGGTAGATATGAGCTGCAATATGTTGAATTGGAACATCTCCTTCCAGTGCTAAAATCTTTTTGCTTAGTTTTGGTGCCCCCAGAAGAGGCTTTGGGATGGTATTACTAGCCCCTTTGCTTATACAGAACCCAACCATCTGTCTGGATTCTGCATCTCTTTCTGGGAACAGGTACTGTTATGGACTGCTGTGCCATTTGCCACCCTCTATTCACTTAGGGCTTGTCTATAAAAGAGATTTAGTTTGATGCAAGCTGAGGTGCAAATCTACCACACACTAGGCTGCCACATGCTGTGCCCACATGGCTCTTGCTACCACACACTAACTTTTCCCTAGTGCACTTTGAGTGTGCTGCTTTGAAACAGGAGTAGATTAAAGTACTCTAGAGAATTTAGTGCACCGCAGGAGGGTCCTCATAGACACTTAACGAAGAGCAGGCTAGACTTACACCCCAGCTTTGCTGTGAACTAAATGACAAGTTGTGGGGTGGGTTTACTCCCCACAGACACTACTAATTGTCAAGTGAGGGAGTGGCAGGCACCGTTCTGTCTTGGCACTGCCTGGTGAAACCCATTGTGGTCTGTCCCCTTCCAAGCCTCTGTCCTCCAGCTGGGCCCAAGTTATATCCACCCCTTCTAGGATGGGTAAAGTGTCTAACAACTGACTCAGCTTCACCCAGCCAAAGTCCCAGAATAAGGGCACACAGGGATGTGGGATCTTCCTACTCCTGGGTCTCTGGTACCAGAGATAAGCTTTGTGCCTCCAGTCTCAACAGGGATGGGTTGGGGACTTCAGGCCCACCCTCTCCACAAGGTTCTAATCCAGAGCCCCAAGGTAGACAGTTAAGTCCTGCAACCTGGTTCACTTCCTACCAGCCCTCCACCCCCAAGAGGAACAGCAAAGACATGTAAACAAAATAAATCAAAGAATATGCCTCCAACCTTGCAAATGCCCAGAGTCTTTTGTCTCAGCAGCTCAAGTAGATCACCACTAGTCAGGGGTCTAGCAGGTAGGCCCCCACAGTGCTGTTTGGCCAGTAGTCCAGACCATTGGCTGATTCACCTCCACTGGCCACCTGCAAGCAGCTACTCTGCTCCCCTTGTAAGCTCTTCCTCCAGTCTGTGCATTTATTGCAGGTATGGTGGGGTGGAGCTGCCTGGACCCAGAGCAGCTCCTTAAACCCTTCCTCTCTAGTGTGGGGTTTGTACACTGTGTAACATAAGCCCCTAGATAATAATTCAGCCATGCACATCACTTCTGGGCTAAAAATGTTGAGAATGACTAGACTTGTTAAGGGACATTAAAAAGTTACCATATATTCATCAGTTGCCAATGAAATCTTGACTTGTTTGCTCTGTTGTGATTCATTGGAACTTTGACACCAATTATACATTTAACTATTGTACTGCACTTTTGTTAAAAAAAACATTCCCAGGTGAGAAAAGTTGCCTGCTATTCTGCTGGGCATTCCAGGTGGCAGCATAACATGCAAATCATTCCCTCTAATTAAATCCAGATGTCTCTCTTCTATACCTCTGCACACTACTTTGCCTGCAAGATCCCTGCAGTAGGACTCTATACAAATGATGGGGTTGGCATTGGAGTGGAATATAATAACAGCATGCTTTAATGTCACAACTCTGAAATATTTTGTAGTTCCCATATATTAGTCCAATATTTCTTCTACATAATTTAGCACACCAGTGTCTGTATGGCAGCTGTGTGTTCAAAAATTCTTTTGTCTGCTTTGCTGTGCCCTAATTTGGTTTGTTAGTTTTTAATGTACCAGAGTATTCTGTCTGGAGCCTTTTGCAGTTTCCATATGCTCACAAGCAGAATTTCAGTTGCCACTAAAAAATGTGTTCTATTAACCTAATTGATCATGGCAAATTGTTTATAGATCTGAGCAATAATCTCATTATTACCAAGTTTTCCACTAACTGGGAGTTCAAATATAGTATAATTGCTGCTAAAGTCCTTTGCACTGAATTATGCTCTGGAAAGTATAATCCCAATTGAAAGGCTCCAGAAGTGTGATATCTTGGAAGTTATTTTTAACTTCCTGAAAACTCATAATCATATCTTTTCTCTATTGCTAAGTAATGGCTTGTATTCTCTATCTCTGAGTTCACATGCCCAGGGCCTGACTAATTGCCAAATCTGTGGTTGGGAAGAAATTTTCCCCCAAATCAGGTTGGTAGGGCCCTGAGGGCATTTTTGCCTTCCTCTGAGGAATGGATTATGGGTGTCTTGCTGGGAGATCATCTAGGTACATCTCACTTCATTCCCTGCCTTTTCAGAGACCTCATCATTTTGCACTTTGGTTCATCCTATTCTCTGCCTGTGGTTTACAGTGAGCTGTAATACTTTGGTCTAATTCTGGTTGTTGAGTGAAGCATGTGGATGCTGGGTTGTGCTGGTGGCCTGTGATATACAGGAGGTCTGACTAGGTGATCTGATGGTCCCTTCTGGCCTTAAACTCTATGACTCTATTCCAAATTCCTGCCATAAACTGAGGTGCCCTAGCTTTTGGGCAGATTAATTCTAAATTGTCTCCCACTGGGCTTGATTGCAATTGGGAGGAAGTGAGCATGTGGGACTTCATTCCAGAGCATTCAGGTAGCCTTTATCCAGGGATGCTGAGCTACTCATGGGGGGCAGGAATTTTTAGGGATCAGGGAGATTTTGGTGTGTCAGGGGAAGCTGTCCCTTTGTAACCCAGTGTTTGTTTGGTCTAGGCTTCATGCCGTCAATTAATGCTACTAACTGACACACCATGTACTATGTGATCACTTACAAATGTCTGTTCCAGTTTTAGTGGTATTACCAGCTCCAATGATAATCCCTAGCCATGAAATAGGGCATAGATCTAAAACTGGTATTATCACTAGGACCAGAAAAAGCTTTTTTACTCCATCCCTGGTCTTACATTGTTACAAATAGGAACATCCTTAAATCCTCTGCTCTCTACAGTATGTTATGTAGTCGCCTTTTTTTAAAGCTCACAAAAAGTTTAAAATGTCCCTTTTGCATTTCTGCTACTGTTTTATCTGGGATTTTTACTGGCAACCCTTGAAAAATAAATAGTAGTCAGTGCATTTGCTTTTATTGCAGCTATTCTTCCCGACTATGTGATTGTGGATTAATTCCATTTCTGCAGATCTTTTTTTGCTTTTATGTATCAAGGGAGAAAAGACAAGGCTGTAAGGCTTATTTGGTTTATTAGATATTTGTGTTCTTAAATATGTAAGTAAGCCTAGTTAAATTCATACTGCTTCTTTACTTCCTCCATTTCTCTATTAGCCACTTTATTGCTAATAGTTTTGATTTTATGTAATTCACTTGAATCACTGTACTTCTCCAAATTTATTAATCTTCTTATTTCTGAAGGAGATTCTTAGAGTTGTAGCATGATACTGTCTGCATATGGGCACTTTTCTCCTGAGAGCATGCCATTATTATTTCTGTAATATGTTATCAAGTTGGGCTGTTCAGCACAGTCCAAGGCTTCCCCCACACTGAATGTGGTGTGCTTGGCCACTTTGCCTGTAATGTTTATATTGTCCATCTTATGATCTCTGATAATAGTCTGTCTTTCATAAGCCTTGTTTGAAATCTCTTTTTCGGTAGTTTGTGTAGTGACACCCAGCACAGTGGATCTGAGTGCCAGCATATATAGACACATGAACACTGAATGTAGGGGGATAACATTTTATCTTATTGGCTTATCAATCTTTTTGCATGAGGGTTTGCTTAGTGGGGTATGGTGCACCTTCCCCTTCTTGCACACATTACAATAGTCACTTCCATCATAGATGTAGAAATCTTCCCCCTTTATCACTGCATTCATAGACGATAAGGCCAGAAGAGACCATTATGATCATCGAGTCTGAGCTCCAGCATAGAGTATCAGGGTTGGAAGGGACAGCAGGAAGTCATCTAGTCCAAACCCCTGCTCAAAGCAGGACCAGTCCCCAGATAGATTTTTGCCGCAGTTCCCTAAATGGCCTCCTCAAGGATTGAACTCACATGTTGGGGTTTAGCAGGCCAATGCTCAAACCACTGAGCTATCCCTCCCCCCATCACATGGGATATACACTTTAACCAGCATTTCCTGCATCAAGTCCAGTAGTTTGTGTTGGATTGGAACTGATGTCTCAGGAAGAGACATGCAATATCGACTGAGGCCCCGTTCAGCATAGTTTGTAAACATGCACTTAGCTTTAAGTAATCCCATCTCTATTCAGTAAAGCATGTGGGGCTAGATCCACGAGATTTAGGCACTGCAACACTTGATACTTAGGCATCTGGATGCCCAGTGCAATCCACAGCTGCAAGCTAAGTGCCCAGGCTCCTCATGCAATGCACAGGAAAAGTAGCACGTAAGGAAGAGATTCTCAAAAGCCAGCACACGGTGCAGGGAGCTGCCTAAACTAGCCAATAGGAAATGCCAAGGAGAGGGATGTGGCCTGAGCCCTGCCCCTCTCAGGGAGTGAGGCACCTAAATCCAGGCCAGAGGAAGACACCTCCTTGCATTTGGGATTCACAGCTGTGAGCCCTCTGCTGAAGCTAGACAGCTAAACTTGGACAGCCTTTTCTCATGAAAAAGGGAGGTAGAGTCTCCATCTGAAACCCAGTAGCCCAGGGGGTAGAGCGCTCGCATGGGAGATGGGAGAGCCATATCCAAATCCCCACTCTGACTGACTTGACCCTGTGTCTCCATATCCCAAGTGAGTGCCCTGCCCATGGAGATTGAACATAGGGGGCCACCACCCCACCCCCATCTGCTGTGTGGATTAGGTGTGCTCAGAGAACACCCCCCAGTTCAGGGCCTGCTGAGGAGAGAGGTGGGGAGATGCCTCGTGAATCCCACTGAAGCTTGGCATGAGCTAGGTGCTGAGCAGCACGGCAGTGTTAGGATGGAGGTTACGGAGTGTGTGCCCCTGGAGGTCATTCAGGCACTAGTGTGGGATTCAAATAGGACTTGAGCTCCAAGCTTCCATTCTTGGTTCCTAACTCCTAGACCCAGGCCCCACTGGGATTCACAAACCTACTCAGCTGCCCCCAAGCCCAGTAGGAGCTTCAAGTCACTTTGTGCCTAAATGTTTGCTATACAAGTTCCTGCAGTGCCTGCACATGTGCGTGGCAGCTCCAAGCCAGGCATACAGCTGTTCAGCCTCAGGGCACTGTAGAAACCATGATGTTAGGGGCTCCTCTAGGGCTGGTTCCGGCAGTGTGCTCAGACCTCACCTACTGGGTCAAGTATCAGAGGGGTAGCCGTGTTAGTCTGGATCAGTAACAGCAGCAAAGAATCCTGTGGCACCTTATAGACTAACAGACATATTGGAGCATGAGCTTTCATGGATGAATACCCACTTCATCAGATGCATGTAGTGGAAATTTTCAGGGGCAGGTGTATGTGTATATATACACACACACACACACACACACGCAAGCAAGAAGCAGGCTAGAGATAACGAGGTTTGTTGAATCAGGAAGGATGAGGCCCTCTTCTAGCAGTTGAGGTGTGAAAACCAAGGGAGGAGAAACTGCTTTTGTAGTTGGCTAGCCATTCACAGTCTTTGTTTAATCCTAAACTCATGGTGTCAAATTTGCAGATGAACTGGAGCTCAGCAGTTTCTCTTTGAAGTCTGGTCCTGAAGTTATTTTGCAGCAGGATGGCTACCTTTAAATCTGCTATTGTGTGTCCATGGGGGCTGAAGTGTTCTCCTATAGGTTTTTGTATATTGCCATTCCTAATATCTGATTTGTGTCCATTTATCCTCTTCCACAGGGAATGTCCAGTTTGGCCGATGTACCTAGCAGAGGGGCATTGCTGGCATATGATGGCGTATATTACATTGGTGGATGTGCAGGTGAATGAACCTGTGTGAATGATGGTGTGACTGATCTGGTTAGGTCCTGTGATGGCGTCGCTGGTGCAGATATGTGGGCAGATTTGGCATTGAGGTTTGTTGCACGGATTGGTTCCTGAGTTACAGTTACTATGGTGCAGTGTGCAGTTACTGGCGAGAATATGCTTCAGGCTGGCGGGGTGTCTGTGGGCAAGGAATCAGGCCCCCATAGACAAGCTTACACAAAATGGCTAGCAGGGGCATGAGGATGTGGGAGACCCCAATTCAAGTCCTTCTCCACCTGAGGAGAGAAAAGATTTAAACAGGGCTCCACCGCCTCTCCAGGGAATGCCCAGGAGTACACTGAGCTAGAGGATAGGCTGAGCGGGGCTGCCTTATTCTCCTTGTTGAATCTGTAAATAAAATAATTTAAAAGAGCAGGGTACAGGATCCTGGGTCACCCACAGAGTGCTCTCAGCACTAGTCAGACTCATGTTGCTTTTTCTCTCGGGTCCAGTGCTAAAGCTGTTGCACTGCCAATAAATAATAAGCGAATTAATAGGCCGACTGAACAAGGGCAAACATGAAAATGACTCAGTAGTTGGTGGTTAGAGCACTCATGGCAAACCGAGTTCCAGTCCCCCTGCTCTAGTGACTCTTTACAATTAATCAGGGTGAAAGAGGCTCAGCAGAAGGGTACCCCACATCAGAACATCCTGTGGCTCAGTAGTAGGGCACTCACCTAGAGGTGGTAGATCCTGGTTCAAATCCCTTCTCCTTCTCTGGTGCAGGAGGAACTTGAACCAAGGATCTCCTGCATTCCAGGTGTTAACTGGAGACCCAACCAGCAGGCTAAAGATTCTAAGGGAGCTTCTGCTCCTCACAAAAAAGCACAGGTACCTAGCACCAAAGCAGGGTTTGCAGCCATGCATCCCAAGCAGTAGGAGGCTCCTCCCGGTAGCCTGGGCATAGGAGCCTATCTCTGAGAAGAGGCAGGCTTAGCATACACTCCTTGCTTGGCACCTCCTATAGGCTAGTTTAAGTGAGGAGCTGCCTTACTTATTGGCTTTGGAATCCCATTCTCTGGTGCCCATCTTGAGCCCACTGTACACTAACCCTAACCCTGTTGTACAGGGAGCCTGGGCTCCTAACCTAGGCTTTATGAATCCCAGTGATTTTCTAAGCCACTGTGGCATTCAGTGTCCCCGTGCCTACATTCCTTTGTGACTCTAGCCCCAGGTGATGCTATGGTGGACACCAGGCACCGTGGGAATTTAGGTGCCTACAGGGCTAGGCAGAAGCTGAATAGACACCTTAGTGGCACCTAAATATTGGAAATAGGCCCATAACATGGCAGTGAGATATTTTTGTCGCTTGGTGAATGTAGCCTGTGGCAAAGGAAACACACCCTTACGTGCTCTGCTGAACCAGGGGCTCTGAAGAATAGAAATGATGCAATATCCGCAATATCCACCACATCTGTAGGTAAGTTGTCCCAATGGCTAATTCCCTGCATTGTGAAAAAAAAAAATCACACCTTTGTTCCTGTTTCAGTTTTCAGCCTCAAATAGCTCTTGTAATGAGTGTCCCTGCCGCTGGCTATGGGTTCTTTAAAAACCTTATCATGACACCCAGCAGGTCTCAGCAATTTTCCATTTTCCACTGCAGAAAATGCCCCTTCTGATGGATCCATCACTAAGAGATTTAGGCCTCCCCCATAAAGTGTCCTGTCTGAAAAGCATCTGTAATTGTGCTGCACTGGGGCAGCGTCTGTTTTGTATAATTATGACACTTTGTAAAGTCTGTTCTTATAGCTCTGGGGTTAGAATCAGGGTTGGAAGTGCCCTCAAGAGGTCATCTACTCCAACCCCCTGCTTAAAGCAGGACCAATCCCCAACTAAATCATCCCAGCCAGGCCTTTGCCAACCCTGACCTTAAAAACCTCTAAGGAAGGAGATTCCACCACCTCCCTAGGTAACCCATTCCAGTGCTTCACCACCCTCCTAGTGAAAAAGTTTTCCCTAATATCCAACCTAAACCTCCCCCACTGCAACTTGAGACCATTACTCCTTGTTCTGTCACCTGCTGCCACTGAGAACAGTCTAGATCCATCCTCTTTGGAACCCCCTTTCAAGTAGTTGAAAGCAGCTATCAAATCCCCCTCATTCTTCTCTTCTGCAGATTAAATAAGCCTGGTTCCCTCAGCCTCTCCTCATAAGTCATGTGTTCCAGCCCCCTAATCATTTTTATTGTCCTCCACTGGACTCGTTCCAATTTTTCCACATCTTTCTTGAAGTGGGGGGCCCAAAACTGGACACAGTACTCCAGCTGAGGCCTCACCAATGCTGAATGGAGGTGAATGATCAGATCCCTCGATCTGCCAGCAATGCCCCTACTTATACAGCCCAAAATACCATTAGCCTTCTTGGCAACAAGGGCATACTGTTGACTCATATTCAGCTTCTCGTCCACTGTAACTCCTAGGTCCTTTTCTGCAGAACTGCTGCCTAGACATTTGGTCCCTAGTCTGTAGCAGTGCATAGGATTCTTCTGTCCTAAGTGCAGGACTCCACACTTGTCCTTGTTGAACCTCATCAGATTTCTTTTGGCCCAATCCTCTAATTTGTCTAGGTCCCTCTGTATCCTAACCCTACTCTCCAGCGTATCTACCACTCCTCCCAGTTTAGTGTTATCTGCAAAATTGCTGGAGGTGCAGACCACATCATCCTCCAGATCATTAATGAAGATATTGAACAAAACCAGCCCGAGGACTGACCCTTGGGGCACTCTGGATGATACCGGCTGCCAACTAGATATAGAGCTATAAATCACTACTCATTCAGCCCAACGATCTAGCCAGCTTTCTACCCACCTTATAGTCCATTCATTCAGCCCATACTTTAGCTTGCCAGCAAGAATACTGCCAGAGACCATATCAAAATCTTTGCTAAAGTCAAGGAATAACATATCCACTGCTTTCCTCTCATCCACAAAGCCAGTTATCTCATCATAGAAGACAATTAGGTTAGTCAGGCATGACTTGCCCTTGGTGAATCCATGATGACTGTTCCTGATCACTTTTTTCTCCCCTACGTGCATCAGAATTGATTCCTTGAGGACCTGCTCCATGATTTTTCTGAGGACTGAGCTAAGGCTGACTGGCCTGTAGTTCCCCAGATCCTCCTTCTTCCCTTTTTTAAAGATGGGTACTACATTAGCCTTTTTCCAATCATCTGGGATCTCCTCTGATCACCATGAGTTTTCAAAGATAATGGCCAATGGCTCTGCAATCACATCTGCTAACTCCTTTAGCACCCTCAGATACAGCACATCCAGCCCCATGCATTTGTGCTTGTCTAGCATTTCTAAATAGACCTGAACCTCTTCTTTCTCCACAGAGAGCTGGTCACCTCCTCCCCATGCTGTGCTGCCCAGTGCAGTAGTCTGGGAGCTGACCTTGTTCGTGAAGACAGAGGCAAAAAAAGCACTGAGTACAATAGCTTTTTCCACATCCTCTGTCTCTAGGTTGTCTCCTTCATTCAGTAAGGGGCCCATACTTTCCTTGACTTTCTTCTTGTTGATAACATACCTGAAGAAACCCTTCTCGTTACTCTTAATATTTCTCACTAGCTGCAATTCCAAGTGTGATTTGGCCTTCCTCATTTCACTCCTGCATGCCTGAGCAATATTTTTATACTCTTCCCTGGTCATTTGTCCAATCTTTCACTTCTTGTAAGCTTCTTTTTTGTGTTTAAGATCATGAAGGATTTCACTGTTAAGCCAAGCTGGTCACCTGACATATTTACTATTCTTTCTACACATCACGATGGTTTGTTCCAGCAACCTCAATAAGGATTCTTTAAAATAGTGCCAGCTCTCCTGGACTCCTTTCCCCTTCATGTTATTCTCCCAGGGGATCCTGCCCATCAGTTCCCTGAGGGAGTCAAAGTCTGCTTTTCTGAAGTCCAGGGTCTGTATTCTGCTGTTCTCCTTTCTTCCTTTTGTCAGGATCCTGAACTCGACCATCTCATGGTCACTGCCTCCCAGATTCCCATCCACTTTTGCTTCCCCTTCTAATTCTTCCCTGTTTGTGAGCAGCAGGTCAAGAAGAGCTCTGCCCCTAGTTGGTTCCTCCAGCATTTGCACCAGGAAAGTTTTCCCCTACACTTTCAAAAAACTTTCTGGATTGTTTGTGCACCGTTATATTGCTCTCCCAGCAGATATCGGAGTGATTGAAATCCCCCATGAGAACCAGGGCCTGTGATCTAGTAACTTCTGTTAGTTGCCAGAAGAAAGCCTTGTCCATCTCATCCCTCTTGTCTGGTGGTCTATAGCAGACTCCCACCACGACATCACCTTTGTTGCTCACACTTCTAAACTTAATCCAGGGACTCTCAGGTTTTTCTGCAGTTTCATACTGGAGCGCTGAGCAGTCGTACTGCTCTCTTACATACAATGTAACTCCTCCACCTTTTCTGCCCTGCCTGTCCTTTCTTAATAGTTTGTATCCATCTATGAGGTATGTCTACACTCCGGGATTATTCCGATTTTAAAGAAACCAGTATTTGGAAACAGATTGTATAAATTCGAGAGCACGCAGCCACACTAAGCACATCAATTCAGCGGTGTGCATCCATGTACCAAGGCTAGCGTTGATTTCCGGAGCATTGCACTGTGGATAGCTATCCCATAGTTCCCGCAGTCTCCCTCGCCCATTGGAATTCTGGGTTGAGATCACAATGCATAATGGGGCAAAAACAGTGTCATGGGTGATTCTGGGTAAATGTCATCAGTCAATCCTCCCTCCGGAAAAGTAACGAAAGAATCATTTTGCACCCTTTTCCCTGGATTGCCCTGGCAGATGCCATAGCACGGCAACCGTGGAGCCTATTTAGTCTTTTTTCCACAGTCATCGTATGTCTACTGGATGCTGTTGACGGACGTGGTACTGCAGTGCTACACAGCAGCATTCCCTTGCCTTTGCAAGTTGGCAGAGATGGCTACCAGTCCTATCGTACCATCTGCTGCTGTCATGGGTGCTCCTGGCTGGCCTTGGTGAGGTTGGCTGAGGGTGCATGGACAAAAATGGGAATGACTCCCCAGATCATTCCCTTCATTAAGTTTTGTCTAAAGGTAGAGCCATCCTGTCTAGAATATCAGACAAGTCTACTAGAGAACCAGAGAGGCAAACAGCCACTCTGGGTTAGAGCCCCAGACAGCCTGCAGAAATGATGAACTGCATGCCATTCTAGGGGGCGCCCCTGCAATAACCCCACCTGTTGCTTCCCTCCTCCCACGCCCCTACTGGGCTACCGTGACAGTTATCCCTCCATTTGTGTGATGAAGTAATAAAGAATGCATGAATAAGAAACTGACTTTATTGTGTCTGCAATCAGAGATAAAAGCGGGGGGGGGGGGGGAGGCAGCCTCCAGCTGCTATGATATTCCAGACAGGACTGAATCTCCAGGAGACAAAACTTAAGCAGGGAATGACCAGGAGTCATTCCCATTTTTGCCCAGGCGCCCCCAGCCGACCTCACCAAGGCCAGCCAGGAGCACTCGCGGAATGGTTATGACAACGGTTACCAATCATATTGTACATCTGCCATCAGGAAGGGAAGGCAATGGGATGCTGCTGTGTAGCACTGCAGCACCGCGTCCGCCAGCAGCATCCAGTAGACATATGGCGACATTGAAAAAAGGCAAGAAACGATTTTTTTCTCTTTTCTTTCATGGGGGGGGCAGGGGGGCAGCCAAGAATGCAAATGGTTTTCGGAGAGTGCGGGAACTGTGAGATAGCTAGAGTCTTCATTCCCCCCTCCTTCCCTCCGTGAGCATCCATTTGATTCTTTAGCTTTCCATTACGCTTGTCTCTGCTCCTTAAGTTTCACGCCGCACTGTGTTGAGTCCCTGTTGTGGCCTCTGTCTATCATAGCCTTGGAGATTTTTTCAAATGCTTTGGCATTTTGTCTTTTGTAACAGAGTTCTGATAGAACAGATTCATCTCCCCATACAGAGATCAACTTCAGTATATCCCATACAGTCCACGCTGGAGGTCTTCTTTGATTCTGGGACTATATGGTCACCTGTGCTGATAGGTGTTCCATGCTGGACAAACTGGAAATGAAATTCAAAAGTTCACAGGGCTTTTCCTGTCTACCTGGCCAGTGCATCTGAGTTCAGATTGCTGTCCAGAGCGATCACAATAGTGCACTGTAGGATAGCGCCCAGAAGCAAATACCGTCGAACTATGGCCACACTAACCCTAATCTGAAATGGCAATACCAATTTCAGCACTACTCCCCTCGTCGGGAAGGATTACAGATATCGGTATTAAGAGCCCTTTATATCAATATAAAGGGCTTCGTTGTGTGGACAGGTGCAGGGTTAATGCAATTTAGCAATGTTAAATTCGATATAAACTCATAGTGTAGACCAGGCCTGACAGTACTCCAGTCATGGGTGATTTATCCCACCAAGTCTCTGTTATTCCAATCACATCATAATTTCTTGACTGTGCCAGGAATTCCAGTTCTCTGTGCTTGTTTCCCAGGCTTCTTGCATTTGTGTATAGGCACTTAAGATAACTTGCTGATCATCCTGCTTTCTCAGTATAAAGCAGGAGTCCTCCCCTCTTGTGCTCTCCTGTTCGTGCTTTCTCCCAGCTTCCCACTTGCCTCAGGGCTTTGGTCACCCCGTTTCGCAAGGATGGTAGACTCCTATGCCACCAAAAGCGGTTAAAGCATCCAATTTACAATCTTATTCAAACGTCTCTCTCTTCTATTTGAGAAGTTGTCAATTTCTCATGACTACAAAGGGTGTGACACTACAAAGTGCATTGCTATCAAACATTCCTGGACGGTCTTCCTCTGCTGAGAATTACCTTTGCTGTGAGTAGATTCTTATGAATACAACTAGGCAAAGTTGAGATAATGACTTCTTCCAGGCTGATCACTCTTACTTACTTACTGACATTAGCATTACTTCTAGACAATGGTGGTTACTTAATGAGACACGAGTAACATTATACACTAAAGTCACTTACAGCGTTTTAATTCAGATATGTACTTTCTGGGAAGCACTTAGTTTAAAAGAATCAAGTCAACACATGGGAAAAAAAGATAGAAGTATGAAATTCTGTTTGGTGCTTATCAGTTGGAACCAGCATGTAAGTGAGTTCTCCAGCTCAGCTTCACAGTTGAAACGACTGGTTTCTCAAGATAGACTAAAAGTTCATTCAAGTAGTTTTCATGCAAGGTGATATGAGAGCTATCTTACAAGTGGGTTCCCTAAATAGGCTTCAGAGAAGCAGGGTTATTACGCTGCTTGTCTAGGACATGAGTTGAAGTGTTTCCAAACACAGATGGCCAGGCACTAGTCTCCCCTACACCATCCCTTATTATGCTAAATGTAAATGTGTACATCTAGGACAAAAGAATGAAGGCCACACTTACAGAAGGAGGCGTTTTATCCTGGAAAGCAGTGACTCTGAAAAAGATTTGGGGGTCAGCTGAACATGAGCTCCCTGTGTAGTACTGTGGCCAAAACGGTTAATGCAATCCTGGGATGAATAAACAAAGAGCTCTTGAGTTGGAATAGGGAGGTTATATTATCTCTGTATTGGCACTGGAGCAAAAGCTGCTGGAATATTGTGTCCAATTCTAGTGTCCACAATTCAAGAAGGATATTGATAAATTGGAGAGGCTTCCGAGGAGAGCCACAAGAATGACTAAAGGATTGGAAACCATGCTGAATAGTCCAGACTCCAAGAGCTTAATCTGTTAAGACTAACCGAGGGGCAGTTAAGGGGTGACTGGATCACAGTCTACAAACTGCAGAGTGCTATGGCTTAGGAAGTCTTGAACAAACTGGTATGACCAGTCTTTTCATGGACTTCATATTCTGGATACAAAAACTATGCACCTAAGGAACAATTTGAAAACAACAATGAAATGATTTATTCTCTGACTGGGTGGTGAGAAGGGAGACAACATGCACTGTGCTTAGACATTTCAAATCTTCACCTGGAATATGGGTCACTTTGATTGGTACACATCAACTTTGCCAAGCAGAGGAACCAAACTGGTACCACCCATCTGAATCTGGATAACACTGGCCTGTTTTGGTTGGCACTTCACTCCCTGAAGAAAAACATCCTGCTTTATTAAAATGTATATGATTTGCTTTCATCTAGTTTACCATTGAGAGGGAAGAAAATGAAGTAAGAAAGGACACAGCTGTGAGTAGGAGAATGGACATAAGGAGGAAGGGTAGTGTAGATACCAGTCTAATAGGTGATACTAGTGGTAGAATATCTGTGTCTAAACAGGTAAAGAATGTGAGTGAAGCCAAACATCAAAAATTAAGATGTTTCTAAACCAATGCAAGGAGCCTAGGAAACAAAATGGAGGAACTAGAGTTACTCATGCAGAAAGTGAAATCAGATATTATAGGGATAACAGAAACATGGTGAAACAGTAGTCATGACTGGAGTACAGGTATTGAAGGGTATGTGCTGTTTAGGAAAGACAGAAATAAAGGCAAAGGTGGTGGAATAGAATTGTATATCAATGATGAGGTAGACTGTAAAGAAATAAGAAGTGATGGAATGGATAAGACAGATTCTATCTGGGGAAAAATCACATTGGGGAAGAAAGCTACTAGAGTCTCCCCCAAGATAGTGCTTGGGGTGTGTAATAGACCACCAGGATCTGATTTGAATATGGATAAAGACCTCTTTAATTTTTTTTAATGAAGTAAATACTAACGGAATTATGTGATCATGGGAGACTTTAACTTCCCAGATATAGACTGGAGAACAAGTGCTTGTAATAATAATAGGGCTTAGATTTTCCCGGATGTGATAGCTGATGGATTCCTTCACCAAGTAGTTGAAAAACCAACAGGAGGGGATGCCATTTAAAGTTTGGTTTTGGTGAGTAGTAAAGACCTCATAGAAGAAACAGCTGTAGGGGACAACCTTGGTTCAAGCGATCATAAACTAATTCGGTTCAAACTAAATGGAAGGATAAACAAAAATAGATCTGGGACTAGGGTTTTTTATTTCAAAAGGGCTAACTTTAAAAAAATTAAGGAAATTAGTTAGGGAAGTGGATTGGACTGAAGAACTTGTGGATCTAAAGGCAGAGGAGGCCTGGAATTACTTCAGGTCAAAGTTGCAGAAACTATCAGAAGCCTGCATCCCAAGAAAAAGGAAAAAAAATTCATAGGCAGGAGGTGTAGACCAAGCTGGATGAGCAAGCCTCTCAGAGAGGTGATTAAGAAAAAGCAGAAAGCCTACAAGGAGTGGAAGATGGGAGGGATTAACAAGGAAAGGAGACCTGGAATTACTTCAAGTCAAAGTTGCAGAAACTATCAGAAGCCTGCATCCCAAGAAAGCAGGGCCAGCTCCAGGAACCAGCTTAGCAAGCAGGTGCTTGGGGCAGCCACTCTGGAGAGGGGCGGCACGTCCAGCTATTCGGCAGCAATTCGGCGGAGAGTCCCTCACTCTCGGTCGGAGCGAAGAATCTCCCACTGAATTGCTGCAGATTGCGATCACAATTGCAATCACAGGTTTGGGGTTTTTTTTGTTTTGTTTTTCTTTTGTTTTTTGTTTTTTTGGCTGCTTGGGGTAGCAAAATCCCTGGAACCGGCCCTGCAAGAAAGGGGACAAAAATTCATAGGCAGGAGTTGCTTACTCATCCAGCTTGGTCTACATCTCAGAGAGGTGATTAAGAAAAAACAAAGCCTACGAGGAGTGGAAGATGCTAAGGATGAGCAAGGAAAGCTACCTTATTGAGGTCAGAATATGTAGGGATAAAGTGAGAAAGGCCAAAAGCCATGTAGAGTTGGACCTTGCAAAGGGAATTAAAACCAATAGTAAAAGGTTCTATAGCCATATAAATAAGAAAACAAAGAAAGAAGAAGGGGGACCACTAAACACTGAGGATAGAGTGGAGGTTAAGGATAATTTAAGCGTGGCACAATATCTAAACAAATATTTTGCCTCAGTCTTTAATGGGGGGGGCTAATGCGGAGCTTATGGATAATGGCAGGATGACAAATGGGAAGGAGGCTATGGAGATAGCTATGACCACATCCAAGGTAGAAGACAAACTCGAACAGCTTAATGGGATTAAATCGGGGGGCCCAGATAATCTTCATCCGAGAATATTAAAGGAACTGGCACATGAAATTGCAAGCCATTAGCAAGAATTTTTAATGAATCCGTAAGCTCAGGGGTTGTACCATATGACTGGAGAATTGCTAACATAGTTCCTAATTTTAAGAAAGGGAAAAAAAAAGTGGTCCGGGTAACTACAGGCCTGTTAGTTTGACATCAGTAGTCTGACTCCTTTCCTTGTTAATCCCTCTCATCTTCCACTCCTTGTAGGCTTTCTGCTTTTTCTTAATCACCTCTCTGATTGGAAAAAAAATTGAAGGAGAAAGTACTTAAGGACATTGAGGTCAATGGTAATTGGGACAAAATACAACATGGTTTCACTAAAGGCAGATCATGCCAAACCAACCTGATCTCCTTCTTTGGGAAGGTAATAGATTTTTTTAGACAAAGGAAAAGCAGTGGATCAAATTTACTTCAATTTCAGTAAGGCATTTGATATTGTTCCACATGGGGAATTATTAGTTAAATTGGAAAAGATGGGGATCAATATAAAAACTGAAAGGTGGATAAGGAACTGGTTAAGGGGGAAGACTACAACAGGTCATACTGAAAGGTGAACTGTCAGGCTGGAGGAGGTTACTAGTGGAGTTCCTCAGGGATCGTTTTTGAGACTAATCTTATTTAATCTTTTTATTACTGACCTTGGCACAAAATGTGGGAGTGTGCTAATAAAGTTTGCAGAGAACACAAAGCTGGGTGGTATTGCCAATACAGAGAAGGACCGGGATATTATACAGGAAAATCTGGATGACCTTGTACACTGGAGTAATAGTAACAGGATAAAATTTAATAGTGAAAAGTGCAAGGTCATGCATTTAGGGATTAATAACAAGAATTTTGGTTATAAACTGGGGACACATCAGTTGGAAGTAACAGAGGAGGAGAAGGACCTTGGAGCATTGGTTGATCAAAGGATGACTATGAGCCACCAATGTGATATGGCCATCAAAAAAGCTAATGTGGTTTTAGGATGCATCAGGTGAGGTATTTCCAGTAAAGATAAGGAGATGTTAGTACCATTATATAAGGCACTGGTGAGACCTCATCTGGAATAGTGTGTGCAGTTCTGATCTCCCATGTTTAAGAAGGATGAATTCAAACTGGTATCTAATTTGCAAATCAATTCAAGCTCAGCAGTTTCTCCTAGGAGTGCGTTTTTGAAGTCTTTCTGTTGCAAAATTGCCACCTTCAGGTCTGTTACTGAGTGGCCAGAGAGGTTGAAGTGTTCTCCTACTGGTTTTTGAGTGTTATGATTCCCGATGTCAGATTTGTGTCTGTTTATTCTTTTGCATAGAGACTGTCCAGTTTGGCCAATGTACATGGCAAAGGGGCATTGCTGGCATATATCACATTAGTAGTTCACTGCTCTCAAAGGGGGTCTATCCCCAGCTACCGAACATCCCTGGGACACCAAACCCAGTTGGCACAGGTTACAGCAGCCCCCGGGCTCTATCTTGCACTTGTGACAGGGTGCAGCAAAGTTGCCATCCCAGCATGCTCCCTTGAAGCTAGATGCATCACTGTGGCAGTGGGGTATCAGTTTCCCCCACAGTCCTTTGGCTTACTCTGGCCATAGGACTGTGCTGACCCTCTGGACTGACCACTTTGCAGAGTCCTGTCTCTCAATCCTCAAATTATTTTTGTGGCTCTTTTCTGCACCCTTCCAGTATTCAACATCCTTTTTAAAAAGCGGCCGCCAAAAGGTACACAGACCAGTATCAGTCTTAGGAAAGCCTTATATAGAGGTAAAATCACCTCCCTACTCCTACTCACACATCCAAGAGTCACATTAGCCTTTTTGCCACAGATTGCACTGGGAGCTCATGTTGCATTGTTTACCCACTATGATACCTAAATCCTTTTCAGTGTCTCTGCTTTCCAGGATACAGTCCCTCATTCTGTAGGTATGAAT
The DNA here is from genome assembly GCF_007399415.2 of Gopherus evgoodei. Classification (NCBI taxonomy): domain Eukaryota; kingdom Metazoa; phylum Chordata; order Testudines; family Testudinidae; genus Gopherus; species Gopherus evgoodei. Next base: position 41,059,644 of record NC_044329.1, read on the forward strand.
AAAGTCTAGAAACTTGATAAGGGAAGTTAAAGAACCAAGGGAAAATCCATGGCTAGCAGGGTCAAGGACAATGAGAAGAAGTTTTGTAAGTATACAAGGAACAAAAGAAATCCTAGTGATGGCATAGGCCTATTAATAGATAGAGATGGTAAAATAGTCAACAGTGATGCAGAAAAAACAGAAGTGTTAAGCAAATATTTATTTACTGTATTTGGAAAGAAGGATGATGTACTAATATTACGTGAGGCTGATGAACTTTCCAGTCCATAGTGACTAAGACGATATTAAACAATGTCTACTAGTGATAAACATTTGAAATCAGCAGGCTTGGATAGCTTATACCCTAAAGTCCTAAAACAGTTGGCTGAGGAGATCTCTGGTCCACTGATTTTAATTTTTAATAAATCTTGGAATACTGGGGACATTCCAGAAGACTGGTAGGGTGCCAATGACCTGCATAATTACAGACCTGTTAGCTTGCTATCAAAATAATTCCCAGAAAAAGCTGATACAGGATTCAGTCAACAAAGAATGAAAGGAGCAGGGCCAGCTTTAGGCTGATTCCCCAGAATTGGGCCCCATGCCTAAGAGGGCCCCGCACCCATGCCTAAGAGGGCCCCACGCCTTAGGCACCTTTTTAATTTTTAAATTTTTTTTACCCACCTGGCGGTGGTCCAGGTCTTCGGCAGCACTTCAGTGGCTGAGGTGGGGGGGTCCTTCACTCGCTCCAAGTCTTCTGTGGCATTTCAGCAGCGAGGGGTCCGTGGAAGACCTGGTGTGAGGGAAGGACCCCTCACTGCCAAAGTGCCACCAAAGATCCGGACCACCGCCAGGTATTCGAATCGGGCCCCACAGTTCGTAAGGCCGGTCCTGGAAAGGAGGGTAATATAATTAATGCTAGTCAAGTGTTTGATGGAAAATAGGTCTTGTCAACCATACCTGATTTCATTCTTTGATGAGATTACAAGTTTGGTTGATAATGGGAACTGTGCAGATGTAATATGTAGAAACAAAGAAAAAAGGCCACACCTACAGGATGTGGGACTCTATCCTAGGAAGCAGTTATTCACAACCTCTTGGTATCTCACTCCTTCCAGCTCCTGGCTCTTATAAATACCTAGATCATTTTATTTGATACTGCTTCTGCAGCTGCTCTCTTCTACAAGGGGGGAGGTTCACCCGACCACTCTTCCCTTTTGAGCAGCACTGCATGCGACTCTTCTCTCCTCTCCCCCTCCATATTGCTGTCATCTATCATCTACCCAGCTCCTCCCAATCAGACTTCCTCTCTGATTTCAACTCCTGGCTCTCTCTCTCTCACAATATCTCATACTCATCCTCAGTGACTTCAGCTTCCATGCCGATGACTAGTCTGAGTCCTTAACAGCCCATTTCCTTGCCCTCACTTCTGCATTGCTTCAACAATCCCACTCACAAAAAGGTGCACTCAGTTGACCTGGTCTTTACTAAGCTCTGCTTTCTCTGATCTCTTGCTGAATTCCCCCCTCCAATCATATTTCAACATTAACTGATCCACCCCCACCCCGACCTGATCCCTTGACCTTTCCATGAGTTCCAGTCCATCAGAATTCATGACATCTCATTTTCTTTCAGCCCTCTTGTCCCTGCACTTTCTTCCACTGAGACGGTTGTTGACTCTATCCATGTGTCACTCCCCTAAACCCTTGATTCTTTTGCCCTTCTTTCTCATTGTGAGGTATACCCTGCCAAGTTCTAGCCCCAGCCAAACCCCTGAATCTGCAACTCTGGAGCAAATCCCATTACCAAGTTTACTTCCTCCACTGCAAATTTATTGTCTTGTCCTTCAGTTCTGCCATCTTCCTAGATAAACAATTCTACTTCTCCCGCTGAGGCCATGTATACACATACTGTGGCAGAGCACTGACCTTGCTCCCGTGAGTCCTGCGCTTCTAGGCAGTTTATGCTAGCCTCAGTGGCTCACTGTGACCCTCCAGGTAGCCCTTCTCTCACTAGGGCCAGGGTTACAGTCTGCTGAGCCCTTTTCTTCATAGGCCTGCAAGGAAGTTGGTGAGAGAACTCCCACAGTCTCTGTTCAGTCTCCTGTCCTGACAGAGACCTGACTTCCCCTTCCAGGAGATGTTCCTGTAGTGGTGGGTTGGGGGGAACCCAGACCCGCCCTCTACTCCAGGTTCCAGCCCAGAGACCCTAATGGTAGCAGTTTTTGGCAGCCAACCTTTCACTGCCAGAGTTGCTATGTTTCCCTAGGCCACTTCCCCACAGCTCTCCTGCTTCTCCCTTCTTCACTCTTACCTTAGGGCTCCTTTAACAAAGGTTTGAGGGTGTCTTCAGTAGCCAGCCCTTCAGCCACACTTCCTCTCCTCTGGGTCCCTGACTCCCCTGCCTGACTAGAGTGAGCCCTTTTTATAGTATCAGCAGGGCCTTAATTAGAGTCAGGAGATCACATTAACTGAATGGCCTCACCTGACTCTTTACAGGTTAATTAGAGTCAGGTGTTCTCATTAGCCTGGAGCAGCCCCTGCTCTGATCAGTCAGGGAACAGAAAACTGTTAATCCAGTGGCCAATATATCTGCCTTCTGCTATTCTGCTGTACCCAACTGGCCTGGGTCTATCACAATACACATACTGTGCAGCATTCTGGGATGCAGACCTACAGCACACTAACTATCTAGGTGGCCCCTAGAATTCACACTGAGAGTTCCTAGTGTGCAGTTTGAATCAGCAGTATGTCAATGCACACTAGAGAACTTCAGTGCACATCAGGAGTGTCCACACGGACAGATAATGCATGTAATAGTGGAGCATTCTGGATTCACACCCCAGCCTGCTGCACACTAAATGTAGGTGTGCAATGCCACCCAGGGCCGGCTCTAGGCTTTTTGCTGCCCCAAGCAAAAAACTTTTTGGCTGCCCCCCATCCCAGCCCTGGGCTCCTCCGCACACTCTCCTGCTGCCCCAGCCCTGGGCTCTCCCCCCCACACACCACCTGCCACCCCAGCTTTGGGCTCCCTCCTTTCCCCCCACCATTGCCCCACACACACACGTTCTGCTGCCCCCGCCCTGAGCTCTCCCCACCACCACCTGCACCCTCCTTCCGCCGCAGCCCTGGGTCACTGGTAACTCGCTCCCAGGGCAGGTCATTCAGCAGGAATTTTAGATGTGCACAGAACACAAACAGGATTGGTTCCCATATGGTTACAGAGCTGCAGTAAAGTGGAACAATTTTCAGCTTGTGTGATTGGAGGATATCTAGATGCATATTATAAGACTGTCCTCCATAAATGAGGAAAAGTTGAGGTGCCTTTATTATTCTTTTGTTCCACTCTTTCTTTCTATGGGGAATTTGCCAATGCAATATCACTGTCTTCCTTTTAAACAAACAAACAAACAAACAAAAGGCAATGGCTGTTGAAAATAGCAATTTCAGTCCTTATAACCACGGGGAAGCATTTCTTGCTCAAGTTTATCCTACTTTTTCTACAGCAAGTTACAGTGGATCAGTATATTTGATTTGGGAGAAATGAAGTAACAGCTGCCTAAACTGAGCTTGAGCACTCCTGAACTTTGAGGTGTTCAAATCTGGAAGGCACGTGCTGGGGGGCAGGGGTGGGGGCTGTGGCTCCGCGGGAGAACACGGCAGCATGTATGCAGCAGTGTGTCTGGCGCTGCACGGAGCCAAGACACGCTGGTCAGAGTGGCACGGTAAGGGGGCTGGGGGGTTGGAAAAGGGGTAGGGGGTTCTGGGGGAGCAGTCAAGAGACAGGGATTGGGGAGGGTTGGATGGGGCAGAGGTTCAGGGGGGGCAGTCAGGAGCAGGGAGAAAGGGCGGTTACATGGGTCAGGGTTTCGGGGGGGGCAGTCAGGGGACAGGCACCATTTGAATAGGCATGGGAGTCCCAGGGGTTTGTCAGGGGACAGGTAGGGGGTGGAGTCCTAGGGGGGAAGTTGTGAGGGTCTCAGGAGGGTGCAGATGGGGACAAGGAGAAGGGAGGCTTAGATAGGGGGTTGGGTCCTGGGGGATAGTTAGGGGCAGGGGTCCCGGGAGGGGCTGATCAGGGGACAGGGAGCAGGGGAGGTTGGATGGGTTGGGGTTTCTGGGGGAGGCTGTCAGAGGGAATAGATGGTGTTCTGTTTTTTGAATGTTAAAATATGGTATTCTTACCCTTCACAGTGCAGGCTGCAGCATGAGGTCTCAGTTACCTCACTCCCTCCCCCTTCCTTTCCTGTTGGTAGTGGCCAAGGGAATTCTGGGAAATGTAGTTCTTTCCCTGCTCCAGGGCTGGCTTTATAGGCAGGGAGCTAACCAAGGAACTACAGCTCCCAGGGCCTCCTGTTGCTTCTCAGCGCCCATGCTGGATCTCTGCTGCCCCTGCAAATGGGCTGCCCCAAATACTTGCTTTGCTGCTGCATAGAGCCACCCCTGATTCCCACTCAAACTCTACCCTCCTTGTTTCTCCTCTTCTCTCTCTGCACAAGATCTCATCAATTTTTTCCAAGAGAAAACTGATAAAAGATATTGTGATGTTCCCCCACCCCTCAGCTCACCTTCTCTTCCTGTGTCCCCTCCTGCAACTCTCTCACCTCCTCTAACCCTACCGCTTGTTCCAGTGACCCCATCCCATCTCCTGATCTCCCTCCCTCACTCCCACTCTCCTCTCTCTCTTACTCTTCTCCTTACCCTCTCTGTCTTCTGTCTCATTCCCCTTGCAATACAAACACAGTTTAGGCCTGTCATAAATAGATGGTTACGGGTTAACGCCTCTTTTACCTGTAAAGGGTTAAAAAGTTCACCTAGCCTAGCTAACACCTGACCAGAGGAACCAATGGGGGAACAAGATGTTTCAAAAGGAAAGAGGGAAGTTTTTCCTTTGTTTAGAGTTTCAGTTTCAGCTGGAGTGAAAAAGATCAAGGAACTAGCCTCTTAGCAGATTAGGAAGTTTTAGAAAGGAATAAATAGGTTTATGTTTATTTCTTTGTAACCTGTCTTATGCAATTAGAGGTAGAATCAAATTGGGTATTTGGGTATTTTTTTGTGTACCTAAATTTGTGCCCAGGGGAACATCCTCTGTGTTTTGAATCTGTTGTTGGTGAGAGCAGCTGGTATGCTAATCTCTCCCAGAAGGTTTTCTTTTATCTTTCTTTTCTTTAATTAAAAGCCTTCTTCTTAATACCTGATTGATTTTTCCTTGTTTTAAGATCCAAGGGGTTTGGATCTGTGTTCACCAGGGAACTGGTGAAGTCCCTCAAAACTACCCAGGGAAAAAAGTAGTGCTTGGGGGATGGTGGCAGCGATACCAGATCTAAGCTGGTAATTAAGCTTAGAAGTGTCCATGCAGGTCCCCACATCTGTACCCTAAAGTTCAGAGTGGGGAAGGAACCTTGACAAAGCCATGTCTACATTACAGAGTTAAGCTGACTTAAGTTATGTCAACAGTCATGGACCACTGTAATTACATTGCTTGTCCATGTAGACACAACGCTTCTTATGTCGGCGGAGTGCGTCCATAGCACCAACAGAGAGTGCAGTGCACTCTGGGTAGCTATCCTACTATGCAAACTGCCACTTTCTGCCACTAGGAGTTCTGGGAATGGATCACAGTTCATCATGGGGGTTGGCTCACCATCTCATGATGCATTTTTCTCTGTCCCCTCTTTCCATGGGATTCTGACTGCGTTATGCACCATTTTTCAACTGGCCCTTGTAAACTATGTGCCCACCATCTCCTCCTGCAAGTCTTGTTATGAATGTTAGGAACACAACACAGCTGATCTTGCAGTATTTTATGAGCTGCAGATCTGAAAATGAATCCATGGTGCTTGCCCTGCTGTGTGCCATGGAAAGAAACAATTCAAAATGGATGTTGGCATTTATGGAGCAGCTGCACATGGTGGACCATTGTTGTTAGGCTTCAGAAACAAGCACTGAGTGGTGGGATCGGATTGTAATGCAGATATGAGATGGCAAGCAGTGGCTACAGTACTTTTGTATGCACAAAGCCACCTTCCTGAAACTATGTGCGGAGCTTGCCTGTTCACTATGCTGCAAGGATATCAAATTGAGTGCTGCCTTCATGGTGGAAAAACTAGTGTGGAAACTGTGTAGAAGTTGGCAACTCCAGTGTGAATCAGTTTGGAGTTGGGAAGTCCACCATTGGGGCTGTGGTGATGTAAATGTGCAGGGCCATTAATTGACTCCTGCTAACGTGTGGGAAATAGTGGATGGCTTTACTACAATGGGATTCCCTAACTGCAGCAGGGCAATGGCACACATGTACCAATTTTGGTATGGGGCCACAGCCAGAATCATGGGTGCGGGGCTAGCAGCTGGGGCCAAGGCCAGGAGTGAATCAGGGTGGTGCATGAAATAGCATAGAGAAGTATCTCCCTATCTGATGATATACTCCATTGCAAGATAGTCTGGGGTCATTTCACTGACATCAATATGGGGTGGTCAGAGAAGGTGCATGACGCATGCATCTTCAGGAACACTGGCCTGTATAGAAAGCTGCATGCAGGTACTTTCTTTCCAGACCAGAAGATTCCAATAGGGGATGTGGAAATGACCATAATGATCCTGGGAAACCCAGCCTACCCCTTACTCCTCTGGCTCATGAAGCCTTACACTGGAAGCCTTGCCAGCAGCAAGGAGAGCTTCAACAGGCTCAGCAGGTGCAGAATGATGAGCATCTGGCAGATTAAATGGTCACTGATGTTGCCTTTTGGGCAGGTTAGACCTCAATGAGGAAAATATTCCCATGGTCATTGTAGCTTGCTGTGTTTTCCATAACATTTGTGAACCTATGGGAAAAAGTTTCCCCAGGGATGGAGCACTGAGGTAGATTACCTAGAGGCTGATTTTGAGCAGCCAGATACCAGGGCCATTCAAATCAGGGAGGCTTTGTTTGAAGCAGCATTTTGACAATGAGACCCAATAAGGTGTCTTTCTGTAATGCATTCATCCAAGAATAATTTACTTGCCACCTGAAATGACCCTTGTCATGATTGCTGACTGAGCCTGAATTGTAGTTTGCAAATGTGCTGATTTGCCACTGTGCATGAATTTCTGCAGCAACCATCATGTGTAGGACACAAATAAAGAATCATTGTATTTCTAAGAGTACATTTTTATTAAATTATCCATTTCATGCAAGAGACATGACACTGAGGATCACAGCTGTGTGTGTAAGTCCAGCTGTCATTATGAAACATGTCCCCAGGGGTGAAGTGCAAGAGATACTGCAATGGGCTGGAAAAATGCAAGGAAAGTGCAGAAATATGGAGAGAGCATGTAACACAGCTCTGTATAGGCTGCAGGGAAAGCTGAGCATGGATGTGGTCTGAGTGCAGTGCAATCAAGGATCTCAGAATCTCTAATTTGAGCCTCCATCAGCTTTATCATCTGCTTCTCTTCTCTATCATATCCTTGTGCCCCTGTTTGCTTTCCTGACTATCCATTCTGAGGCTTTATTGTCTCCCTCCACACTCTGTACTAGCTATTTGCATGATCAGATGATTGCAGCACTTTTCTAAGCATGACCTACTTACTCCTTGTTCTCCTCCTTATCTGAAGGAGGCACTCTGCTGGCATGTAGGAGTTGGCCCTCAAGGGCACATTTGCAGAAGCAAAAGAAACAATACACAGATCCAAGTATTGTGTGTGTATTCACAGCCTTGAATCTTAAAAGTTACATATACCTCTTTCTCCCTTTCCCTTGGTAAGCACTCAGCACAGCAAGAGCTCTAAATATGTTGAGTTCAGCCCAGGGGGGAAGGTGCAAATGGGACAAAGGGTCTGGGTGGTTTCAGAACAGGATCAGTACAAGCACTTATGGACAGTATTCTGAATACTGGCACTGTTTTCCGCAGGCCGGGGTGATCAAAGCTGATATCTTACTACTGACTGTAACTGAGGATGCAAGAGTACATCTCCTGCATGCACGAGACTTCAGACTGGATCTGTATGCTGCTCACCTATGTCCTGCTTTGGTTGCTGTGGAAGTAATTGCCAATTGTCATAGCAAAGTTTCCTTCAGCAGGAGAAGAAACAAAGCAGCTCTGCCAAGGAAACTTCGGCACAGGATTGCAGAGTATCTTCTGGAAAGTTTGCTAGAAGTCTACATGGAGGATTCCCAGGAGATCCCAGTGTGCATTAACAAACTTTTTCACAGGATATCCTCTAAGTAGCTGCACAGGGAATGAGAAGCAGATGCAAACAGTACCTAGTGTTGTTAATTTCTATCCCTTCTCCCACTTGTACCATGTAACAAAATAAAAAGATATCTCTACCCGGGAGCGGCGCCAGACTTTCTGGCGCCCTAGGCAGAATTCGGGGGGCGGCATATTGTGCGCTCCCCACAGGGCACGCGGGAGCTTCCGGTTCCACTCTCGTCGCACCACCGAAGAAGGACCCTCCACCAAAATGCTGCAGGCGACAGCGGCAGTCATTGAGCTGCTCAATTGCCGCTGTCGGCAGAAGGTCCTAATGGAAGCACCGGCCCTGCCTCTACCTCATGTCACAATGCAGTATAAAAAAGGCGTATTTACCGGAGCTCCCATCTTCTCCTTCAGGCATGCCAGAGCCAGCCTTCTGGGACTGGCTAGACCCCCCGCAAGATTCATAAGGAAGTCCTCGCTCACCACGCCACCGGACGACCCTGTCTCCTGTCCCACATCCTCCGCCAACTCAACTTCCTCATCAACCACTTCGTCTTTAGAGTTGACTCCACTGTAGGACTCTTGGTGGTGGAGGTGGGGGTTGCTGCCACGGAGGGCGTGCAACTCCTTATAGAAGTGGCACATCTTTGGTGCCTCACCAAAGTGATAGTTGGCCTCCCTTGCCTTCTGGTACACCTGTCTCAGCTCCTTGATCTTGGCATGGTACTACTGCATATCCTTTTTGTGCCCCTTCTCTTCCATGCCACAAGCAATCTGCTCAGAGGTATCAAAGTTCCTACATCTGGATCAGAGCTGCAACTGCACAGCCTCCTTTCTCCACAGATCCAACATGGTCAGCTGGAAAGATGCTATGAGAATTCTTCACACTGAGCAAACAGGAAGTATAATTTCAAAAATTCCCAGAGCTTTAAAGGAAGAGGGGTGCATGCCTGTGTTCCTGGCTGCAAGGCAGCAGAGTTGAAACTGCTGACCAGAACAGTCATGATGGGCATTGTGGGACACCTCCTGGAGGCCACTTAGGGTGACATAAGCAACAGCAACATCTACACTGACACTGCGTTGCTCTAACTTCATCTCAAAAAGTTCTATGCCTCTCATCCACGTGGTTTTATTATGTCAGCGTAGCAAGTGAGTTAAATCAGTGGGAGGAGCATTGCAGTGTGCACACCTCCACTGTTTTATCAACAAAAGATTACTTTTGTTGACAAAACTGTAGTGTAGACAAGGCCTTAGTCTTAAAAATCCACCTTCATTTCCTCTTGCCTCTTCAATTATCACCTTATCTCCCTTTAAAATTTATCTCTAATCATAACTGAATTTGCATTTGCAACTATCATCTCTGTACTAACAACTCACAACATCTCTACTCCAGCTCTCTCTCCTGTCCAAACTAAAATCTCAGTCTGTCTCTCTAACATCTCCTTGTGAATGTCTAACACACAGCTCAAGCTCAACATGACTGAAACAGAGTACTTAATCATCCCCTCCCCAAGTCCTCTCTGCTGCCTCTGTCTCAGTCTCTGTGGGCAATACAACCATCCTTACATTCAGGCCTGTAACCTGGGTGTCATCTTTGATACAGACACTAATTCCCTTTGGGCCCTGGGGGTGCTCAACCCCGTGCAGTCTGCCCCAGGCCTTGCTCCCCCCGACTCCTTCCCCCAGCTTCTATCCATGCCTTGTCTCTTCCCGCCCTCCCTTCACACCAGGCCCTGCCCCCACTTCTTCTCCCAAGCCCCCACCTCTGCCCCACATCTTCCTGCCCCCACTCCAGCCCTTCCTTGCCTCTTCCCAACCCCATGCCACCCCCTCCACATCTCTTCCCACCCAGTTCTGCCCTGTCTCCTGCGTGCACCCCATCCCAGCTCCTTCCCCTCCCCCCCATAAAATGATTAAGGAATTAGAAACCTTGTTCTATAGAAAGAGTCTCATAATTTGGAGAATAAGGAGAAGGTTAAGGTAGGACATGACCACAGTTTCTAAGTACCTGCATGGGTAACAGAAGGCTCTTCAGGCTCACAGAGAAAGACATAACACAATCCAATGACTGGAAGTTGAAGTTAGACAAATTCAGACAGAAAATAAGGAGCACATTTTAACGGTGAGAGTAATTATCCATTTGAGAAAACAAGGTTTGTGGTGGATTCTCCCTCACTGGAAATCTTTAAATCAAGACTGGATACTTTTCTAAAAGAAATGCTGTAGTTCATTGGACTTGAAGCACGAATTAATTCAAGTAAGTTGTCTGGCCTGTGTTATTTTGAGAGTCAGACTAGATGATCACAGTGGTCCCTTCAGGAGTTGGAATCCATGAATATATTTAGACTTTTGTAAGTCATTTGACCTAGTACAGCAGGATATTCTGATTAAAAAGTAAACACAATACCAATATCAATAGATTGTGTAAAATGGATTAAGAACTGGCTAGCTGACAGGTCTCAAAAGGTTGCTGTCAGTAGGGAATCATCATAGAGTTTAAGGCCAGAAGGAGCCACTAGATCATCTGACCTGACCTCCCATATATCACAGGCCACCAACCCCACCCAGCATCCACACACTGCACCCAGCAACTGAAGTTAGACCAAAATATTACAGCCCCCACTAGAGACAGGACAGTTCTGTGCTAGTTTGAAGACGTTTATAGTGAGGTTCAGCGGGGATCGGATCTAGGCCTAGCTATTCAACATTTTTATCAATGATCTGGAAATAAATACAAAATCACCACTGATGAAATTTGCAGATGACACAAAGATTGAAGAGTGATAAATAAAGATGAAAACAGGGCAGTCATGCAGAGCAATCTGGATCATTTGGTAATCTGAGCCTTTCAAACAAAATATATTTTAATGCAGTTAAATGCAAGGTCACTGAGATGTCCACAGGTCTGTGCCTACAGTCAGTTTGGTACCCATCCATGAGAGGTTAAGATTGTTCTTTTCAGTGTGCTCCGCCTTGTCCTTGTCTACCTGGAATTTCATCTGCCATCGTGTTACTCATTCAGCTCAGTTGGTTACGTCAGTCTGATTTCCCAGCTTTATCTAGGGTGAGCAGTGTAGTTCCAGCAGACTGGGTAGCAGTGTGGGATTCAGGAGACCCACTCTGTCACTGATCTTCTGCAGGACTTTGGGTGGGTCACTTCCCTTCTACTTGGTCTGTCTTATCTATTTAGACAGCTCTTTGGGGTGGGGCTGTGTCTCACAGTGTCTGTGAAGCACCTGATACAATGAGCTAGCCTCAGTTGTTACTGTACTAAGTATAATAACTATCATTAACCAACCGAAATAAGTTTGTGTTGTCCACTAATTTTGCTACCTCACAGCTCAGCATTGTCCAGATCATTAAGAAATATATTGGACGTTACCATTCCTGAAACAGGGCCTCATGGTTAACTGCTGTTAACTCATTCCGCATAGGAAATGTATTGTTTGCCACCATCTGTGTCTCTGTCTCTGACCAGGGTCTAGTATGGGATAAAACTTTTCCTTTTATCATGCAGCTACTTTTTTTCTTTATGAAATGCCTGTGAAAGATTCTAGCAAAGGCCCGAAAGCCAAAAAATGACACACACCCCAAATGTATTTAGCTATTGTTTATTTAAATTGTCTAAACATATAAAAATACCTAGAGGTTCCAGTCTGAACTTTAGGCACCTATGACAAATATTTAAACATACAAAACATTAAAATAGAGTCAATAACTTCCTAACACACTGCCACCCCTTTTGATACAAATAGTTAGCCAAATTCAGGGTGTTGCTGGGTGTTCCAGTTAGCAAGAGAAACTGATGATGGAGTCAGGAGTTTTCTTGGATACAGTTGTGGTTTTTTACACAGAATGTACCTGTTCCCGGGGGAACCAATGAACAAGAGAGAGTCTTTACCCATAGCCCCATGCCTTTTTCCAGCACCACACTCAGAAGTCTGCTCTTGAGACTTCTCTCAGGATCACATGCTGTGCTTGTCCACATGGCTTCTCTCTCTGTGCCATCTCCTGCTTTTCTTATACACTCGCACACACACAGGCGTGTGTCCATGTATCACTCTGGTTAGGTCATCCCAGCAAACCTCTCTGCCCAGGTTATTCACATGTCTGGGCAGTTTTCACTTGCCTGTGCTTTGGGCTCAGACAAGTGCCTGTGTTTTGAGTTTGGAGACTGTTATTATTTCAGTCACTACTTTATTTATACTCACCATGAATGAAAGGCTGATAGCGTTATACCCACCTCATAATACCCAGGTTTAACCCAGCCAAAAACAATGGTAAATGATACATAAAACACTAAGCTAAAAGACTATTATTAAGTCTACAGAATCAGGCAGATGGGAGGAAAGTGACCTGACCTGGGCCACTGTCTGCTTGCCAAATAACCGATGAAAGCAGAGCTGGTTGGAAACTTTTGATCTAAACAGTTTTTAATTGAAAAATGCCAGTTAATAAAAAACCAAAACTTTCTATGATGATGTCTTAGTGTCCATGGAACTTTCCCTGGAAAGGCTCCTCAGATCCCAGATGGAATTTCTGATCAAACTGAGAGTAAGACCTCAGAATAACCAATAGCCATGTGCACTTACCTAGGAGATCCAGGTCCAAGTGCACGCTCTGTCTGTGCCATTGCAGCAACTTGAACCTGGTTCTCCCACATTTCAGGGGAGTGCCTGGCCACTGGAAGGGTGAGAGAGTGTCTCTCTCTTGTGTTTTTTCATGAAGGATGTTGCAATATCTCAGTTTTTTTCCAATGTGGACTTGGACCACATGCCAAAATCTTGACTTTTTTTATTAAACAGATTTCTGGTTTTTCAGCCAGCCCTCACTGGGAGCCTGGCCAGATGCCCTGATCAGGTAGCTGCCCTATGAAAGGTACTTGCTCCCCCAACCACAGGGAACAATGTTACCATCCTCCAGTTTTTTCCTCAACCAGCCAACATTGCAAACTCTGAGGGTGATTCTAAATTGTGCCAAGAGCCATGACAGCCCAGAACAAGGGACATGCCAGATGCCTGTCTCTGCCCCTGGTTCTGACAGCCTGTACTCTGCCCTAGGTCTGCTGCACTTCTCACCTTGTTTGCACAGGATGAGATGAAGCAGGGAGCTTGTTCTGTGTTCCTGGCAGAGTGGTCTCCAGCATGACTGTCTCTGTGCTCAGTTTGCATGCGGCAGCATGGAAGCTGTCTGCTCATTTGATTAAAACATCCATAGAAAAGCTGCCACATAGGAAAAGGAATATTAATCTGAGAACCATACAGCAAAGCAACTGCAAGGTGTTCTCCCCGCCAGCCAGAGCAAGAGAGAGAAAGCTTATTACCATGAAACTCAGGAGCCCTGAGCTAGTATTCACTTCAAGATTTGCAAATAATATGTCCATTAACATTCATTAGCTCTTTAAATAATACCTGCTAGGCCATCCAGGCAAGGAGAATCGGCCAGTGTGCCTGAAAATCAATCACACAACAGCAGGTAATTGTACATTTTCGACAAAGTTTTAATAAAAAACAAACCAAGACAGAATGGCAAAGCTAAAGCTGTCACTGCAGCATTCCCAGTACTCAGAGAGGCACACTGATACCCTTTCGGACTCCTGTATGAACTATAGAATTCCTGATATTAAACAGGTATCTATTAGATGGCTCACCATGCTTCCCAGGAGGGTTCTCTTTAGGGTAAGGAAGGAAAATGATTGTCATACATTTGGAGGGAGTCTCCACCCAAAACAGCCACAGCCCTGTGGCTGGTTGTGGGCTCCAAAGACAGGTGACCTCCAAAAGAGACAGGTCAATATCTCCTCCGCTACCATGGGTGGTGTGTATAAGAGGCTTGGGGAGGCTAAGCTTTTTCAAATCAAAAAGCTTGCCCATGTAAGGGGCTAATGCCAGATACAACACGGGTCACCTCCCTTTGGAGATGAGCCAGCCCATCACTTTTCCACTGGCCAGGAGTGCCAGAAGCTTCCTAGAAGTGGGGGGGGCAATAGCACCCAGATCATGGCCCTGCCCCCACTCAACATCTTCCCTCAAGGCCCCGCCCCTACTCCACCTATTCCCCGTGCCAGCCCCCAGCACCGCGCTCCAGTTTTACCTGCCAGCAGGTGTGTCTCTGGGTTGTCCATGGTGCTGCGCTCGGCCAAGCAGGGAGCTCAGGGCAGTGTTAGTGCAGCTGCCAGATCAGTCTGGGAGGCCATGCCCAGCTCCCCTCTGTGCTAATTGGGGAGGCGGCAGTTCCCTGGCTCAGTTGGAGCCTGGTGCCCCTCTGTGGTGGGAACCCAATGAGGCAAACCACCCTCCATGCTGAAAGGGGCAGTGGCAGCAGCTGAGGAGCTTCTGCCTCCCAAGGGCCACCTCCGGCTTAACCTGAGCTCCCCAGGGATCCTCACCCCAGAGCCACCCTGCCCCCCTCTGGCTGCAACAACAGCTTCTCCCTTTCCCCTCACAGGGTGTTAGTAGGGGTAAAGGATGGGACTGAGCCATGAGGGGTGAGGTGGCAGTAAGGAGCCAGGGGCGGTTGGGAAGTGGCACTAAGGAACCCGGTGGGAGGAGACAATGAGGAACCCAGGATGCCCTGGAGGAGTCAGGTGGGGGGGTAGTGAGGAGCCCTGCAGCAGAACCTAAGGCCAGGGCTGGGCAGCAGAGAGAGAGCAGGTCCTTGGCGGAAGAGGCAGTGCAGGAGTGGGCCCTCGAGGGAAGAGGCTAAGTGGTAGCAGAGCCACAGTCCAGGCACTGGTGCCCCCCCACTTCTAGGGTGCTCCATAGCCTCCCCAAAGGAAAGAATTATGCACCACCTATGCACACAAGAGTTCCAAGAAATGGTATGACATCTTGGGGTGCTATGGAGTAGCTGAGAGAGAAGGCTACTATACTGATATAAATCAGCAGCCCACAACCTCAGCAACACACTCTCATCTCTTAAAAGGTGTGGGGAGTTCTGAGGTACTGCAGCCAGCCACAGCTGGAGTGATGCTACAGGAAGGAGAAGAAAGACTAATGGCTAAACACGGAGAGTAGGGCTGGACCCTAGCTACAAACCTGCTCCCCTCTCCCAGAATCCTCCCTAGTGACAGCCTAATACTAAACCCAATCAGTTCTAAGTTTGCATCCCTCTACCCTGGAATTCACTTGTCCCTGTTCCTTGCCCAGCACTTCCAATATTACCCCTGGAGGCATTCTGCACCGCTGTGCAATGCAGAATTCTGCAGAAATTAATGTCATGCTCACAGAATTTCCTTTCCCCCACAGAAGTGGTCTGCAGTGCTGCTGGCCACCACTAGGGGCTGCTGGACGCAACAGAACTCAGCTAACTCATAGAAGACATGCTGGTGGAAGGGAGAGAAAGGCCTGGTCCACACTATGCAATTAAATCGATTTAAACAGCATTAAATCGATTTAACGCTGTACTCGTCCACACTACAACACACTTTAAATCGATTTTAAAGGCTCTTAAAATCGATTTCTGTAATCCTCCCCAATGAGAGGAGTAACGCTAAAATCGATAGTACTATATCGATTTAGAGTTAGTGTGGACGGAAATCAAAGTTATTGGCCTCATCATTTTACAGTAGCTACCCACAGTGCACCGCTCCAGAAATCGACGCTAGCCTCGGACCATGGACGCACACCATCGAATTAATGTGCCCTAGTGTGGACGCATTAAATCAATTTTATAATATCGGTTTTATAAAACCGGTTTTAGTTATTTCGATTTTATGCTGTAGTGTAGACGTAGCCAAAGACGGAGCATTCCTGGCAGCTACAGTTCCCCGTACACCCTGAGGGAAGGAGAAGGCGGTGTGCAGGAAACTCCATCCAAGCCTGGAATCCAGCATCAGGCTGTTTCTCCCTCTGGATCCCTGGGCTTGGGGGTGTCTGGTGTCTGGATTAGGAGGAGCCACATCTGCGCTCTGGGAGGGGAGCTGTACATTCCCAGCATGTATTTTAGGGTCCCATTGAACCTTTCCACCAATCCATTGGCCTGGAGGTCATAGGGGGCAGTTTTAAGTTGTCTCATACCACACACCTTCCATAGCTCCTTGAATACCTGCGACATAAAGTTTGCTCCCAATCACACAAAATCTCCTTAGGGAAACACACTCTGTTGAATATAGTGAGAAGGGCTTTTGCCACTGTCTCAGTTTCTATATTAGACAGAGCAGCCACCTCAGGATATCTAGTGGCAAAATGCACCGACACTTTAAAATATACTTGGGGCATGGCATAGGACCCACAATGTCCCTTGCTACCCTCAGGAATGCCTTCTGTGTAACAGGTAAGGGACACATAGGAGTTTTCTGGGGTCCTACTGGTCTTTTCTTCTGTTGACACTACAGAAGACCTGCAATAATCTCTCATATCACATCGTTCTATATTCCTGGCCAGTAGAAATTCCTCCTTAGCCTATCATAAGTCCACTGTACTGCCAAGTGACCAGAAAAGAGACCATTGTGTGCTGCCAGCATTAATTCCCCTGGTGCTGGCTGGATACAACCAACTACTTATATGGTCACCCCAAGCCTCTGTTTCCCCCCCAGGAGCCTCTATATACAGCTTTTCATTCTCTTCAAAAAATGTATTCTCATCCCTTCCTTCCTAGAGTTCCCTCCTTATGCTCTCTAGGAAGAGGATCACTCTTTTGATTAGCTGCAAATTCCTGACAGCTAATACTTGGGATAATGACCTCAGACACTGACAACATCTCTCATGCCCCTGGCTCTGGGGACCTGTGGCTTTCAGTTGGGCAGAGGTCTGACTCCGCCTCTCCCTCACTTGGAAGCACACAGCAAACCTGCACTGCAATGCCAATGGAACCCTCACCCACCTTCTAAGGTTCCAAAACCATTCCCCAGGCACCTCTCTGAGACATACACCTTCATGCTCTCTAGAGAAGGATGTATCCCTGGTTTAGCTGCATCAGACTTGCATCCACCAGCTGAAACAGCCTTCTCACTGACAGGCAATGCACCCTCTTTTGAGGACCCTACACAATAGTCCTTCTTGCTGTGAGTTACAACACCAACAGTCTTAGCCTTGTGGAAAATATCATTTCCTGCCAACATGTCCACGGGGATGTCCTCTAGCATCCCCACAAGTAAATCAACTTCCAAACCTTCCCACTCCACACAAACTTTTGCTAGTGGCACGAGGAACCTGTCCGGCCCCACCCCCAGTAAAGTACTAGCCTCTGGGACCACACTTGGTCAAACCAGAGAGAGCTGTGCCCCAGTATCACTCCACCTCAGGCCCTCTGTGCCATCGATCTTGACAACCTTAATGTGTTCCCTGTGCCCTGTGCCCACCGAGTGGGTACAGTAAGTTGTGGGGGTAACCTCCAGAGCCTTGAGGCTGAGGACAACTGAGCCAGTATGGGTCAGGGGATGTTTATTTTCCTTCATTTTGGGGCAGTTATAGCTCAAGTGCTCTGTAGAATTACAGGGGAAGCACTGTCTAGGGTCTCTTGTTTTTAAGAGTGATTTGAGATGGGGATAGAAGGTAGGGTTCTGGGCAGATGAGTGCCCCACCTCCTGTCCACTCTCCCTCTTTCCAGGGATAAAGTGGTGCCCTTGCTTACCATCAAACTTAAACCGCACTGCCTGTGATTTATTCCTAATAGCTGCTTGGGACTGTTCAAATTCATCCACAAAAGAAGAAACTCCTTAACTGTTTTTACCATCTTATCCCATAAACACTGATTTACATCATTGTGACACATATTCAGGAACTGTTCCTGAGCAATGAGATCACACATTTCTTCAAACCTTGAAATATCTTTCCTCCTTACCCACGTATACAGTAAATCTCTCATTTGGTTTACATATGCCACATTACTCATTACAGTCCCTCTCTTAAGTCTTCTAAATTTTACTCTGCAGGTTTCATGCGTAATCTTTAAACTGTTTTAAAACAAATTCCTTGAATTTACCATAATTGGAAGCATCACCCATTGGCATCTGATTGAATATATTCCGAGCTCTCCCAGACAACTTTGCAACCAAAGTGGACATCTTTTCATCATTGGGAATCTCAGTGAGCACAGGCAGCCTCTTAAAGGTGATGAAGAATTCAGCAATGCCCCTTCTTTCTGTATGCAGGACACAACCATTTTCATTTGTGGAGAGGTGGGGCCTCCTGGTACGGGATTCTGTTTCCGCCACTCCATCAAGGCCAATTCATGCTTTCTCTCTTTTTCCCTCTCCTCCATTTCTTTGTCTCTCAGTTCCAGGACTTTATCAGCCTCTAGCTGCCTCCATTCCATGGCTTGCTTCCGGGCTTCTATTTCTTTGTCTCTCAGGGCAGCTTTTTGCCTGGCTGCCTGTGCCTCCATTTCTTTGGCTTTCAGTTCCAGAGTAGCTTTTTGCCTGGCTGCTTCTTCTTTGGCTTGCAGTTCCATGGCTTGCTTGTGGGCTTCCATTGCCCACTCATGGCTGCTTTTTGTCTGCCTTCTTCTGCTTCCTGTTCTTTTATCTGCAATTAACTTAATTCCACCTGTCTCTTGTACATCTTTTCATTTTCTTCTACTTGCAGTCTGTAGCACTCCAACTTTTTGGTAGATTCGCTTTCACTCATTTTCCTGCTTTTCTGCCCCTAATTCTGTTGCCCAAAATAAGCAAACAGAAAATAACAAACCAGTACCCACTTTGTCTGTTCTCCAGCCAACACACTTAAAACTCATTTAAAATCAGCACCAGTGTCTCAGAGCAATAAGCTGTGCACATTGCTCTGCTCGCTGCACCACTGTGACAGGTTGCTCCCCCGAAGTGCCACCTGATGTACTGCGGTACCACTGAGCCTACCTGTTCCACCAGCCTGGGCTCCCTCACACTGTCCTGCTAAGCCAGGCCCTCAAGCCTTTTCTAGCACACGCACAGATAGGGACACACCCAGCTGCAGACTGACACAGACACGGAAATCAGTACTGCATGAGAAGACTTTCAGCTAAGGAATTGCCCAGCACTCAAATGCACTACCCCTCTGGAGAGTAAACCCAAAATTGTATTGTCTTGCGCTGCACCGAGATCTGAACAGCATAAGCTAATAGAACTTTGTCCTCTCCCTCAATGTGGAGAGAGATATGCACAGGTTTCTGCCTTCCCCGAGTTATGAATTACACAAACTGGGCTTAAAAAAAACAAGTTTATTAAGTACAAGAGGTAGATTTTAAGTGATTATAAGGGATAGCTAACTAAGCAAAGCAGATTACCTTAGTAAATAAACAAAAAATGCAAACTGAGTTTAAAACACTAAGATATAAATTAGCAAATTCTCCCCTTGAGTTATAAACTGGCTGGTTGACTCTTAAGGCTGTTTAGGCTCTTAAGCCTTGGCTTTCCCAGGTTTTCATACACAGGGTAAAGATCCTTCTAGCCTGGAACCATCATTTCCCACAGTTAAGTCCTTGCCCCTCAGGTATTTCCAGGTGTGTTGTTGCAGGGAGAGTTAGGACCCTTCATGATGTCATTGTTCCCCTTTTATATCTTCCCACTTGCTGGAAAGCTCTTTTGCTGTGACCAGGATCAAACATCTCCCATTGTGTGGTGCTATTTCTGAAAGGTTTCTATTGTACATAGTGCCTGGAGTAATCCTTGTGCTTGTATGCATTTTTTCAATAAGCAACTAACAGGGCTAGAAACACACACACACTTTAAGGCATTCAGGGACACACACTTTAAGGCATTGTTTGGCCTTTTTACTGTTGTACATGAAAGGCCGCTTGTGGGTACTTTCAACCTCACAATATGTTTCAGTAACACATACACAGGCAAACTTCATAACTTCACATACAATGATAACACATGCAATCCAACAAGATATTAATGTCTAGTAGATCAAGACTTTTAGACACAAGACATACTTTGTACAAAACACATCCTAATTACATGACATTGGTGAATATTGGGGTATCAGGGTGTCACAGCGGGTGTCAGGGCAAAGGGGGGTGCTACAGCTGGTCTCTGGGGGGAAAGGGGGTTTGGGTGTATTGGCTGGGGGAGACCATGGCTGGGCTGGCGGGGGGAGAGGTTGTGGGTGTCTGGTGCCTTCAGCTGGGCTCTGGAAGGGGGGAGGGGACAGAGAAACAGGAACTGGGTTGTCATAGGGGTTTCTTTAACTCTTTGCTCCTGGGGCAATTTTTGTGTGTGTCTGTACTGTTACAGACATACTTGTTGACAGGTATTTTGAAATAAATTACCAAAATAATTGAAACTGGAGTGTTTATGTAGATTTATTTTGACAAATAAATTTTGCAGAATGTTGCAGTATTTTAAAATATTGTGTGCAGAATTTTTAATTTTTTGGCAGAGAATTTTTAATTTTTTGGCACAGAATGCCACTAAGGAATACAGAATGTGTGAGGATTCCACTACAGAGGAAGGCATTCACACAAAGCAACCTACCTCCAGGGGCAGAGCAGCTGGAGCTGAATGGTTCCTGCTGTAGTAAGTGAAGGCCCTGATAAAGACCCAGTATGAGGCCTGAGGCCTGAACTAAAGTAATGTCAAGACTTAGCTAGAAAGCAAAGTCAAGCTGTGAGCTGAAGGCCGGCTCAGTTCACAGATGCTGGCAAGGAAAGGGCTGATATTACATAAACATATATTCACCTAGCATACCGAAGTATAAACATGGTACCAGAACACCTTATACTGGAACATTCCACAGATAAGAAAGAACAGGCCGACCCATCCCAATGACAGGGGCAAAAGGGTAATATGATGGATAGAGTTGTTTTGATCGAACCAACATGTACAAGGTAAGAGGCGGCACTTTACTACGTAGAGGGGTTGTACCGTACTGCGTAGAGGGGCTGCACCTCAATAAGTCAGGAGTGATGTGTAACTTGTTTGTACCTGTGTATAAAAATGTATTCCTGGGGCGATGTGTTTGTCCGGCCTAGGGGGCAGTGGAAAGTCCCGCCACTGACTGAGCCGAGTCCATTGTCAAGAGGCACTTTCTCGTAGTATGTCCTGTAGAGTAACAATCTAGAGGAAACTGCAACTGTGTCCGAGCGCAATAAACCTGGCCGACGTGCCTTCGTACCTTACTAGACTCTGTGGTCATTGGGTGTTCTCTTCGGGTCTGCTGTGTCAGCTATCTGCGCAGAGCTGGGGCAGCACGCAGAGTGAACACACTCACACAGCCGAGTGATACCAACAAGGAGAGAGCAAAGCAGAGCACCACACCGGTAGTGCTTCTGACAACACACCTCTGACAACACTGGTGACCCCGACCGCTGATCTGGTCAGTAAGCGAGCTGTCCACCGTAGGAATCGCGATCTAACATGACAGAAAACCTCGTGCTAGGGAACCCCCTCATCCCCTCCCTTTTGATCCCCATGGAGTTTTATAATTCATGGACCCGCTGGATTGCCAGTAAGGGGGGTCCATATAAATTAAAGAATGGGGAAACATGGACTGGCATATGTAGAGCGAGGGTAAAAACTGAGGCTCTGGAAAATAGTAATAAAAGTAAAAAAGCAAAAGTAACAGTAACAAAGAAACAGTTAAAAGAATCAAAAGAAGCTACACAGCCCTGGTATGCTCTCACCGCCCTTGCAGGGTGGCAAGCAGCCCAGAGACAACCAGTACAGGAACAGAGTAAAACACTGAAAACAACTGTAAGGAACCTACAAAAAATACATGTGCCGTCCCCTGTTATAAATATTGGTGGTAAACAGCAGGCTTCAGGTAGCTACCCTGTGCCTGAAGAATGGGGACAAAAGTGGAAAGAGCTGGTCCTAGTAAAATTAAAACATAAAACTGGGTCCACTGCATTGTAACCATCACCTTATGATAAAAGCCGGGTTCCAGTTAAACTTAAACCGGAACCTAGACTGGTGCCTGTCAGTACGGGACAAGTAAGTGCACAGAAGGAAAGAGTAGCAAACAATACTCTCACTAAATTGATAAATCAAATGAAGGGAAAAATGGAACAGTTCACAGAGCAAATTAGGAGACAGGAGCTGCGACTTGATCGCAGGGAAGTGAATAAAAAAGAATTTCAAAGTAAAAAACTAAAATTAAGCGGGTTAACACCTAAAATTGATGCATTAATCCATGGAGCTGCGCAAAAACAGTTAACTGCAGCAAAAAAGGGCACTCCCACTATCCATTTGGCATGCACACAAAAGCAACAGACACTGGGGGAACAAATTCAGGTTTTACAAGAGCAAGTAACTACCCCCAATCTCCTCTCAGAGCCAGGATAAAAGCCAGGGGCGCAGTTCCCAACTGTGCAGGTTCCCAATTGCTTTGACCCATAGAACCACACTCTGCGCTCATATGTGAAAATAGAACCTTCTTTCTCATATATTTTTACATACCAGTTAAGTTTTGTCCTTTATATGTTTTCTCAGTTTGCTAAACTTGCTGCTGCTGCCTGCACTTTCAAATGCCTTGATAGAGTTAATCTCTCTTGGCACAGGTCTCGCTACCTATCTAGGTTGCTCTTCACCCCCCCCTTTTTCCCCCAAGAAACAAAAAGAAAACAAGGTAAAAACTTTAAATCCAGTAAATTAATTATTTTAACCCTTCAGGAATGCAACAGCTGAAATTATTCCTAACTTTCTTGAAGATATGGTTGCCAAGCAACAGAAATGCACTCTCTGCTTCTAATCCTAACCACTAACTAATATTTGAAACATGGGCTTTTCTTATTCCATACAGCAGAGTTTTAAAATAATGTTAAATATAAAGTAATGCAAAATTCCTTGTTACTAAATTAATACAATACATTTGGCAAATATTAATATATTTTTTATCAAATTTATGCTACAAGCTTTCAATAAGGTAATAACTTGTTTATTCAAATGTTTAACCCTTTTTAATTTTATTTTGAGTGGTGTTATTTTGTATAATTATGAATAGAATTCTGGCGCCATTTGTTTTTAATTGTAAGTTTGTCCTGTATGTCCTGTGTGTGTGTCTTGTGTCTATGTTGTGTGTGTCACATGACAATTGTTTTTTTTAATTATTTTTATTTTTATTTTTTGTTGCAACAAATGTTAATTTTATACCCTCTTAAAATATATATATATATATGAAATGTGGTACCACACTATTTTAAAATCACGGTTGGTGTATATTCATAGTATTATTAACACCAATTTTTTGTGCAAAGTTCAAAAAGGTTTCAGTTACAAATATATGTACATATATTTCTGTCTCGACAAATAATGCAATTGCAAACAAAAAGAATTCTCTTTTATCAATCACAATTTTGTTTTTTAAGTTTTTTTTTAATTGTTGTTCAAAGAAAAAATGTAAGTGGAAACCTCAACATTAAGGTAAAGATAATATTAACAAAATGTCAATTTCTTGTTTGGGCTTTTTATAAATTTGTTTGCACTGTTAAATATAGTTATAACACTGTCATAACCAAAATGTTATGCATGAAGCTAACCAAACAATTTCAACAGGTTTCCACATTTTTAACAGGTTTCCACCTTTGGCTCCCAAACATGGCAAAGCATTTTAAAAGTATACCCTCAAATATCCTCAAAGTATTTGCATGTATCTGTATTTAACATTTATTTTGGTTTAATGTTATAGTTGGGTTAATTTTATATGCTTTTGTTTTGTTTTATGTTCATGGGGAGCAATGGTTGTTAAAGTTTGTGCTTCTAAACAGTTAACAAGAGTAAAATTGGTATCACAAGCAAATTAACACTAACTCTAAAAAGCTTGTTGAAGTTATGTTATTAAAAACAAAGTGTTCAGCAAGAGAAAGCAATACCCCTTCTCATAAAAGATTGTGAGCATTTATTTTAGCTGTTAAGCATTACATTTAGTGTTAAATATTAGTAATGCACCCCAAATGAAAATGAATGTCTATACAACAATTGCAAAAGTACAGCTTGTGTTATAAAAGGCTCAGTCCCTATTACATTGTTCTTATTACACTGTAAACAAACTCAGTTAAAACTGTGTATTAAGTTTGGATTACTAAAAACAAAAAAACTTTACTATGTTAACTAACAAAAGTTGTTTAAGTTGCATCCCACAGACCAAAAATGCCAAAAAATATCACACCCTGAAGACACCAGATAATAACTGTATACAGTGAAGAAACCTCCAAGCATCAAGAAAAGAAAAATGCTTTATAAATAACAGACTGTTCAAATACATTTCTATCTACCATATATGGACAATTAAGTTAACAATCAAACAAAAACCACTAGCTGGATCAGAAAAACTGTTATTTAATTTCAACTTGGTTACTGTGTAAAAATAACTGTATTCTTGCTGTACTATGGTATTATCATTGTACTGCTGTATTATTGCTGTATTGTATTATTGCTGTACAATATGTACAATGTGTATAACCTTGCTAAACTGTTTAACCAACCACAGGTAAAAATCAACAAATGAATGGCAGCAAACACCATGAAGGCAAGGAAAAAACAAATTGGTAGAGAAATTAAGCTACATAGTAACTACAAATTGGGTAAACAAATTGCCTGTTGGTACCAGTCATAATTTGGGTCAGTGACACTGCATCCTAGCTGAGGCACATGTTATTCAAAACAATCTTGTTTAGTATCTGGGTACCAATATTAAAGCCTCACACAGCAATATTTGATAAATTGGTTACTGTCCATTCAGTAGGTTATCTGGAAGACAGCATCCATAAGAAACAATTGGATCTACATCAACTACTGGTGTATCACAGAGCAGTTCAACCAATGGAACAGAGAAGCTACCCACTTCTGTTTCCTGCCCAGTAAAGCTGACCAGATGGTTACAACCAGCCTTAAGGATAACCTATAATATGAATGGACAGTACTGTGTAGTAACTAATTACAATATATTTATATGTATAAAGGCCTCAGTGGTAGTGTCACTACTCCAAATTTCTGTTTTACTTCTCATATACATAGCACTGTGGGACACACTATCACAATCCTATCCCAGTATTTTAAAACACTTAGCCTACTACTAATGATTAGACACATGATAACTGGAATTGCCCTAATGGAAGTGTGTTTCTATCTGTGTCACCAAAGTAAAAGGGCCAGAGTACACCAGCAGCCTGGAAAAACATGGTTACACTTGGATATAAGTTGGTGTCATATGTACACATATATACCATACATATAGGCCCATACACACTACAAATATATGCCATATCCATATAATTCATATATATTAATTATTTGGAAGTGCCTCTAAGGCTCAATCATAATATTACATTCCTCAGTCATGGTCCCAATCCTAACATTCCCAGGCCCATCATAAGGGACTAAAAAATAATTGGATAATAAAATCTGTCTCTCAGTCGTACGAGGGAATGTGCAGACTAAACAGACAGATGGGGCATGAGTGTATGGATGGTAAAATAAGGTGACCACATAACAGTGTTTAGCCCACTGGGTTATCTTTAGTCCATGCATTATGCTTTTCCGGGACGATGGGTAAACATCCTCCCCATAAAAAGACAAAAAGTGGGGGAATGTAGTAAGTGAAGGCCCTGATAAAGGCCCAGTATGAGGCCTGAGGCCTGAACTAAAGTAATGTCAAGACTTAGCTAGAAAGCAAAGTCAAGCTGTGAGCTGAAGGCCGGCTCAGTTCACAGATGCTGGCAAGGAAAGGGCTGATATTACATAAACATATATTCACCTAGCATACCGAAGTATAAACATGGTACCAGAACACCTTATACTGGAACATTCCACAGATAAGAAAGAACAGGCCGACCCATCCCAATGACAGGGGCAAAAGGGTAATATGATGGATAGAGTTGTTTTGATCGAACCAACATGTACAAGGTAAGAGGCGGCACTTTACTACGTAGAGGGGTTGTACCGTACTGCGTAGAGGGGCTGCACCTCAATACATCAGGAGTGATGTGTAACTTGTTTGTACCTGTGTATAAAAATGTATCCCAGGGGCGTTGTCTTTGTCCGGCCTAGGAGGCAGTGGAAAGTCCCGCCACTGACTGAGCCGAGTCCATTGTCAAGAGGCACTTTCTCGTAGTATGTCCTGTAGAGTAACAATCTAGAGGAAACTGCAACTGTGTCCGAGCGCAATAAACCTGGCCGACGTGCCTTCATACCTTACTAGACTCTGTGGTCATTGGGTGTTCTCTTCGGGTCTGCTGTGTCAGCTATCTGCGCAGAGCTGGGGCAGCACGCAGAGGGAACACATGCACGCAGCCGAATGATACCAACAAGGAGAGAGCAAAGCAGAGCACCACACCGGTAGTGCTTCTGACAACACACCTCTGACAGCACCTGCCACCACTCTTGAGAGTACCACAGAGGAGGTAGCAGTCTCCAATCACCAGGACTGGATTATGGCATTGGCATTACAGACACATTTGCCTCCCTGAATGCCTTAAAATGTGTGTCCCTGAATGCCTTAAAGTGTGTGTCCCTGAATGCCTTAAAGTGTGTGTGTGTTTCTAGCCCTGTTAGTTGCAAATACATGTGTTTGGAGAGAGAAAGACACCTGGACAAGAGCACCAGAACCTTTGCAGAAGTGGGAGGATGGGCAGCCCAAAGTGGTGGAGGAATTAAAATATTACTTAAGTATCCCAAAGAATACAACTGTAACATAAATAACCAGAATACAAAATGTAGCCACATTATAATATTTAAGGTATAATTATAATACGAATATGTACCCGAAGCAGCAGCCATGTGTGGCACAGCTCCTCCTTAGCAGAGGAAGGCACCCCAGCCTCTGAAGCCCCAGCTCCTGCAGTCAGGTTCCCTGGTCCCTGGTGTACAATGCCTTCTTCAGACTTAACCCCTTCCTGCCTGCACTGCAGCCAGGGGGCAGCTGGGTTATGTCTGTGGTCAAGCAAGGGCCTGGAGGTGTTAGCTGCCTATCTGCACTGTGTGGGCAGGAAGGGACAGGAGCTGCTTCCAGACTTAGAGGGGAAAAGGCAATAGAAAGGGATGAACTCTGCAAAGTCCTGGCCTAGGGGACTCCCTTCTGAGAAGGGTGGAGACTCCATCTGCCAACACGTCATGATGTCCTGGGAGATGCGCTGCCTGCTGGGAGCCCACATCTGCAACATCACAGAAAAGTTGACAGTTGCCAAGGCTCACCTGTCACTCGGACCGCTATCCACATGAGCACTAATGATACTGGTAGGTATGAGCCTGAGCAGATCAGCAGTGACTACAAAATAGGGAAGTGAGGGTGACTAAGATGGGATACAGGTAGAGTTCACATACATCCTCCCAGCTGAGGGTCAGAACTCAGGCAGGGACACAAGTATCCTGGAGGTGGGTGCATAGATGCACAGATGGTATTGATGGGAGGGCTTTGGCATCATTGACCATGGAATCCTGTTCCAAGGAAAGGTCTGCTGTGAAGAAATGGGGTCCATCTGACCAAGAAGGGGAAGAGCATTTTCATGCACTGGCTGACCAAATTACTGAGGTTTTTAAACTAGGTTCAAAGGGGGCAGGTGACAAAAGCCTACAGGTAAGCATAAAAAGGTGACCTGATCAGATGTCTAGATGTTGTGGGGGAAATGGAAAATTACAGTAGGCTCTTAGGAGCAACAAGTGTGAAATAAGTGAGGGAATCTTCCCAACACTTAGTTGTCTATACACAAATGCAGGATTTGGAGGGATAAACAGGAAGAATTGGAAGTATTAGTACGTATATTAAATTATGACTTAACTGGAATCATGGAGCATATTAAGCCAATAGTTAAATTGTAGGAATGTGCACAGATCAGAGGTCCTGCAGCTTAAGGTGGGCAGAATTCTGTTAGAACTGGCTAGCACTGTGAATGCTGATGCAAGGAGTTGAGGAATCCACTCCACTCCACCCATAACTTTCATAACTATAAAGGGAAGGGTAACAGCTCTCCTGTGTACAATACTATAAAATCTCTCCTGGCCAGAGACACCAAAATTCTTTTACCTGTAAAGGGCTAAGAAGCTCAGGAAAACTGGCTGACACCTGACCTAAAGGACCAATAAAGGGACAAGATATTTTCAAATCTTGGTGGGGGGAAGGCTTTTATTTGTGTGCTCTTTGTTTTGGGGGTTGTTCGTTCTTGGGACTAAAAGGGACCAGACATCAATCCATGCTCTCCAAATCTTCCTGAACAAGTCTCTTGTATTTCAAACTTGTAAGTAACAACCAGGCAAGGTGTGTTAGTTTTATCTTTGTTTTCTCAACTTGTAAATGTTCCTTTTGCTAAAGGATTTACGTCTGTTTGCTGTAACTTTGAACCTAAGGCTAGAGGGGGTTTCTCTGGACTCTTTGAATCTGATTACCCTCTAAAGTTATTTTCCATCCTGATTTTACATAGATGATTTTTACCTTTCTTTTTTTAATTAATAGCCTTCTTTTTAAGAACCTAATTGATTTTTCCTTGTTTTAAAATCCAAGGGGGTTGGACCTGGACTCACCAGGAATTGTTGGGGGGAAAGGAGGGAGAATGGTTAATTTCTCCTTGTTTTAAGATCCAAGGGTTTGGATCGGTGTTCACCAGGAACTTGGTGGAGAAGTGTCTCAAGGTCTACCCAGGGAAGGGTTATAGTACTTGGGAGGGCAATATTCTTGTGGGGAGGTAAACAGATTTTCCCAAATAACTCAAATAATTTGAGGTGTGGCAGCAAAACCAGATCTAAGCTGGGAGTTGAGCTTACAAGTTCTCATGCAGGTCCTGATATCTGTACCCTAGAGTTCAGAGTGGGGAAGGAACCTTGACAATAACGTCAACAGGAGAGTCATTGCCAATTCCAGTTCTGTGGGAAAAAGTGTGAAATCCTCAGGTGCACCTCCGGGCCTCTCTGCAAAAAGGAGGGGAAGCAGCACATCTGCTAGAAATCAGTGTAGTTGTATCTAGCAGGCCAAAAGCAACAATCAATATGCTCACTGGTTTTCAGCTCCAGAGTGCATGTAACCAGGGGGGGTGGGAATCAGTACAGAATACAATCTAGAGTCTAAAACTAAACATTACTGTTTTTATTGTTAGAAATATAAAGAGCAAGAAAGAGACAAATACAGCCATGTCTTACACTAAAAACTCTGATGCATACAGCCAGTGCAGTTAGTATGTCATTTGTGTGCATGCATATATGGCTTCATGTGTCAGTGCTTCAATTACTCACCAGGAGTTCTTTTTTCCATGCAAATGTAAGCGATGGATTGGTCCTGCTATTGTGGGGAAGTTTCCTGCCTTATACAGTACTGTGGTGGAATTCGCTAGCAAAAGGATCTGAGTCCTTGCTCCCACTTCCTTTACCCAGAGGCCTGCCTGACCTTGAGGGCTCCCCTTCCACTCTTTTGTGTGGCAGAGTATTTGTAACCAGTGGTGAACTGGAGCCGGTTCCCACCTGGTTCACGGAACTTTAGAATCAGTTGTCCCATGAGGGACAACTGGTTCGAAAAAGGCTTTTAAATTTAACAAAAGCTCCAGCAGCTCCCTGCTCTTCCCCCAGCCCCAGCTCACCTCACTCCGCCTCTGCTTCCTCCCCTGAATGCTCCAGAGGCTTCTCCTCCCCCTCCCTGGCTTCCCGCGAATCAGAATCCTGTTGGCGCAGGAAACCTGGGGGGCTGAGAAGGAAGCAACAGGTTAGCGGGGTCGGGGGCCTGAGGAGGGCTCCAGGCGCCGCATGGCTCCGTTCCGGCCCCCGACCCTGACCCTGGTCCTGGCCGGCGCGTGCCGGCCCACCCCGACCCCGATCTCAGCCTGCCAGGAGGCATGGCTCTGGCCCAGTCCCGATTTTGGCCAGCCGGGTGGTGCAGCTCCGACCCGTTCCTGATCTCGGCCAGGCAGCGTGGCTCCAGCCTGGCCCCTGGGCCTGGGCCTGGGCCCAGGCTTGGCCCCAACCAGTGCAGCCCCGGCCCAGCTCCGACCTCAGCCGGCCAGGCGGCGCATTTCCGGCCTGGCCTCTGGGCCCAGGCCCGGCCTCGGCCCCGACCGCAGCCAGCCAGGTGGCGCAGCTCTGGCCCGGCCCCCGGGCCCGGCCGGCTTGGAGACACAGCTCTGGCCCGGCCCCGGTCCTAGCCAGCTAGGCATCCTGACCCCGGCCCCGGCTGAGCGGCTCTGGTCCCAACTGCGGCCCCAGCCGAGTGGCCCAGCCCGATCCTGGCTGAGTGGCTCCGGCTTGCGGCCCCGGCCCCCACCTCCAGGCAGTGGGGCAGGGAGCAGGGAGTGGGTGTTGGATTAGTGTCGGGGCAGTCAAAGGGCAGGGAACAGGGGGATTGAATGGGGGCAAGGGTCCTGGGGGGGCAGTCAGGAAGGAGCAGGGGTTGGATGGGGCGGTGGGGGGCCAGTCAGGGGTAGGGATTCCAGGGGCAGTCAAGGGACAGAGAGAAGGAGTGGTTGGATGGGGCATGGGTCCCTGGGGCGGGCATCAGGAATGAGAGGAGGTGTTGGATGGGGCAGCAGGGGGAAGTTACGGGACAGAGAAGAGGGGTGGATGGGGCAGGGGTCCGGGGGGGGCTGTCAAGGAACATGGGGGGTTTGGATGAGGCAGGAGTCCTGGGGGTGGAGGGCTGCTGGGGTGGAGGGCTGAGGTGGAACAGCTGCCTGCTGACTTTGAAGAGCCAGACACAAGGGCCATTAGAAGAGCTCACTGTGGAGCTACTCAGCTGAGGGAGGCCTTGGAAGAGCACTTTAATGGTCAGCCACATTAATGTGATGTGCTGGACTATGCTTTACCTGGCCCTGAAATGTTGGGGGGGGGGGGGTTAGGAATTGTGTATTGCTTAGTGTACATTTATGAATATCACTGTATTTTAATGAACTTTTGAATTACCTAGTGCTTACTTACATTCATAACTATATTGTGTTTTTAATTGAGCCTCTGAATTATGCAGTCCTTTTCCATTACAAGTAATGTGTGCTTTGAGTACTGCAAGGCATTCTGCAGCAAATGTTACAAAGTAATAAAGATGAATTTATTTCCAAAAAATAAAAAATTATTCTGTACCAAAAACAATGCAAAAATAATATGGTATTAAAAAACAGTACAGTGCAAACTTACAAAATAAATTAATGGAACAGAATTTTAAAATTAGAACAGTGCTTCTGGTGTCCCAAAACCAACCTGGCCCATATGCCACTAGCCTGTTTACTGCAATGGTGTCTGCTGAAGTCATCACAGCGTGACATGGGAAAGTGGCCTGCTGCAGAGGAAGAAATAAGGCAGCCATCCCCAGAAGCCTTCAAGAGAGGATTTCATAGTACTTCCTTGAAAGTCTCAATGAGATCTCTCAGGAGTTTCCAAATGACATCCCTGTGCACATAAACAAACTGCTCCATATTCTCCCCACACACACCCCCGAAACTCTACAGGGGAAAGGACAACAGAAAACTTTACTTCTGTTTGTTGCACCACTGCCTACACTGTAGTGAAGTCTCAAAAAGATCCTGGCTCATGGAATAGCTGGACCCTCCACACACATTATCACATGTCCATCCTCCTCCTCCTCACTGTTCATGGCAGCGGTGTCTATCTCAGGCTCCTTGGAGGTATCCCCAGTGGTCTGGGGGGTGCTGGTAGGGTCTCTACCAAATATGATATGTAGCTCATTGTAAAAGTAGTAGGTCTGCAGCTCAGCACCACATCGACTGTTGGCCTCCCTGGACTTGTGATATGCCTGCCACAATTCCTTTGATTTGATAGGCACTGCTGCTGATCCCTGTCACCCCTCGCCTGCAATCCCTGTGCAAGATTTTTGTAGATGTCCACATTTCAATTAATGGTCTGTAACTGTGCTTGCACTGCCTCTTCTCCCACAGGCCCAGATGATCCAATACCTCCTGTCTACTCCAGACAGGAGCACATCTAAAGCATGGAGCTGACCACTCATGGACCCTCAGGTGGGCCCTGAGTGGGTCTGACTGTTATAAAAAGGCAGTCAGCTGCGAATGAGCTGAGCGGTGAACAGCAGAGAGGCTAACAGAGGGCATTTGACTAGGAATTTGTCTGGGGAGAGCCCACTGAGGCATTCAACTTCCAGACTCTGAGTAGTTGCTGCAACAGCTGAGGAAGCTCTTAGAAGGAAGATAATATGGATGATAAGCAACAAGCAGTAGTGACCTGCACAGGTTGTCTGTGATTGTGAGGGACTCACCCCTGCAGTGCCTCCTCATGGTCATCCAGGGAATTAGCATCTCCAGCCTCTGGAGCACCCTCTGCAGGCCTGTGTCCCACTGGTCGCTGGTTCCCATGTCCCTCCTGGACCCGGTGTCCCTTGTCCTTGGGCACTGCCCCCTGGCAGTACACCCGGTCTCTGGGTCTCCCCACCCCGGGGAACCCCCACTCAATATCCCCACCTCACCTCAATATGCCCACTATCAGTCATTAACTAGCCCCCATTCCCTGGGGCAGACTGCAGTGTAAGTGTCACTCATCATTGGCAAGGGGGGTTTGGACCTGCTGCCTCTGCCTACCCTTGTGCTGTATTTTAAAGAATCCTTATTGAGGTTGCAGGAAAAAAACATCCCAATGTGTAGAAAGAATAGTAAATATGTCAGATGACCAGCTTGGCTTAACAGTGAAATCCTTGATGATCTTAAATGTGAAAAAGAAGCTTACAAGAAGTGGAAGCTTGGACAAATGACCAGGGAGGAGTATAAAAATATTGCTCAGGCATGCACGAGTGAAATCAGGAAGGCCAAATCACACTTGGAGTTGCAGCTAGCAAGAGATGTTAAGAGTGACAAGAAGGGTTTCTTCAGGTATGTTATCAACACTAAGAAATTCAAAGAAAGTGTGGGCCCCTTACTGAATGAGGGAGGCAACCTAGTGACAGAGGATGTGGAAAAAGCTAATGTACTCAATGCTTTTTTTGCCTCTCTTCACAAACATAGTCAGCTCCCAGATTACTGCACTGGGCAGCACAGCATGGGGAGGAAGTGACTAGCTCTCTGTGGAGAAAGGAGATGTTCAGGCCTATTTAGAAAAGCTGGATGAGCACAAGTCAGTGCACTACATCCGAGAGTGCTAAAGGAGTTGGTGGATATGATCGCAGAACCATTGGCCATTATCTTTGAAAACTCATGGTGAATGGGGGAGGTCCTGGATGACTGGAAAAAGGCTAATGTAGTGCCCATCTTAAAAAAAGGGAAGAAGGAGGATCCGGGGAACTACAGACCACTCAGCCTCACCTCAGTCCCTGGAAAAATCATGGAGCATGTCCTCAAGGAATCAATTCTGAAGCACTTAGAGGAGAGGAAAGTGATCAGGAACAGTCAGCATGGATTCACCAAGGGTAAGTCATGCCTGACTAACCTAATTGCCTTCTATAAAGAGATAACTGTGTCTGTGGATGAGGGGAAAGCAGTGGATGTGTTATTCCTTGACTTTGGCAAAGCTTTTTATACAGTCTACCACAGTATTCTTGCCAGCAAGTTAAAGAAGTATGGACTGGATGATTGGACTATAAGGTGGATAGAAAGCTGGCTAGATTGTCGGGCTCAACGGGTAGTGATCAACGACTCCATGTCTAGTTGGCAGCCGGTTTCAAGTGGAGTGCCCCAAGGATTGGTCGTGGGGCCAGTTTTGTTCAATATCTTTGTTAATGATCTGGAGGATGTCATGGACTGCACTCTCAGCAAGTTTGCAGATTACACAAAACTTGGAGAAGTGGTAGATACGCTGGAGGGTAGGGATAGGATACAGAGGGACCTAGACAAATTAGAGAACTGGCCCAAAAGAAACCTAATGAGGTTCAACAAGGACAAGTGCAGAGTCCTGCACTTAGGATGGAAGAATCTCATTCACTGTTACAGATTAATGACAGAATGGCTAGGAAGCAGTTCTGCAAAAAAGGACCTGGTGGTTACAGTGGACTACAAAAAGGATCTGAGTTAACAGTGTGCCCTTGTTGCCAAGAAGGCTAACAGCATTTTGGGCTGTATAAATAGGGGCATTGCCAGTAGATTGAGGGATGTGATCATTCCCCTCTATTTGACTGTGATGAGGCCTCATCTGGAGTACTGTGTCCAGTTTTGGGCCCCACACTACAAGAAGGATATGGAGAAATTGGAAAGAGTCCAGCAGAGGGCAACAAAAATGATTAGGAGGCTGGAGCACATGACTTATGAGGAGAGGCTGAGGGAACTGGGATTGTTTAGTTGCAAAAGAGAAGAATGAGGGGGGATTTGATAGCTGCTTTCAACTACCTGAAAGGGGGTTCCAAAGAGGATGGATCTAGACTGTTCTTAGTGGTACCTGATGACAGAACAAGTTGCAGTGGGGAAGGTTCAGGTTGGATATTAGGAAAAACTTTTTCACTAGGAAGGTGGTGAAGCACTGGAATGGGTTACCTAGGGAGGTGGTGGAATCTCCTTCCTTAGAGGTTTTTAAGGTCAGGATTGACAAAGCCCTGGCTGTGATGATTTAGTTGGGAATTGGTCCTGCTTTGAGCAGGGGGCTGGGCTAGATGACCTCCTGAGATCCCTTCCAATCCTGACATTCTGTGATTCTATGATTCTATACCTACAATCACTCAGGCACAGCTCTGGCCTTCCTCCAACATTGAGGGTGTGAATGTGCAGGCCCCCTGGAATATATGCTGCTTCAAAGGGCAGCTCTATGACAAGTGTGAACCCTTTAGTGGAGTGATCCCCAAACAATGAGGTGCACCTCCTTTAGAGGATGCAGAGGAATCATGGTGGAGAAAGAGTGTCATCCAGTCCCATTCTGCCCCCAGCACGGCTCCAGCTCCAGCTGCAGCTTTGCTCCACTCCCAAACCAACTCTGGCCCCAGCTCCAGCTCCATTCTGCCCCCCAACCCAGCCCCAGCGACAGCTCCACTCCACCTCTACCCTGGCTCCGGCCCCAGCCGCAGCTCCACTCCACTCCCAGCCCAGCTCCAGCCCCAGCTGCAGCTCTGCTCTTCCATCAGCCCAGCTCTGGCCCCACCCAGCTCTGCCTTCATTCCCTCTCAACTCCAAGGCCAGCTCTGCCTCTAGCTCCTGCTTCTCCCCTATTCCCACTTCCACCCCTAGATCTGCTCTCAGCCCAAACTCCTCTGCTGAGCCAATTGTGCAGTAATGGAGTGGGGGCATGGACAGATTCCATTACTGGGAAGTGGGGGCATGACATTAAAAGTTTGGGCACCACTGCATTAGTGGAGTGAACCAATGGGACCGTAACAGAGTGAAAGAAATGCAGCCATGGCATTATCTGGTTAAGAGCAGTCTTCTATTCCTAGCAATACAGGAAAATCAGAAATCCAGAAAACTGCTATTAAAAAAATTGACTCGCACCAGCCCTAGAGGCCTAGTGGATTTTCAAAGACCTGGACTGCATTAAAACATGCTGGCCATGAGCCCAGCTAGGACTTCATTTGAATGATGCTGACAGCTTGTAGCTGGGCAGTCACCCCATTCCAGCCCTGAAGGGGTTAAAAACAGCCCTGGGGAGCCAATAGGAAAAGCCTGGGAGGCAGCCAATCAGGGCTAGGCTGGGGCCTATAAAAGAACTGCAGGGCCAGAAGGTGGGATAGTCTCTCTCCAGCCCTGGAGGGAGAGGGCCTAGCTGCTGGGGAACATATGATAGCTGAAGCAGGCAGTGCTGGGGAGCTCCAGCGTGGCAACTTCCCAGGCTGATGCCTTGGGTAAGGCATAAGAAGGTGTGGGGGCTGCAGGGGTGCAGCCTGGCAATAGGCAGAGGCAGCAGATCCTACCCCGTTGCTGATGATGAGTGGCCATTACAGACTGCAATCTGCTCCAGGGAAAGGGGGCTAGATGATGATTGGCAGTAGCCACTGAAGGAAGGTTGGGGGTTCTCCTGGGAAGGGACACCCAGCATCTGGGGTACTGCAGTGGGTGGAACCCCAAGGTAAAGGGCACCGGGGTCTGATAGGAACATGGGGGCCAGTGGCAGGCGAGACACTGTCCAGTTGGAGGCACTTCATCTGCTGGAGAGCTAATTCCCAGGACAATAAGCAGGAGGTGCTGCACCAATGACTCTTGACATTGCTACACAGCTGCTTTGATGTTAACTGGTCTGCTCTTGAGCTTTGTTAGGGCCAGTTTTGAGCCTGAATGAATCTGTTCCCCAAATTCAGAATCAAATTGAAACTCTTTTTTTTCAAACATTTCAGGACATAGAGCAATTCACTCTGAACTGTCCAGCTAGATGGATGGATGTTTCTGTTAACTTCCTTGGAGAAAACACCTGACACCTGAGCTATTGTTTCTCCACTAGAAGCTTATCTCATTTTCTATAATGTCAAATACACTTGAGAGCTCCCAGGAATGCCATAAGCACTGGACACAGTACTGAGCTCTCTAAAGCACTGGAAGGGGGAAAGATTGCTTGATGGTACATTGCAACACCCCTTTCTGCATGCAAAGAGGATCCTGGGCTGTCCATGGTTCTGCAGTGGAAGGAGGGAGTGTCCTGAACTAGGAAGGAAAGTCAAAAGCTTGGAAATTTTCACAAAGCAAAAAAATCCTCCCTCTCAAATTCAATTTGGATCAGTCAGAACATTCTGTTTACTTTTGGCCATTTGTATTAGTTTAGTTTATTTTTTTTACTCCAAGTAACCTAAATTTCAAAATAAAACCACCTTTCAAACTAGAATTCTTCATTTCACAAATGTCAAAATAAAACATTTCAAAACTTTTTTTTTTTCAAAAAAGTCAAGAAATTTGTTGTTTTCCATGAAGTTTCAATAAACTGGCATATTTTGATGAAACAAACTTTGGTTGACAAATTCTGAAACAGCTCCAATGTGAAGGAGGTTGTTTCTGGATGAGGGCTAACTCTCTTAAGGGGATCTTTCTGTGAGATACTGAATCTATGAGGGGGAAATGATTCTTGGGTGACAGCTGACCAGTGGGGATGGTTTCTGGGTCATGGCAGTGATAGGATTGCAGAGCTCAGAGCTATTGCAAAGCCATGCCTAACGGAGAAGGATGGTGTAGAGATGCTTGTGCTCTGGGCACTGGTTCTGGACGGAAATGGAATCAGAGAAGAAGGAAGCAGGAAGACGGAGGAGACAGATGAGAAAACAGAAAGTCTAAGTTTTGGCACAAAGGAAAAGGTACTCAGAAGAGGGGAGCAAGCAAGCAAGATCTAATTCTAGATGCAGATTTGGAGTGTTGACCTATATATGTGGGCTAGCAAACCTATCTATTTATTATCCATACTATATATAACTTACTATGAATTAGGCACAAATAGTATTGTTAAGGCTGATTTTCCATTCTGGCACTTTGAGTGCAGAAGGTGGGGCCTGCAAGGATTCTAAAAATTAATACTGGCCACTCCAGGCTTGTATTACATTCCCAAGGTTACAGCTTCTCTCTGACCTTGGATTGGTAGATGCTGCTGCCCCCTAAGTGCAGAATGCCTTTGAGTGCCCGGGAAGGTGCACTAGGGAATTCCTTCCTGTGGGGTACCCTTAAGCCCTTTTACCCCCACTCCAGGGAAGAGCTGAGAAAGAAAAAGGGGGAAAAAGGAAATCAGGTGTTGCCCCCAGCTAATTAAACATGTGCACAAATCTCTTAAGACACAAAAATCCAATTCTGTTCTTAGAAAAGGTAAAAAAAAATTTAAAGGAAGGAAATATATCTGGAAACTCAGGCTATTGCTAGATTTCAAAGGAGCAACTACAAAGATTAAGCACCAAGAATAGCTTTCTTCAGGTCCATCTTAAAGGTTACAAGCAAATCAAAAGCACTTAGGGTTAGCACAGAGAAATCCACAAGCCATAAAGAAATAAAAAGGATACGCCTAACTGTGTCTTTCTAGACATTTCCTGGTCTACTTACTACTCATTTAAAACCCCAAATATGGTTCTAGGTATGATACCGATGATTTTTTTCATACCTGGCCCAAGCTTCTTGCAGCATATCTCTGCCCTGTCCACCTCTCCTCAGGAGACCAACAGACAGACAGACAAAAGGGAAGTCATTTCAATTTTAAAAAGCTCTAGCTTTCCCATTGGCTCTTTTGTCCAGGTGCCCACTCACTTCCTTTGATCTATGCATAGCAATGAGATTTTTTTATCCCTGTTGAGCAGCTGCTAAGACAGATTTTATAGCTATTGGCTGGCTGGGTGTCCATACAAGGGAGCTACCTGTCCCCTTCATTTATCACAAGTATTAAGTACAGCTATTATAGCAGTTATATAATCTACTTTAATCCTGTTCATTTACATAAGAACAAAAGAACAGCCATACTGGGTCAGACCAATGGTCCATCTAGCCCAGTATCGTGTCTTCTGACAGTGGTCAATACCAGATGATTCAGAGGGAATGAACAGAACAGGGCAATTTATCAAGTGATCGATCTCCTGTTGTCCAGTTCCAGATTCTGGCAGTCAGAGTGTTAGGGACTCCAGAGCATGGGGTTGAGTCCTTGACCGTCTTGGCTAATATCTGCTGATGGACTTGTCCTCCATGAGTTTATCTAATTCTTTTGTAAACCTGGTTATTCTTTTAGCATTCACAACATTCCCTGGCAAGTAGTTCCACAGGTTGACTGTGCATTGTGTGAAGAAATACTTCCTTTTGTTTTGTTTTATACCAGTTGCCTATTACTTTCATCAGGCGACCCCTAGTGCTTGTGTTATGTCAACTCAGAAATAACACTACCCTGATCACTTTCTCCACACCGTTCATGGTTTATAGATCTCTATCATATCCTCCTTTAGTCTTCTCTCTTCTAAACTGAACAGTCCCAGTCTTTTTAATCTTTCCTGATATGGGAGCTGTTCCATACCTCCTAATCATTTTTGTCGCCTATCTCTGTACGCTCTCCAATTCTAATATAGCTGTTTTTAGATGGGCCAGCCAGAACTGAATGCAGTATTCAAACTGTGAGCATACCATGGATTTATATAGTGGCACTATGATACTTTCTGTCTTACTATCTATCTCTTTTCTAATAGTTCCTAACATTATCTTTTTTGACTGCTGCTGTATATTGAGCAGATGTTTTCAGAGAACTATCCACGGTGGCTTCAAAATCTTTCTTGAGTGATAACTAATTTAGACCCAGACATTTTGTATTGTGACAGACCCAGGCCAGTGGGGTGCAGGAGTCTGGTAGAGGGCAAATATACTGGTCCTATTGGCATCCAGCGGGGGTGGGTGGGCGAAGCCCGCCCACTTCTAAAGGGCCTCCCCCCAGCCTAAGGGGAGGACCCACAGGTCTGGGACACCAAATAATTACGGGGGACAACTAATGAAAAAAACAGGATCGGGAGTGAGGTCATAGGGCTAAACGAAGGGAACCCGATGGGGACACCGAGCAGAGAACCCCGGACAACGCCCACTGCTCCTCGAAGACGTCAAGGGAGCCAGTGGACGCCGCCCAGAGGAACTCTGCCCGGATGCGTGAGCAGACGGAGGAACGGAAATAGGCCCCACAGTCGCAGGAAATCCCGTCGGCCAACCTCCTCTCCCTGGTGTTGTAGATGGCCAGTTTGGCCAGGGCCAAGAGGAGGTTGAGAAGGAGATCCCGCGACTTCGTGGGGCCACGGATGGGGAGCGTGTAGATAAAAAGGTGAGGGGAAAAGTGCAACCAAAAACGCAGGAAAATATTCAGGAGGAGCCGGAACAGGGGCTGCAACCTGGCACACTCCAGATAAACGTGCGCCAAGGTCTCCTTCTCACCACAGAAAGGGCAGGTGCTAGGGACAGATGTGAACCGCGCCAAGTACACGCCCGTGCTCACGGCTCCGTGAAGGAGCCTCCAACTGATATCCCCGGCAGGCCTCGGGACCAGGGCAGAGTACAAGCTGGCCCACCGGGGCTCCTCACCCTCGAGAGGCGGCAGGAGGTCCCGCCATTTGGTATCGGGGCGGGATGCGAGGGTGAGGTAGTGAAGGGTATGGAGCACGAGCGAGTACAGATGTTTCCGTGGCGCGGTCTGGAACAAAACCGGCTGCAGATCATGCAGCCGGCTGGCAGTGAAAGGGTGAGGGGGCCGATTGGGTCCACGGGGCAGGGGCCTGAAAAAATGTCCACGGGGCCTGGGGTGGAGGGTGGGCGGGGCGTGCCCTCTCGCAGGACCCGGTCGAGGTAAGCCCGAGCAGCGGGCAGTAAAGCGGCCTTCACCTCCTGAAGTACGCGCTGGGGAGTACGAGGTCTGGAGAGCCCCATGCGCTGAGCGAGCGTCAGGGGATCCAGCCAGTCTCCCCGGTCGTAGTCCAGGAGGTCTCCGACCCTGGTGACTCCCGCCGAGACCAACCTCTGGCACACCGTGGGGGACTCCGCCACCTGCACACGAAGCTGGGGATTGTGTAGCAGGGGCTCTGCGAGGAGGTCAACCCCCACGGTGGCCGCCACGGACCTGGTCGTTGAAAAGAGCTTCCAGGTCCGGAGGAGGTCTTGGTTGAAGACCAGGCAGCCCGGAGAGGTCTCGCGGAAGACCTCTCGGATGGAGGTAAAAGAGCTGCCGGTCGTATCGGAGCCCTCGAAAGCGGCGGAGGAAGGCGTGCGCCAATACGCTCCACGCCGGACTACCCGCACCAAACAGGAGCCTCTGCAGGGCCTGGAGGCGGAAGACATGGACCTGAGCGCGTAAGCACTTCAGGCCCTGCCCCCCCTCCTCCAGGGGCAGGTGGAGGACCCCTGCAGAGACCCAGTGCGTCCCTGGCCAAAAGAACTCCAGAATCACAGTCCGGAGGTTGGCCAGGAAACCCGGGGCCGGGACCAGGGTGTTGAGTCGGTACCAGAGCATGGACAGGACCAGTTGATTAAGCACCAGCGCCCTCCCCCGAAGGGAGAGGCACCGGAGTAGTCCTGTCCATTTCCGTAGCCGCTCCGTCACCCTGCCCTGCAAATCCTGCCAGTTCTCCGGCGGAGACGGATGCGTGGCAGAAAGGTAAACGCCGAGATAGAGCAGCGGACCCGCGCTCCACCGGATGGCCTGAAGAGCAGGTGGGAGGGAGCTCGCCTGCCACCCGTCCCCGACCACCAGGCCAGAGCTCTTGACCCAGTTGACCCGGGCGGAGGAGGCCGCCGAGTACACAGCCTGGCAAGCCTCCACCCGCGCCAAGTCGCCCGGGTCCTGGACCACGAGGAGCACATCGTCGGCGTATGCCGACAGGACCAGCCGCAGCCCCAGCTCCCGAAGCACCAACCCCGTCAACCTCTTGCGGAGGAGACAGAGGAAGGGCTCGATCTCCAGAGTGTACAGCTGGCCCGAGAGGGGGCACCCCTGCCGCACTCCCCGCCCGAAGCTGACCGGCTCGGTCAGGGTCCAGTTGAGCCTGACCAGACACTCCGCAGAAGCGTACAGCACCTGGAGAAAACCCACAAACAGGGGTCCGAAGCCGAACGCTCGCAGAGTGCCCAGGAGATACCCGTGATCCATCCAGTCGAACGCCTTCTCCTGATCCAGGGACAAGAGGGCGAACGACAGACCATCCCTACACCCCAATTCCAGAAGGTCCCGGACCAGATACAAGTTATCAAAGATGGTGCGGCCCGGGACGGTGTAGGTCTGGTCAGGATGGACCACGTCCGCCAGCACGGACCCTAGCCGCATTGAGATGGCCTTCGCAACAATTTTGTAGTCCGTGCTGAGGAGCGAGACGGGACGCCAATTCCGTAAGTCGCGGAGGTCCCCCCTCTTCGGCAATAAGGCCAGCACGGCTCGCCTGCACGAGAGAGGGAGGACCCCGCTCTGCAAAGCCTCGGCCCAGACGGTGACCAAGTCTGGGCCGAGGACGTCCCAGAACACGCGGTAGAACTCCACGGTCAGCCCGTCCAAGCCCGGAGATTTATTGGTGGACATGTGACGGAGGGCCTCCGAGAACTCGGCCAGAGTGAGAGGCAGCTCTAGCCGGTCCCGGTCGCCCGTGCTGACCGTCGGGAGCCCGTCCCAGAGCACTCTGCAAGCGTTAGGATCGGTCGGATCCGGGGAGAAAAGAGTGGCGTAGAAGGCCCTGGCCCTCTGGCACATCTCCGCCGGATCCGTGAGGGGGGTGCCGTCCTCCGCCAGGAGGCAGGTGACGTGCTTCTTGGCCCCCCTCCTTTTCTCCAGGGCGTAGAAGAAGCGGGAGCCGCGATCCATCTCCCGAAGGAGGTGGATGCGGGATCGAACAAAAGCACCCCGGGCCCGATGGTCTTCGAGGGCTCGGAGCTCCTCCCGCTTCTCCCGGCACGCTCCGCAGAGGGATGGATCCTCGGGGTTGACGGCCAGACGCCTCTCCAGCTCCAAGACCTCCCGCTCCAACTGCCCTATCGCCGCATCCCTCCGTCGGCTGGCACCCCGAGTGTAGTCACGGCAGAAGAGCCGGGCGCGCAACTTCCCCAGATCCCACCACCGCCGCGCCGAGGAAAAGGCGCGCCTCTGCCCTCGCCAGGCCAGCCAGAACTCCCGGAAGGACGCCACAAAGCCCGCATCCTCCAGCAAACTATTATTAAAGTGCCAATAGGCCGGCCCCGGCCTCTCCGCGCAGAGAGAGGCCGTCACGGTGGCAAGGTGGTGATCCGAAAAGGGGGCCGGCCGAACGCTGGAGGAGTGGGCCCGTGAAAGGTGGAAACGTGACAGGTAAATACAGTCCAGCCGGGAGTGGCACGACCGATGGGCCTCCACCCGGACGAAGGTGAACGTCGAGACGTCGTCTGGGTGGTGGTCGCGCCAGACGTCCACCAGGGAGTGGCGGTCGACAATCTCCCGGAGGACATCCGCAGCTGCCGGGCACTGCTCGGTCCCCGAGCGGTCCCGTTCCTCGAGGGTGGTGTTAAAATCCCCTCCCAGGACCAGGCACTCACGAGGATCCAGAGCCAAGGAAGGCGGACGCCTGCTGATAAAAATGTAGCCTCTCCGGGGCCGATGTCGGGGCGTAAACGTTGACGAGATTAACCACAAGCCCCTCCACGCGGACCCGGAGGTGCAGCAGGCGACCCGGCACAGCCTCGGCGACCCCTAGCACCTCGGGCCGTAGGTCGGGGGAGAACAGGGTCGCCACTCCAGCCGCGCAGACAGAGAAGTGGCTAAAGTAGACCCCGTCCCCCCACTCCAGCCGCCAGCTAGCTTCAGCGGCAGGATCCGTATGGGTCTCCTGCAGGAAAACCACAGAATACCCCCCCTCCCGGAGGAAGGAGAGCACCTGGCTCCTGCGAAGACCCATCCTACAGCCTCGGGTGTTCAAGGTGGCAAGGATGATCGGCGCCATGAGGAGGGCTGGGGGTGATCCTCGCTGGCAGACACGCCCACGGCCTCCGGCAGGCTGCGCAGCAATCCGTGACCAACCCCGAAGGTGAGTAAGGAGTCACGGAAGACACGGACCCGCCGGTAGGCCGCGGCGGTCTGCTTCCCGGTCCTCTTACCCTCCCCCATGAGGGCCCTCGCGGCCCGGAGGACCTGATGGAAATCCCCCCACCGCTGGAGCGCAAGATGGACTTTGTTCCGGGAGCCGCGGACGTCCTCGAGGAACTCCCGCAGCTCCTCTCTCAGCGCATGGGGGGGTGGGGTCACTGATCGATGACTGGCCCCCAGTGGGGCCCCTGTCACAGCCCCGTGGCCCACCGAGGCGGGTAGGCAGGGGGCAGATCCCCAACGTGGCAGCAGATGGACCGACGCCACACGACCCGCCCCGCTCCCAGAATCAAGAAGGGGCGGTGGAAGGGGAACAGCAGCCCCTGGGGGGTCGGGACAGGAGAGAACTAGTGAACCCGCTCCCTGGGAGGGATTGCCAGGGGCGGCACTGGCATCACAGGAAGTGGGGGGGATAAGGACAGGGCCAACAGGAGTAGGGCATGGATCAGGGAGAGAATCCGGGAAGGAGGTAGAAGCAGGATCCGGAGCCTCCATAGGTGAGACGCCAGAAGATGGCTCCTCGTGGCCAGGCTCAAGGATCTGGGAAGTGGGCAGGGGACCCCTAACGATGCCGGGCTCAGCCACTGTGGCACGTGCGGCAGCCTCGGCCCCCAGAGAGAGATGGTGGTCAATGGGGTCCCCGCTGAGGAAGGAGGGCGGGTCCTCCACACCCAAGAGGGACACCCCCTGGGAAGCGGGTCTCGGCAGCGGGGCACTGGCCGTCGCCCCAAGGGGCTCGGCAGCTGCCAACAGAGTGCCACTCACAGCCGAGTCGAGGGAAGATTCCAGGGGACCCGCAGAGGTGGGAGCAGAAACAGCGGGTAGGGGAAGGGAACCCAGGGACAGGGGGGATGTAGTGAGGTCGCCCAGATCGAGGCCCGCCGGCAGAGGGTCGTCCTCCCCCTGCGTGACCGGGGTCAAACCCAGGGCCTCGATTTCTGCGTAGATGGGAGGGAGATCACAGTCCACCACCCCAGGGCCCTCCCCTCCAGCACCCGAGGCGATACCCACCGCGGCACTCTCAGAGGCGTCAAGTGGGAAGGGGGCGAGAGAGGCTCCCT
The DNA here is from genome assembly GCF_007399415.2 of Gopherus evgoodei. NCBI lineage: Eukaryota > Metazoa > Chordata > Testudines > Testudinidae > Gopherus > Gopherus evgoodei. Next base: position 41,104,072 of record NC_044329.1, read on the forward strand.
CGGGGGCATCCACGGGAAGGGACCCCGGAGGAGGGGCAGTGTCACCTTCCTTTGCTGCCACGGCATCCCCAGCCGGCACCACAAACTGGGAGTCATCAGGGGACAAGGCAGAAGACTCGACATCGGCGCCCCCCTTCCTGCTCTTCCGAGGGGCCTCCGAATCCGAAGTATGTAAAGAAACTCGAGCCTTCCGCTTGCCCCGCTGCCCCTGCACTAAGGACCAGCCCTCCATGGCATCATCCGGGGGCTGGCTAACAGGGGTCGGCTCGGGGGGCAAGGGCAATGGCTCAGGGACTCGAGGAGGCAGTGGTGGGACAGAAGAAACCGGGGAGGACTCCCCCTGGGATGAGCCCTCTCCCACGGCCGGCGGTAGCCCCGCCACACCCTCCTCCACAGAGGTGGACCGAGAAGGAGGAGGAGGGGCAGCTTCGGGTGCCGGGCAGCTAGGGGGACCGGCGATGACAGGGCCGGCGCCTTGCCGGGGCTCGGGGGTCCCGAATGCTCCTCCGTGCTGGGCCAAGGGACAGTCCCTCCGGACGTGCCCCATCGCCCGGCAGAGGTAGCACCGGGCCTCCCCCGTTGAATAATGCACCCGGTAGTGGGCTCCCTGGTAAGGGACCAGAAAGGACCCCTCGAGCGCCTCTCCGCCACGCGCCGCCGGCGGCAGTTGAAGCTGCACTTGCCGGCGGAACGAGAGAACATGACGGAGGGCGGGGTCCTTGCAGCCCAAGGGGAGAGGGCTGATGACAGAGACGGGGCGTCCCAGGGCAGAAAGGGCGGGCAGCAGGGCGGCATTGGGCAGGAAGGGAGGGACGGAGGTCAAGATCAAGCGGACCCCCAGGTCTTCTAACGGCTCCAGGGGGACGAACACGCCCCCCACCGCCAGGCCCGTCTCTACCGCCTCCTGGGCGGCAGCCTCCGATGCCAGGAAGAAGACCACCTTCCCGTACATTTTGGAGGCCGCCACGATGGCCGTGGGCCCCACTACCCTGGCCAACGCCCGCACGTAGGTCTCCACGTGGGGCGAGGCGGGCACCAGGAGGCAACGGACACCGTGCTTCCTGGTCAAAGTGGGAAAGGGGCCCCGGCCGCTGTAGATGTTGGCGGAAGCAGCGGTCGGAGGAGCAGCAGCAGGCGGGGGGGCCGCCGCCACCTGGGCGTATGCCCTGGGGGCCGGGGGAGGGACACCTGCAGAGCTGGTGGAGGGAATAGCGGGGAGGGATGCCGCAGCCGGTAGCGGGGCTGCGGCAGCCGGAGCAGTCTCCGCCATGGAGGGCCTGGCCTTTCTAGCGGGGCCCTTACCCTTCTTCCCACCCCGACCCTTCCCACCGGCTGGGGGGGCTCCCCCCGAATCAGAAGGGGCGAGAGAAGTGGCAGCAACGGAGGTCTCCCCAGTACTCGCCGCCGCCGGTGCCCCAGCAGGGGCGGTGGTAAGTGGATCGGCAGCGGCGGTCGAGGTAGAGGCTTGGGCAGTGGACACGGGGGCAGGTGGAGGAGGGGTAGTGGGAGCATCGCGAGGGGTCTCCCCCGCCACATCCCCCGCCATAACGAGAGCGGGGAGGGGGACAAACAGTGAGGGGAGGGGAAAGGAGAGGAGGCGGCCACCCTTCCCCGCTAGGCTGCAGGCAGGAGAGGAGGGCGCCAGAAGGGGAAGGCTAAAGGGGCGTAGGGAGCAACCAAGGACTAAGGGTGGGATTGTTGCAGGGCACCAACGCAGAGGGGGGTTCCGGCTCCTCCAGTTGCACTAGGGGAGTGGGGGAGCAACGGCAGAGGCGGGAGTGCAGTGAACAAGGGGAAACCAAATGGGGAAGGGCACAAGCGCCTGAGAGGGGGCGTGGGCGCATGGGGGGGAACCGATCAGGGCTGGGGGAGCACAGGGTGGGGGGAAAAGGCGAGCTGAGATTGGGGTAGAGGGACCACGGGGACAGCTACAGGGCCGGGGCAGAACTATCAGGCAGCAGAGGGAAATAGGTGGGGTGGACAAATGTGGCAAAGGGGAGGGGGTCAGTCCAGTATGAGGGGGGAGGTGGGGCACCCACAGGCACTTGTGCCAAAAAGTCAATGGTTGGCTGCTGCTGCTGCAGGCCCAAATGGTGGAAGTGGGCGTGGTGAGCCAGGCGAGCAGCTCAGTCCCAGAGGCAGGAGTCCAAAGCAGAAGGAAAACAGCCAGCGGGGGTTGTGGAGGGGGCAACGATGGTGGTGGGGGCGAAGGGGACACGGATGGACTGGGGGCAGGCTCCACGCCACACCCCCGGTGCCCCAGCAGACACAGTCTAAACCCCACCACAAGAGCACAGTTTGAAAAAGACTCAGTCCAGAAAAGCCCCCTCCACAGTGGTCTTCATACTATCTCCAGCAGCGGGTGGTCCTCTTCTCCTTCCTCTCCTCCTCCGGGCACCAGCAGCTCCCCAGCAACAGCCACAGTAGGCCCAGCAGCTCCAGGTGGTGGTGGTCTGGCGTCCAGGCAGGAGGGACTCCGCTCAGAGGGTGGTGGTCTCAGCAACAAGAGCTGGGGTCCCTTACTCCCCTCTTCTCTGGGAAGCAGGCCAGCAGCCGCCCCCCCCCCAAGGGGCTGTAGGTGGAATAACAGCAGTAACTGAGGTGGGGGGGGAACCACCAGCCAGCCAGCAAACAGACAGCAGAGAGAGGGCTAGGTGGTGGTGTCTAGCCCAGCCAGGGAAGCAACAGGAGCAGGAACAGCAGCAGAAACAGCAGCAGCGAGGGCCCAGCGCCCAGCAGGAACAGCAGCAGCAGCAGCCCTCTCTCTCCTTCCTCTACAGCAGAGCGGTCCTATTGGCATCCAGCGGGGGTGGGCGGGCAAAGCCCGCCCACTTCTAAAGGGCCTCCCCCTAGCCTAAGGGGAGGACCCACAGGTCTGGGACACCAAATAATTACGGGGGACAACTAATGAAAAAAACAGGATCGGGAGTGAGGTCATAGGGCTAAACGAAGGGAACCCGATGGGGACACCGAGCAGAGAACCCCGGACAACGCCCACTGCTCCTCGAAGGCGTCAAGGGAGCCAGTGGACGCCGCCCAGAGGAACTCTGCCCGGATGCGTGAGCAGACGGAGGAACGGAAATACGCCCCACAGTCGCAGGAAATCCCGTCGGCCAACCTCCTCTCCCTGGTGTTGTAAATGGCCAGTTTGGCCAGGGCCAAGAGGAGGTTGAGAAGGAGATCCCGCGACTTCGTGGGGCCACGGATGGGGAGCGTGTAGATAAAAAGGTGAGGGGAAAAGTGCAACCAAAAACGCAGGAAAATATTCAGGAGGAGCCGGAACAGGGGCTGCAACCTGGCGCACTCCAAATAAACGTGCGCCAAGGTCTCCTTCTCACCACAGAAAGGGCAGGTGCTAGGGACAGATGTGAACCGCGCCAGGTACACGCCCGTGCTCACGGCTCCGTGAAGGAGCCTCCAACTGATATCCCCGGCGGGCCTCGGGACCAGGGCAGAGTACAAGCTGGCCCACCGGGGCTCCTCACCCTCGAGAGGCGGCAGAAGGTCCCGCCATTTGGTATCGGGGCGGGATGCGAGGGTGAGGTAGTGAAGGGTATGGAGCACGAGCGAGTACAGATGTTTCCGTGGCGCGGTCTGGAACAAAACCGGCTGCAGATCATGCAGCCGGCTGGCAGTGAAAGGGTGAGGGGGCCGATTGGGTCCACGGGGCAGGGGCCCGATAAAAATGTCCACGGGGCCTGGGGTGGAGGGTGGGCGGGGCGTGCCCTCTCGCAGGACCCGGTCGAGGTAAGCCCGAGCAGCGGGCAGTAAAGCGGCCTTCACCTCCTGAAGTACGCGCTGGGGAGTACGAGGTCTGGAGAGCCCCATGCGCTGAGCGAGCATCAGGGGATCCAGCCAGTCTCCCCGGTCGTAGTCCAGGAGGTCTCCGACCCTGGTGACTCCCGCCGAGACCAACCTCTGGCACACCGTGGGGGACTCCGCCACCTGCACACGAAGCTGGGGATTGTGTAGCAGGGGCTCCGCGAGGAGGTCGACCCCCACGGTGGCCGCCACGGACCTGGTCGTTGAAAAGAGCTTCCAGGTCCGGAGGAGGTCTTGGTAGAAGACCGGCAGCCCGGAGAGGTCTCGCGGAAGACCTCTCGGATGGAGGTAAAAGAGCTGCCGGTCGTATCGGAGCCCTCGAAAGCGGCGGAGGAAGGCGTGCGCCAATACGCTCCACGCCGGACTACCCGCACCAAACAGGAGCCGCTGCAGGGCCTGGAGGCGGAAGACATGGACCTGAGCGCGTAAGCACTTCAGGCCCTGCCCCCCCTCCTCCAGGGGCAGGTGGAGGACCCCTGCAGAGACCCAGTGCGTCCCTGGCCAAAAGAACTCCAGAATCACAGTCCGGAGGTTGGCCAGGAAACCCGGGGCCGGGACCAGGGTGTTGAGTCGGTACCAGAGCATGGACAGGACCAGTTGATTAAGCACCAGTGCCCTCCCCCGAAGGGAGAGGCACCGGAGTAGTCCTGTCCATTTCCGGAGCCGCTCCGTCACCCTGCCCTGCAAATCCTGCCAGTTCTCCGGCGGAGACGGATGCGTGGCAGAAAGGTAAACGCCGAGATAGAGCAGCGGACCCGCGCTCCACCTGATGGCCTGAAGCGCAGGTGGGAGGGAGCTCGCCTGCCACCCGTCCCCGACCACCAGGCCAGAGCTCTTGACCCAGTTGACCCGGGCAGAGGAGGCCGCCGAGTACACAGCCTGGCAAGCCTCCACCCGCGCCAAGTCGCCCGGGTCCTGGACCACGAGGAGCACATCGTCGGCGTATGCCGACAGGACCAGCCGCAGCCCCAGCTCCCGAAGCACCAACCCCGTCAACCTCTTGCGGAGGAGACAGAGGAAGGGCTCGATCGCCAGAGCGTACAGCTGGCCCGAGAGGGGGCAACCCTGCCGCACTCCCCGCCCGAAGCTGACCGGCTCGGTCAGGGTCCAGTTGAGCCTGACCAGACACTCCGCGGAAGCGTACAGCACCTGCAGAAAACCCACAAACAGGGGTCCGAAGCCGAACGCTCGCAGAGTGCCCAGGAGATACCCGTGATCCATCCGGTCGAACGCCTTCTCCTGATCCAGGGACAGGAGGGCGAACGACAGACCATCCCTACACCCCAATTCCAGAAGGTCCCGGATTAGATACAAGTTATCAAAGATGGTGCGGCCCGGGACGGTGTAGGTCTGGTCTGGATGGACCACGTCCGCCAGCACGGACCCTAGCCGCATCGAGATGGCCTTCGCAACAATTTTGTAGTCCGTGCTGAGGAGCGAGACGGGACGCCAATTCCGTAAGTCGCGGAGGTCTCCCCTCTTCGGCAATAAGGCCAGCACGGCTCGCCTGCACGAGAGAGGGAGGACCCCGCTCTGCAAAGCCTCGGCCCAGACAGTGACCAGATCTGGGCCGAGGACGTCCCAGAACACGCGGTAGAACTCCACGGTCAGCCCGTCCAAGCCCGGAGATTTATTGGTGGGCATGCGACGGAGGGCCTCCGAGAACTCGGCCAGAGTGAGAGGCAGCTCTAGCCGGTCCCGGTCGCCCGTGCTGACCGTCGGGAGCCCGTCCCAGAGCACTCTGCAAGCGTTAGGATCGGTCGGATCCGGGGAGAAAAGAGTGGCGTAGAAGGCCCTGGCCCTCTGGCACATCTCCGCCGGATCCGTGAGGGGGGTGCCGTCCTCCGCCAGGAGGCAGGTGACGTGCTTCTCGGCCCCCCTCCTTTTCTCCAGGGCGTAGAAGAAGCGGGAGCCGCGATCCATCTTCCGAAGGAGGTGGATGCGGGATCGAACAAAAGCACCCTGGGCCCGATGGTCTTCGAGAGCCCGGAGCTCCTCCCGCTTCTCCCGGCACGCTCCGCAGAGGGATGGATCCTCGGGGCTGGCGGCCAGACGCCTCTCCAGCTCCAAGACCTCCCGCTCCAACTGCCCTATCGCCGCATCCCTCCGTCGGCTGGCACCCCGAGTGTAGTCACGGCAGAAGAGCCGGGCGCGCACCTTCTCCAGATCCCACCACCGCCGCGCCGAGGAAAAGGCGCGCCTCTGCCCTCGCCAGGCCAGCCAGAACTCCCGGAAGGACGCCACAAAGCCCACATCCTCCAGCAAACTATTATTAAAGTGCCAATAGGCCGGCCCCGGCCTCTCCGCGCAGAGAGAGGCCGTCACGGTGGCAAGATGGTGATCCGAAAAGGGGGCCGGCCGAACGCTGGAGGAGTGGGCCCGTGAAAGGTGGAAACGTGACAGGTAAATACGGTCCAGCCGGGAGTGGCACGACCGATGGGCCTCCACCCGGACGAAGGTGAACGTCGAGACGTCGTCTGGGTGGTGGTCGCGCCAGACGTCCACCAGGGAGTGGCGGTCGACAATCTCCCGGAGGACGTCCGCAGCTGCCGGGCACTGCTCGGTCCCCGAGCGGTCCCGTTCCTCGAGGGTGGTGTTAAAATCCCCTCCCAGGACCAGGCACTCACGAGGGTCCAGGGAGCCAAGGAAGGCGGATGCCTGCTGATAAAAACGTAGTCTCTCCGGGCCCGATGTCGGGGCGTAAACGTTGACGAGATGAACCACAAGCCCCTCCATGCGGACCCGGAGGTGCAGCAGGCGACCCGGCACAGCCTCGGCAACCCCTAGCACCTCGTGCCGTAGGTCGGGGGAGAACAGGGTCGCCACTCCAGCCGCGCAGACAGAGAAATGGCTAAAGTAGGCCCCATCCCCCCACTCCAGCCGCCAGCTAGCTTCAGCGGCCGGATCCGTATGGGTCTCCTGCAGGAAAACCACAGAGTACCCCCCCTCCCGGAGGAAGGAGAGCACCTGGCTCCTGCGGAGACCCATCCTACAGCCTCGGGTGTTCAAGGTGGCAAGGACGATCGGCGCCATGAGGAGGGCTGGGGGGGATCCTCGCTGGCAGACACGCCCACGGCTTCCGGCAGGCCGCGCAGCAATCCGTGACCAACCCCGAAGGTAAGCAAGGAGTCACGGAAGGCACGGACCCGCCGGTAGACCACGGCGGCCTGCTTCCCGGTCCTCCTACCCTCCCCCATGAGGGCCCTTGCGGCCCGGAGGACCTGATGGAAATCCCCCCACCGCTGGAGCGCAAGATGGACTTTGTTCCGGGAGCCACGGACGTCCTCAAGGAACTCCCGCAGCTCCTCCCTCAGCACATGGGGGGGTGGGGTCACTGATCGAGGACTGGCCCCCAGTGGGGCCCCCGTCACAGCCCCGTGGCCCACCAAGGCGGGCAGGCAGGGGGCAGATCCCCAACGTGGCAGCAGATGGACCGACGCCACACGACCCGCCCCGCTCTCAGAGTCAAGAAGGGGTGGTGGAAGGAGAACAGCAGCCCCTGGGGGGTCGGGACAGGAAAGAGCTAGTGAACCCGCTCCCTGGGAGGTACTGCCAGGGGCGGCACTGGCATCACAGGAAGCGGGGGGGACAAGGACAGGGCCGACAGGAGTAGGGCGGGGATCAGGGAGAGAATCCGGGAAGGAGGTAGAGGCAGGATCCGGAGCCTCCACAGGTGAGACGCCAGAAGGTGGCTCCTCCTGGCCAGGGTCAAGGATCTGGGAAGCTGGCAGGGGACCCCTAACGATGCCGGGCTCAGCCACTGTGGCACGTGCGGCAGCCTCGGCACCCAGAGAGAGATGGTGGTCAATGGGGTCCCCGCTGGGGAAGGAGGGCGGGTCCTCCACACCAAAGAGGGACACCCCCTGGGAAGCAGGTCTCGGCAGCGGGGCACTGGCCGTCGCCCCGAGGGGCTCGGCAGCTGCCAACAGAGTGCCACCCACAGCCGAGTCGAGGGAAGAGTCCAGGGGACCCTCAGAGGTGGGAGCAGAAACAGCGGGTAGGGGAAGGGAACCCAGGGACAGGGGGGATGTAGTGAGGTCACCCAGATCGAGGCCCGCCGGCAGAGGGTCGTCCTCCCCCTGCGTGACCGGGGTCAAACCCAGGGCCTCGATTTCTGCGTAGATGGGAGGGAGATCACAGTCCACCACCCCAGGGCCCTCCCTGCCAGCACCCGAGGCGATACCCACCGCGGCACTCTCAGAGGCGTCAAGTGGGAAGGGGGCGAGAGAGGCTCCCTCGGGGGCTTCCACGGGAAGGGACCCCGGAGGAGGGGCGGTGTCACCTTCCGGTGCTGCCACAGCATCCCCAGCCAGCTCCACACAACGGGAGTCATCAGGGGGCAAGGCGGAAGACTCGACATCGGCGCCCCCCTTCCTGCTCTTCCAGGGGGCCTCCGAATCCGAAGTATGTAAAGAAACTCGAGCCTTCCGCTTGCCCCGCTTCCCCTGCACTAAGGACCAGCCCTCCATGGCATCATCCGGGGGCTGGCTAACAGGGGTCGGCTCGGGGGGCAAGGGCAATGGCTCAGGGACTCGAGGAGGCAGTGGTGGGACAGCAGAAACCGGGGAGGATTCCCCCTGGGACGGGTCCTCTCCCACGGCCGGCGGTAGCCCCGCCACACCCTCCTCCACAGTGGTGGACCGAGAAGGTGGAGGAGGGGCAGCTTCGGGTGCCGGGCAGCTAGGGGGACCGGCGATGACAGGGCCGGCGCCTTGCCGGGGCTCGGGGGTCCCGGACACTCCTCCGTGCTGGGCCAAGGGACAGTCCCTCCGGACGTGCCCCATCGCCCGGCAGAGGTAGCACCGGGCCTCCCCCGTTGAGTAATGCACCCGGTAGTGGGCTCCCTGGTAAGGGACCAGAAAGGACCCCTCGAGCGCCTCTCCGCCACGCGCCGCCGGCAGCAGTTGAAGCTGCACTTGCCGGCGGAACGAGAGAACATGACGGAGGGCGGGGTCCTTGCAGCCCAAGGGGAGAGGGCTGATGACAGAGATGGGGCGTCCCAGGGCAGAAAGGGCGGGCAGCAGGGCGGCATTGGGCAGGAAGGGAGGGACGGAGGTCAAGATCAAGCGGACCCCCAGGTCTTCTAACGGCTCCAGGGGGACGAACACGCCCCCCACCGCCAGGCCCGTCTCTACCGCCTCCTGGGCGGCAGCCTCCGATGCCAAGAAGAAGACCACCTTCCCGTACATTTTGGAGGCCGCCACGATGGCCGTGGGCCCCACTACCCTGGCCAACGCCCGCACGTAGGTCTCCACGTGGGGCGAGGCGGGCACCAGGAGGCAACGGACGCCGTGCTTCCTGGTCAAAGTGGGAAAGGGGCCCCGGCCGCTGTAGATGGTGGCAGAAGCAGCGGGCGGAGGAGCAGCGGCAGGCGGGGGGGCCGCCGCCACCTGGGCGTAAGCCCTGGGGGCCGGGGGAGGGACACCTGCAGAGCTGGTGGAGGGAATAGCGGGGAGGGATGCCGCAGCCGGTAGCGGGGCTGCGGCAGCGGGGGCAGTCTCCGCCATGGAGGGCCTGGCCTTTCTAGCGGGGCCCTTACCCTTCTTCCCACCCCTACCCTTCCCACCGGCTGGGGGGGCTCCCCCCGAATCAGAAGGGGCAAGAGAAGTGGCAGCAACGGAGGTCTCCCCAGTACTCGCCGCCGCCGGTGCCCCAGCAGGGGCGGTGGTAGGTGGATCAGCAGCGGCGGTCGAGGTAGAGGCTTGGGCAGTGGACACGGGGGCAGGTGGAGGAGGGGTAGTGGGAGCATCGCGAGGGGTCTCCCCCGCCGCATCCCCCGCCATAACGAGAGCGGGGAGGGGGACAAACAGCGAGGGGAGGGGAAGGAGAGGAGGCAGCCACCCTTCCCCGCTAGGCTGCAGGCAGGGGAGGAGGGCGCCAGAAGGGGAAGGCTAAAGGGGCGTAGGGAGCAACCAAGGACTAAGGGTGGGATAGTTGCAGGGCACCAACGCAGAGGGGGGTTCCGGCTCCTCCAGTTGCACTAGGGGAGCGGGGGGGCAACGGCAGAGGGGGGAGTGCAGTGAACAAGGGGAAACCAAATGGGGAAGGGCACAAGCGCCTGAGAGGGGGCGTGGGCGCATGGGGGGGAACCGATCAGGGCTGGGGGAGCACAGGGTGGGGGGAAAGGGCGAGCTGAGAGTGGGGTAGAGGGACCACAGGGACAGCTACAGGGCCGGGGCAGAACTAGCAGGCAGCAGAGGGAAATAGGTGGGGTGGACAAATGTGGCAAAGGGGAGGGGGTCAGTCCAGTATGAGGGGGGAGGTGGTGCACCCACAGGCACTTGTGCCAAAAAGTCAATAGTTGGCTGCTGCTGCTGCAGGCCCAAATGGTGGAAGTGGGCGTGGTGAGCCAGGCGAGCAGCTCAGTCCCAGAGGCAGGAGTCCAAAGCAGAAGGAAAACAGCCAGCGGGGGTTGTGGAGGGGGCAACGATGGTGGTGGGGGCAAAGGGGGACACGGATGGACTGGGGACAGGCTCCACGCCACACCCCCGGTGCCCCAGCGGACACAGTCCAAACCCCCACCACAAGAGCACAGTTTGAAAAAGACTCAGTCCAGAAAAGCCCCCTCCACAGTGTTCTGCATACTTTCTCCAGCAGCGGGTGGTCCTCTTCTCCTTCCTCTCCTCCTCCGGGCACCAACAGCTCCCCAGCAACAGCCACAGTAGGCCCAGCAGCTCCAGGTGGTGGTGGTCTGGCGTCCAGGCAGGAGGGACCCCGCTCAGAGGGTGGTGGTCTCAGCAACAAGAGCTGGGGTCCCTTACTCCCCTCCTCTCTGGGAAGCAAGTTAGCAGCCCCCCCCAAGGGGCTGTAGGTGGAGTAACAGCAGTAACTGAGGTGGGGGGGGGGAACCACCAGCCAGCCAGCAAACAGACAGCAGAGAGAGGGGTAGGTGGTGGTGTTTAGCCCAGCCAGGGAAGCAGCAGGAGCAGGAACAGCAGCAGAAACAGCAGCAGCGAGGGCCCAGCGCCCAGCAGGAACAGCAGCAGCAGCAGCAGCCCTCTCTCTCCTTCCTCTACAGCAGAGTGGTAGAAGAGAGATTTCTAGCCCCAGGAGAAGCAGGCTTCTGTTCTCTGAGTGACCAGAGCAGGGGCTGCACTAGAGTAGTCAGGAACTTGCTAGAACCAATTAAGGCAAACAGGCTGATTAGAACACCTGCAGCCAATCAAGGCAGGCTAATCAGGGCACCTGGGTTTTAAAAGGAGCTCTCTCCACTCAGATGGGGGAGGAGCCAGAGGAGAGGAAGTGCTTGTGAGGAGCTGAGAGCAAAAGACACAAGGAGCTGAGACTGAGAGGGTGCGCTGCTGGAGGACTAAGGAGTACAAGCGTTACCAGACCTACCAGGAGGAAGGTCCTGTGGTGAGGATAAAGAAGGTTTTTGAAGGAGGCCATGAGGAAGTAGCCCAGGGAGGTGTAGCTGTCACACAACTGTTACAGGAGGTGCTATAGACAGCTGCAAATCCATAGGGCCCTGGGCTGGAACCGGGAGTAGAGGGCGTCCCCGGGTTCCCCCCATACCTCCCAACTCCTGATCAGACACAGGAGTTGATCCAGACTGTGGGGGGGAGATCACTGACGTGAGCAAATCTGCCAATAAGCACAGAACCCACCAAGGTAGAGGAGGAACTTTGTCACAGTATATATAGTTGGGATTATTTTTTCCAGTGTGCATTACTTTGCTCTTATCAGCATTGAATTTTGCCTGCCGTTTTGTTGTCCAGTCACCCAGTTTTGTGATATTCCTTTGTAACTATTTGCAATCAATTTTGGACATCAGTATCTTAAATGACTTAGTTCTGTCTGCAAACTTTGCCTTCTCCCTGTTTACTCTCTATTCCAAATCATTTATGAATATGTTGAACGGCACTGGTATAATATAAATATTTGGGTAACTCCACTATTTATGTCTTTCCAGTGTGACAACTGTCCATTTATTCATACCCTTTCTTTCCTGTCTTTTAACTAATCCTCAAGACAACCTTCCCTCTTACCCCATGACTTCCTACTTAGCTTAAGAGCCTTTGGTATAGGACTTTGTCAAAGGTTTTGTGAAAGTCCAGATACACTATATTTACTGAATCGCCCTTGTCCACATGTTTGTTTACACCTTCAAAGAATTCTAATAGTTTGGTGAATCATGGTTACCCTTTACAAAAACTGTGTTGACTCTTCCCCAACATATTACATTCATCTGTGTGTCTGACAACTCTGTTCTTTACTGTAATTTCAATGAATTTGCCTCATCCTGAAGTTATGCTAACCAGCCTGCAATTGCCAGGATCATCTCTGGAGCCTTTATTAAAAATCAGCATTATATTAATTATCCTCCAGTCATCTCTATAGAGGTGTTGATTTAAGTGATAGGTTACTGTTACCCACACAGTTTAAAACTCCACACCTACCCCTGCCTCATGGGTACTCAGGGCATAATACAGGGCTCCCACCCCATCCCTCTTCATCAGTATTCAGGGCATAGGGGATGCAACTTTACCCCTCTGTGGGCTCAGAGCTCTATCCCTTTGTGGGCTCAGGGCAAAACCCCATTCCTGGTGTATTAACCACTGGCAACAAATCAACAGAATACACACACCAAGCATCTTATGTTCACCACTCCCAATACGATGGACCTCTCCCAATGGCCAGTCAGGGTCATGTCATTTGGGCTTCAGTTTCCACATAATCTGCTCATGCAGGGATTAAAAATTCTAGCACCTTTGGTCTTGAGCTTATCCTAGAGTTCAGTTCCAACAAGCTTGTTTTCTGACCCTCATTATAAAGTTAAAATGAGGATTTCTCTTACCTGTGCCTTAACCAATTCTTTTACTAAAAAACATAGCTATGCAGAAAAAACACTAACCAATCATTCTTGCTATAGCAGGTGTGACAAGGTGTATCAGCCCCACATTGGGCCACCAGGGGTGGACCAATCATTCTGGGCCCAGGAGGCCATGCCCCTCTTCCCTGCTGCACATACTCCAAGTGGAGAACTCAGATGAAAGGAGGCAGCCCAGGGCAGTCAAGGCAGGGGGAAACAGACAAGGAAGGGAGTATATACAGTGCTCCTGGCTCAGGGACTGAAGTGAGGCTGACTAGTCTATCGTTCCCTGGATTTTCCTTCACTTTTTAAAAGATGGGCACTAGATTTGCCTTTTTCCAATCGTCCAGGACCTTTCCTGATTGCCACGAATTTTCAAAGATAATGGCCAGTGGCTCTGCAATCACATCGGCTAACTTCCTTAGCAACCTCGGATGCATTATATCTGGCCCCATAGACTTGTGCATGTCCAGCTTTTCTAAACAGTCTTGAACCTCTTCTTTCACCACTGAGAGCTGCTCACCTCCTCCCCATACTGTGTTGCCCAGTGAAGCAGTCTGCAAGATGACCTTGTCTGTGAAGACTGAGGCAAAAAAGCATTGAGTTCTTCAGGTTTTTCCACTATGTTGCCTCCCCCATTCAGTAAGGGTCCCACACTCTCCCTAACCACCTTCTTGTTGCTAACATACCCGTAGAAACCCTTCTTGTTACTGTTCACATCCCTTGCTAGCTGCAACTCCAGTTGTGCCAAGACGACTAATCTGAGGAGAGCTATGCGCAAGAACCTACAGACACCATGGACACAGACAAGATATTAAAATTGATGCTAGAAAGCCAACAGCAGTAGGCTACCCAGCAACAACAGCAACAAACTCAGGTATTACAGCAAATGACTGCCCAACAATACAACAGATGACCCAGCACCAAGAGCAGTAGCTGCAGCAGATTAGGGAACTAGCCGCACCACACCAATCCCAGCAAGAACTGCTAATTCAGCAGATGACAGCGCTTCTGCAGCCATGGGGACCACCTGGACTTGTTGAAGTGAGCCAGTGAAGAACACCCTTACTGGGTTACTGGTGAGTCACTTTTGAACAGGTTGACACAGCAGCCTCCTGGCCTCCAGAACACTGGTCTACCCTAGTGGTCCCATACCTAACTGGACATGCAGAAATGGTCCACCAGAATTTTGGCATAGTCATGAGCTTCTGTAGGATCTAAGTGAAGACCTCCATCTTAGACCAAACTGGAGTGAACCGCAAAACATTCCGTCAGCAGTTTTGATGGGAGAGGTATTCCCTGGGGGCACAACCTCAGGCAGTGGCTCAGTGACTCTGGGATTACCGCTGGAGGGTGGGGGGAGGAATGGGTTCATTGACATTGGCCAACGGCTCTTGCTGAGGCGATGTCCTTGATGGAAGATTACTTGGCCACAGAAGGGCCCCTACTTCTAACTCCTAAACCAGGGAGCCCCAGGGACCGCAGAGGAACCCAAGCAAAAAACTGCCCAAACCAGAAGGACTTCTGAGTAGGCTGGGGGCATGAGGACCGACTTCCCATCCAGGAGTTACATGGAGACCTAGCAGGTGACCACGTAGGGAAGAGGTCCCTGCCGGTGAGCCTGAGCTGGTGCCACTGAACTCAGAAGCAGAGGCATTGAAAGGTTAATGTTATGACCAGGAGGGGCACTTCAGATGTGACTGCCCTTTCATGGACTGTAATTATGGCCAGGTCTGGGTAGCAGGTTCTCGTGTCTGGCAAAGAGGCTCACTAAAATTGATAGTCCCTATGCAGGTCAATGTCACCCTAGTAGCCGCTCTTATTGACTCGGGTTGCAGCCAAACCTTCGTATGGGCTTGTCTGGTGGTCACTAGAGCAGACAGAGGCCCCTATATACCTCCAGTGCATGCACGGGGGTGTACAAGCCTACCCCACCACCAAGGTGAAACTGAAGGTGGGCACACATGAGGAGATGTGCCAGGTCAGCCTGGCCAAAAAACTAGCATACCCCACAGTTCTGGGTTGTGACTGGCACTGATTTGAGGAGGTCATGTGAGAATGTGGGAACTGGCTGCTGGTAGAAACAAACCAAAGATCATGGACGAGGGGACTCTTGGGCTAGCAGGAGTAAGAGGGACAGGATGAGAGATACATCAGTCCCTCTGGGGATCCCAACCCATGTCCTGCTGGGGGGGTGACACCAGAAGTGGGACGTGAATGGCTGCTGACTGATGGGGACTTCCTGAGAGAGCAAAGGGAGGACCCCCACCCTGAGTTGTGCATGAGAGCAATTGACCCCAACTAAGGAGGAAAGGGACACCAACCCATGGCCATCCCAAGGGCCCCACTTTGAGGTCCACAGGAGTGCCTACACTGAGTGACAAAGGACCCACAAACTCAAGAGATCAAGCAACTGCTGTTGCCATGTAAGTTCCAGTGGGACTTGCTGGCACACTCTGGGGTGAGAGAAGACCCTACAGCAGGTGGCTCTTGGGTTTTTCTTGGCATAAGGAAGTAAGTGACGTATGTGCTTCCTGCCCAGAGTGTCATCATGCCAGTCCCAAAGGGATACCCAAGGCACCTCTGATTCCCCTCACAGTGGTGGGAGTGCTATTTGAGAGGATAGGCATGGACCTAATCAGGCCCCTACAGAAGAGTAGTTCTGGGTTCTGCAACATATTGGTGGTGGTAGACTATGCAACCCGATACCCTGAGGCTGTCTCTTTGCATTCAACAATGGCAGCCATAGCAAAGGAACTCTTAGAAATGTTTGCCTGAGTCAGGATACCAAAAGAGATTCAAAACATTCCAACTAATAGCCAACTTTTCATCCAAACTAATAGCGGAGCTATGCAAGCTACTAAACACCCAGGCCCTGAAGACTTCTGTCTACCATCCCCACACCAGCGGCTTAGTCAAGAGATTTAACAGGACCTTGAAATCGATACTTCTTAAATTCATAGAGAATGATCTACATCACTGGGATAAACTATTACTTGTCTTGCTGTTTGCAATATGGGAGATACCCCACGCAGCAGGGAGGAGGTTGAGCGGTGGGAGCCCAGTAACTCCCTTCTCTGACTATACTGCACTGAGACCAGCTGTGCAGGGAGCCATAGTTATCATCGGCTTTGGGATGTTCCTAACAGCTCCTGACCGAGAGAGAAGGTGGTTGGTTCTGCAGCTGGTTTTACAAAGGCTTGTTGGTCCAGTCCTGAGGCAAAGACCTGCGTGGGCTGTGCAGAGCCCTGGACAAAGACAACACCCTGTCTCAGCAGACATGGGCATCCTGAGCTCAGATGAGATTATTTTTTTCTTTTGTCTCTCCTTTTCACTCGATCCTTCTCTACAGAGATGGTGAGCAGACTGCTCCCTCACTGAGTACTCACCCTGTGCATTCACCAACTCGGGAGGTGGGCCTTCTTCATTCACTAAACCCTACTGTGAAACATTTAGTGACCTTCTGAACCAGGGTCTTTGTTGTAGGGAAAGATTTTTTTGCTTGAGAACAAAACAGGGGGGTCTGGATTCTGCTGCGATAATTTGTGTGAAGCTCGGAGTGAAGCCATAACCTGTTGGGCAGGTCATTACCCTCATCAGACACCCATTCTGGAACTACCAAACCGAAGAGCCAAGTTTTGCCATCTCTGTGACATTCTAGACCTTGGGGGAATGTACTGTAACCCCCATATTCATTTTCATATAATTGTGATGTTACGTATAAAGCATGCCTTGTAAGGCAGCGGGGGGGAAGGTTATGATCTGCTGAAAGTCATTTCTCTATGCATATATGTGTATCATTAATGTATACAAAGTTATGAGAATTGTGTTGTACAGTTGTCACTAAAACATGCAGTAAATTGGGGAATCGGCTACGTATTAGCTCCCCAGAGGCAACAGCAAGGAGAGTAACCAGCGCCTGGGCAGTGTGTCAAAAAAACTATCAACAACCATTGTCCAACAAGGGAACTATAATGCAATGACTCAACTGCATGAGGTCACACCAGACGAATTGCTCAACCTTGCTTGGAGAGAGTCAGCAATGCCCTCCAGACATGCCTGGACTTGTGCTCCCCAAGCACATGGACTGAGAGTGTAAACCAGACTGAGTAAATACATACCTGGCCCTTCTCCTGCCCCCACCTATGCTGCAAGCAACCAAGACACTGAGAAGACAAGACTTGAACAGAGGAGATTGGCCCAGCTTTAAGGAATAAACCTATATATTAAGGACTGCAATATCCAGTGGAGTGAGAAAAACTGCTTAATCCAGTTGCTGACCAATCTCACAGGACTGAGAGTTTAGACTGCATGCTTATATTTTATTTTATTTTGGTAACCACTCTGACTTTTTGCCTACCCGTTATAATCACTTAAAGTCTATCTTTATAGTTAATAAATCTGTTTGTTTATTCTACCTGAAGCAGTGTATTCGGTTTAAAGTGTGTCAGAAACTCCGCTTCGGAGAACAAGCCTGGTACATATCAATTTCTTTGTCAAACTGACACTCTCATATAAGCTTTCAGCATCCAGTGGATATGGACACTGCGAGGTAGAGGTTCCTAGGATTGTGTCTGGAACCGGGGATATGGGCTAGTGTCATTCGGTTGCAAATCCAAGGAGCAGCTTACATGCCAGAGGCTGGGCGTGAACAGCCCAGAAGTGTGGGGTTCTTACAGCAGAGCAGGGTAAGACTGGCTACCAGAGTCAAGGCTTGGAGTGGCCTAGCAGATCATTGGTCCAGATAAGACCAGAGGGGAATGTCACAACTCCCCAGAAGAGATTGTTGCTCTTTAAAATGAGACAGTGGGGGTGGGGATTGTATGTATACATAAAGAGTAAATGGTTTAATATGTCTTTTCAACTAGGTGTAGGAAGAAGTGTAAGAACTGCTTTAGTATATTTTTAAACCTTTCAAAGGCTTAGTATGAAACTTGCTAATCTGAACCTTGCTAACACATTTTCCCCCATTTTTAGGCTCTTCCTGAGAAAGAGAAATTGGTTGTATTTGATTTGGTGTGTGTGGGGGTGTGTGTGTGCCCTTTTTAACAGTTTAGGGAATCATAGGGGTATGTTAGATTTCCAAAAATTATCTAGAAACTGGTTGGAGCACTCCACCTCACAGATGGCTGTTCTGTGGGTAAGAGGAGCAACTGGGGAGAAGGTACCATGACAAGAGAGCATAGGTGGCCGGTATAATGGGTCAAGAGAGGCTAAGCTGGTAGGCATGTTTAGAGAAATTGTATGAAATATCATTTGACCTTTGGCCTTAATGAGGGAATTTAAGGCTAAATTAATATCTGGTTGTCTCCCATTTTAATATTATTAATTTCTAATCTTAATTCCAACAGAGAGAAATTGGGTTGCAGCCTTAAACTCAATTCCAGAGTGTTCTGGGGATCAAGTAGGCAAGAACCTATTTGTGTAGCCTCACTAGGTAGCTAAAGGCAAAAGGAAGTCCCCTGGATTTACTATACCTAGTCTGTTGCTGTGAGTAATGCCAGGGCAGCGTGAGAGGTTTTTTATTGGAAGTAGAACATTAAGCTAGAGTGGAGGAAAATGACCCAATAGTTGGGACCCACCTTCCAGACGATGCCTTATTCTCTTGCACTGAAGAGACAGGTAATGGGTGATTTGACTATTAGAAATATAGATAATTTGATTTGTGGTGATTGGGATAACCTAACAGTGACTTGCTTGCCAGGTGCGAAGGCTGAGGTCCTCTCAAGATATCTAGTTAGACTTAAGTGCATTTCTGGGAAGGAGCCAGCGATCGTGGGATGTGTAGGTGCCAGTAACATATGGAAAGGTAAGAGAGGTGCTAGAGGCCAAATTTAGGCTGCTAGGTAAGAGCATAAAGTCCCTATGGTAGCACTCTCCGAAATGCTTCCACTTCCATGCACAGGGCCAGTTAGTCAGGCAGAACTGCCGGGTCTCAATTCATGGATGAAACTATGGGGTTGGAGGAGGAATGTAGGTTTTTTTAGGAACTGTGGAATCTTTTGGGAAAGAAGAAGCCTGTACAGGAAGGATGGATCCACCTAAAGCAAAATGGATCCAGATTGCAGGCATGTAAAATTCAAAAAGTCATGGAGGATTGTGGCTGTGCGAAAGCTAACACATACAGAGCAGGAGAGGATGTAGTAAAGAGGATTCTTTATATCCTAGCAGAAGATACAGGTTGATAAAGTGCAAGTAGAAACTGAAGAGAAACAGACAAATGAGAAAGAGTCCCATTCAATTACATCACATGAAGGCAGTCAACTAAATATTGACAGATTTTATAAGTGCTTGTATACAAATGCTAGAAGGTGGGTGAACTTGAGTGCCTGGTATTAAAGGAGGCTATTGATATAATAGATATAACAGAAACTTGGTGGAATGAGGATAATCAATGTGACATGGTAATACCAGGTACAAAATATATAGGAATGACAGAGTAAGTTGCACCAGTGGGGAGGTGGGGGTGGTGCTATATGTGAAAAAGCATAGTCAAATATAGTGAAAAATCTTAAATGAATCTAATTGTACCATAGCATTTCTATAGATAGAATCCATGCATGAATAATATAAAGTACAGCAGTAGGAAAATACTACTGACCACCTCACCAGAATGTTGATAGTTATTGTGAAATGCTCAGATATATGAGGTGTGACAAAGTTCCTTCTCTACCTTGGTGGGTCCTGCGCTTATTAGTGGATTTGCTCGCCTCACAGATTCACCCTTTGGGTAGGGAAAGAGCCCAGAGACCTTCCCATCTGGTAGAAGCCACAGTCCAGGTCAATTCCTCCTGTGTCGATCAGGAGTTGGGAGGTTTGGGGGAACCCGAGCTTGCCCTCTACCACGGGTTCCATCCCAGGGTCTTGTGGATTGCAGCTGTCTAGAGTGCTTCCTGGCACAGTTGTGCGACAGCTATAACTCCTTGGCCTACTTCCTCATGGTCTCCTCCCATCTTCTTTTTCCTAAGCACTGGACCTTCCTCCTGATGTCTGATAACGCTTGTACTTCTCAGTCCTCCAGCAGTATACCTATTCACTCTCAGCTTCTTGCTCGCCTCTTGCTCCCAGTTCCTCACACACACTTCCTCTCCCCTAGCTCCCCCTTTGGCCTGAATGGAGTGAGCCCTTTCATAGCATCAGAGGGGCCTTAATTAGAATCAGGTTTTTAACAGCCTCCCCTGAGGGTACATCTACACTACAGGATAAATTCGAATTAGCTTAAACCGATTTTATAAAACAGATATTATAAAGTCGATTGTACGCGTCCAGACTAGGCACATTAATTCGGTGGTGTGTGTCCATGGTCCGAGGCTAGCGTCGATTTCTGGAGCGGTGCACTGTGGGTAGCTACTGTAAAATAATGAGGCCAATAATGTCAATTTGCGTCCACACTAACCCTAATCCGATATAGTAATATCGATTTTAGTGTTACTCCTCTCGTTTTGTAAGAGTACAGAAATCGATTTAAAAAGCCCTTTTAATCAATATAAAGAGCAGTGTAGTGTGGACGGGTGCAGCGTTAAATCGATTTAACGCTGTTAAAATCAGTTTAACAGCGTAGTGTGGACCAGGCCTGACTCTTAGCAGATTAATTGGTGTCAGGTGTTGACTGGGTAGAAGTTACTTCAGGATGGAACGATGAGATAAAATGTCTGGATACCATTAATGACTGCTTCTTGGAGCTACTAGTTCTGGAACCCAAAAGGGGTGGGGCTGGGAGTGGGTGTGAGACAGACGCAATTATTGATTTAATCCTTGTAGTGAGGCCTTATTGGAATTTAAAGGCCTCTCCCCAGTCTTGTTGGAGGGACCACTGGACCCAGGAACCAAATGAATACAGGGGACAACTAATGAATAACAGGGCCAGGAGTGAAAGTCACAGGTTCCAAACTAGGAATCCAGAGGGGCACACTGAGCAGAGAACCACTGACAGCACCCACTGCTCCTCAAAGCTGTCTAGGGACGCAGTGGATGCCTCCCATAGGAACTCTGCCTAGATGCATTAGACCAGGGAGGAGCAGAAATAGGCCCGACAGTCAAAGAGCACCCCCTTGTCTAGCATCCTCCTCCTGGTATTGAAGCTGGCCACTTTGGCCAGGGCCAGGAGGAGGTTGATGAGGAGGTCTCATGACTTTGTGGGGCCATGGACAGGGTGTGCAAATATAAACAGGTGTGGGGAAAAGTGTAGCCAGAACCTCAGCAGAAGGTTCTGGAGGAGCCGGAATAGGGGCTGCAACCTGGCACATTCTAGATAAGCATGCACCACATTCTCCCTCATGCTACAAAAGGGGCAGACATTAGGGATGGTGGTAAACCGCACCAGATACAAATTCATGCTCATGGCTCCATGGAGGCGCCACCAACCAATATCCCCGGTGGGCTGAGGGACCAGAGTGGAATACAAGCTGGCCCACTACGGTTCCTCACCCTCCACAGGTGGCAGCTAGTCCCGCCATTTGGTATCAGGGTGGGACATGAGGGTCAGGAAGTGAAATGTGTGGCGTATGAGCATGTATAGTTGTTTCCTTGTCATAGCTTGATTGTGGAAGGAAGGGGGGCTGGGAGGACTCACGGGACACCTTTTCACAGTACCCACTCAAGTGAAACCTGAGACGTGGGCAACAAGGCTGCCCCAGCTCCTAGAGTGCATGCAGGGGGGTCAGGAGGGTGGAGAGCCCCACACGCCAACCGAGCACTCAGGAATCCACCCACTCTCTCTGTCATAATCTAGGAGGTGTCTGATCCTGGTGGTTTCTGCCAGGACTAGCCTCCAGCACACCAAGGGGGACTCCACCAGCTGTACATGAAGGTCGGGGTTGTGTAGGAGGGGCTCCATGAAGAGGTCCATCCCCTCGATGGTCACAACAGACCTGGTCACCGAGAACATCTGATGTGGAGGAGGTCCTGGTAGAAGACCCCCTTGGGTGGAGAAAAAAGAGCTGCCGGTGGTATCCAAGCCCTCAGAGGTGGTGGAGGAAGACGTGGACCAATATGCTCCATGCTGGACTACCTGCACCATAAAGGAGTCTCTGCAGGGCCTGGAGGCAGAAGACATGGACCTGGCTGTGGATGCTGACCAGGCCCTGTCGTCCCCCTCCTCCAGGGGAAGACTCAGGACCCCTGCAGAGACCCAGTGCAGTCCTGCCCAGAACTCCAGAGCTATCCTGTGGAGCCAGGCCAGGATGCCCCAGGGCTGGGCTCAGAGTGTTGAGCTGGTGCCAGAGCATGGACAGGACTAGATGGTTCAGTACCAGTGCCCTCCCCTGCAGGTAGAGGCACCAGAGGAGCCCTGTCCATCTCCACAGCTGCTCACACACCCTGGCCTCCAAATTGTGCCAGTTCTCCAGAGGAGAAGGATGCATGATGGAAAGGTAAACACTGAAATAGAGCAGTGGATCTGTGCTCCACCAAACAGCTTTATGTGCAGGTGGGAAGTAGCTCACCTGCCACCCTTTCCTGACCATCAGGCCAGAGCTGTTGACCCAGCTGGTCTGGGCGGAGGAGGCTACCGAGTAGATCGCCTGGCAAGCCTCCATCTGCACCAGGTTGCCCTAGTCCTGGGACCACGTACGCTGACAGGACCAGCCACAACTCTGGCTATAGTGAGGTGGTGAGGCCTTTCTCTGAGCCACAGGGGGAGGAACTAGCCTCTGTACCCAAGTGGTAGCATCCTCCCCTTGCTAAGGTCCAGAAATCTGCATTCATCCATTGTCCGCCTGAGATAGGATGCCCAACACCTGGGGCTTTTGCTCTGCATCAAGAGTCCAGCGCTAATTGACTACTGGGTTTGCATTGTCCCTGAAATTAATGGAGATATCCTATCTCCTACAACTGGAAGGGACCTTGAAAGGTCATCGAGTCCAGCCCCCTGCCTTTACTAACAGGACCAAATACTGATTCTGTTCTTAAGCCCTAAGTGGCCCCCTCAAGGATTGAGCTCACAACCCTGAGTTTAGCAAGCCAACGCTCAAACCACTGAGCTATATCTCTCTCGCTCTGCATCAAGGGCCCAGAGCTAAGTGACTTCTGGGTTTGCTCTGGCTCCTGCCAGAGGGACCCTAGGCGATAGCCTATGGTGTTTGCCCAGAACTGGCTCCTGACTTAACTGTGCCTCCAAGACCTGGAAAGCATACTCGCAGTCCAGGAATCCCTGTACCCTCTTAGATTGGGAATTTTTGGTCAGGTCTATTAGGGGTACTGCTAATGTGACAAACGTCAGAACAAAGCATCTGTAGTAGCCAGCCAGGCCTAGAAACTGTCTCACCTACCTCTTGGTCATGGAGGTTGGACAGTCCTTCTGGGCTTCAACCTTATCCACGACTGGGTGCAGCTGCTCCTGCCCCATCATGTACTCCAGATGTCACCTCCTTTTGTCCTAGGTGACACTTGGAGGGCTTGGCTGTCAACCTGGCTTCTCCAAGGGTTTTCAGCATGGCAGTGAACTGTCTAAGGGCTGGTCTACACAATGGGGGAAAATCGATCTTAGATACGCAACTTCAGCTATGTGAATAACGTAGCTGAAGTCGAAGTATCTAAGATCGAATTACTCACCGTCCTCATGGCGCAGGATTGATATCTGTGGCTCCCCCATCGATACTGCAACTCCATTCGGGTTGGTGGAGTTACGGAATCGATATAAGCACGTTCGGGGATCGATATATCGCGTCTAGATGAGATGCAATATATCGATCCCCGAGCAATCGATTTTAACCCACCGATACGGTGGGTAGTCTAGACGTAGCCTAAGATGGTTCTCCCAGTTGGTACTGTATATCGCAACATTGTCGATATAGGCAGCCACGTATTGCTCGTGTGGCCACAGTAACTGGCCCATAAGCCTCTGAAAGGTTGCAGTGGCCCTCTTGTGATGTATATATTGCAATACGTTATAGGCCATATGAGTCTAGTATAAATGCTGTATGCTTGACATGAGTGTGAGTTGCATGTTGGCAACTGAAGCAAGGATTTAAGGTTATGAGCAGTCAAGAATTGTCTGTGCAAAATAAACTTTGTCATATCCATAAAAGGAAGTGGAATATCTTGGATTATGGTGGCCTGCCTGGAACTGCTCAACTGGAGTTATGGATGAAAGGCTTAGTAAACAGACAAAGAGCTAATGATGTTAAAGACTGGTCTATAAAAAAGGTTGCTTGCTACAGCCGAAGTTGAAGTCAGACACCGACCCAGAGCCATGAAAAAGAAGAGGCATGTAATGTGGGGCTCCCCATGCCTTGTGATCAGACTGAATTTCGACTGGCCATTGGGATTTTCTGCAGATCTTCAGATTCTGATGTAGTATGAAGGGAGTGTGAATGTGGAGTGAGTGGGGTTTATATTGTAATCAACAAAATTATTTATAGTATTATATAGCAACATTGTGTCTGGTATCTGCCTGCTCTCCCATAGTGTATGGAGGCTTCTATCAGAGCTTAACAGCCCCATGTAGCCCAAATGGCATTGTCATAAATTGGAAGAAGCCGAATGGTGTGGAAAAAGCGATCTTCCCCAGGATGCCAGAGTCAGGGGGATTTGCCAATATCCTTTTGTGAGCTCGAGCGTAGATATGAACTTGGCACTCCCCATCCATTCCAATAAGTCATCTACTAGTGGCATAGGGTATACATCAAACCTAGAGGTCATATTTACTTTCCAAAAAATCTATGCAGAATCTCGTGGACCTGTCTGGCTTGGGAACAAGGATTCCTTCACTCGCTATAAGATTTCTCCACAATCTCCAAACCTAGCATTGCCTCAAGTTCTTCCTTTACAATCTCCCTCATCTTCTGGGGCAACCGTTGGTGATGATACCTCACCTTCTGTCCTGGGCTGGTGGCTATGTGATGGTACACTGTCTTTGTCTGCCTGGGGCAGGATGATAGAATGGTTGAGAAAGTCTGGGTCAGTTATTGTAGTTGTTCTTCACTGAGCTCCTGTCCAATGTCAGTCGTTGTTGTGTCGTGGGGGCTCAAGGCGGTTGGTCCTAATTCAGGTTCAGTTGGGTAAGGGAAAATTAGCATATCTTCCCGAGCTTTCCAGGTCTTTAGGAAGTTGACATGGTACACCTGGGTCTTGCACCACTGTCCAGCCAACCAGACCTCGTAATCTACTGGTCCCAACTTTGGACTTCTTCAAATGGTCCCTGCCATTTGGTTAACAGTTTGGACTCGGATGATGGGAGTAGCAACAAGACATAATCACCAGGTTTGAAGATCCACAGATGGGTACCCTGGTTGTACCTCTGCTCCTGAGTCTGTTGTGCTTTCATTAGGTCCTCATGGGCAAGCCCTTTGAGCCTCTTAAGGCACTCTCACACTTGTAATATATATATATATATATGGAATGGACCCAGTAACCCAGGACTCTTGTTCTTCCCCGGTCTCGCGAAGGAGGTATAGGATCCCCCAGGGTTTCCTTCCATACAATACTTGAAATGGAGAGAACCTCGTAGATGCTTTCCCTAACAGGCGTCTCTGTAACTGCCTCTCATTCCCTTACAGCGTGTCTCTGCTTTCCCAGGCCACACCCTACACACCCTTCCTGTCTCTGATGAGGTTATTCACTCGCCTCTGCGGGATTCTGCCTGGCTGGATGTGTCATCTGCCCATGGTGGTTTCCAACTCCCCTCACTGATCCTGGCTCTGCTCACCAGCCCTGTTCCCTCACTGACCGTCCCCAATACCTCACCCCCTCACAAACCCCCCGGCTCTGCCGCCTTGCTGATACCGGCCCTGCTCACCAGACCCACTGTCCTGTCCCCTTGCTGAGCATGTCCTGCACAGCAGACCCACGTCCCTGATTAATCCCCCCCTCTTCCCCACCCCCTCATTGACTGCCCTACTGCCCCATCCCCTCATTGACACCCCACATACACACTGCCCCACTCCCTTGCTGACTCTGGCCCTGCTCCCTACACTTATTCTCACTCTGCTTGCTGGTCTCTCCCGATCAATGACCTCTACCCCATTGCTCTGCCCCCCATACACTTAACCCAGCCCTGCTTGTTGGCCCCTTCCTCTTACTGAGCCCCGGCCTGCTTGTTGATCCTGCCTGCTTCCCCTCCAACCCAATTCTCCCACATGTGCACTGTCTCCTTGGACAGCCCTCTCAAGTTTCTCATGCAGCCCCTCTCACCAGGCTCCAAACCCAGCTCCTCCCCACATCTGGGGCTACCCTCTCTATCTCCCCTGCCTCAGCTCACAGGGAGATAGGCTCCCCGATTGGCTTGGCTGACTTGGGGTGCTTGATGTCTCCCACTGGCTCTGGTCTGGGGCTCTCTGGTTGGCCAGAGGCCCTGTCAGTCCCAGGATCTGGAGTCCTCCTCAGCTCCTGACTTTGCTCCGAACAGGAGCTGCTAACAGGGAGTTTTGCAAGGGAGTTCTCCAGGTGAAGGAGGAGCACAGACAGCATCCGTGGGGTAAGTGACTGTCTGCAGTGTTTGGGTTTGTGTGTGTGTTTGGGGGTTACTTGCTGTGTGCTGAGCTTGTGTTTGTCAGTCTGTTTGGTTTGTTTGTTTGAAGGACCGTGTGCTGTAGCTGGCAGTTGGAGGTGGAGCTACTAGGAAGGTTTGAAAGCTAGAAGCCTCTGGTAATTGGCTGAACCTTAACCAGTGGGCGGGGCATTCACTCAGGCCAGGGCTTTATAAAGCTGCGCACAAGCGACCAGGGAGCTTAGCGAACAGGAGCTGCTAACAGGGAGTTTTGCAAGGGAGTTTGGAAGGGAGGGGGGGTCCCTTGTCGGTCTCATTTGTGACCCTTTGGTCCCCTGAACCCATAACCTGAGCCACATCAAAAACCTTCGTTTACAGCAGAGAGGAGCGGATAGGGAGCTGTAGACAGGAATTTGAGAGCGTTTGATAGAGGGAGGCTTACAATGGTGAGGAGGACCCGCAACACCTGTGCCAGCACTGCTTCTGTCTCCTCCACCTGCGCCTGTAGCCAGACAGAGCACCAAAGCATGGATGTTTTTACCCAGATTCTGGTGTGGGCTTGCAAAGACTGTAATTTGCAATTTCCATTTACTGATATCCAGGCTGGGGGTGGCATCCAATGTGAAAGGTGCCTACTGGTGGAATCTCTCAGGCAGCAGGTGGGAGAGCTACAGGAGGAGGTGGCCAGGCTGAGGAACATCTATGTCCATGAGCAATTCCTGGACAGTATCCATGTGGAGACAGCTGATGGTGCTGTCCCAGTTGACAGGACTACTGACACTCCAGTGAAGGAGGAGATGCCTCAGGGTGTATCTGCCACACCAGTGGAGGAGGAGGCTCAGGGTGGACACAGCCAGCTGGTTACTTCTAGCAGCAGGCAGTGCTCCACCGCTGCTGCGAACCCTCCTGTTGTGGTAAAAGATAACCATTATGCTCTTCTTGATACAGGAGAGAAGAAATCACCCCCAACAGTTAAGGGGGTGAAGCCTCGTACCCCTAAGGCTGGGAGGTCTGCTGCCACCACTGATAAGAAACGTAGGGTAGTGGTGGTTGGAGACTCTCTGCTGAGGGGGACGGAGACACCCATCTGTCGCCCTGACCGTTCATCCCGGGAGGTATGCTGCCTGCCAGGGGCCCGTATCCAAGATGTTACAGAGGCTTTGTCGAGGATTATCCAGCCTTCTGACTACTATCCCATGCTACTCATCCATGTAGGCACAAATGATACTGCGAGGTGTGACGCTGAGCAGATCAAGAGTGACTACAGGGCTCTGGGAGTACGGGTTAAGGAGTTTGGAGCACAGGTGGTATTCTCTTCGATTCTTCCTGTTGAAGGTAGGGGTCCGGGCAGAAACAGATGCATCGTGGAGGTGAATGTCTGGCTGCAAAGATGGTGTCGCCAGGAGGGCTTTGGCTTCCTCGACCACGGGATGCTATTTGAGGAAGGACTGCTAGGAACAGATGGCGTTCACCTTTCGAAGCGGGGAAAGGCCTTATTTGCGCACAGACTGGCTAACCTAGTAAGGAGGGCTTTAAACTAGGTTCGACGGGGACAGGTGAGCAAAGCCCACAGGTAAGTGGGGAACAAGACCTGGGAGATGGTTGGAAACAGGAGGGAGCACGGGCTATAATGGCAGAGAGGGAGGAGGGTCAGGGCAAAGCTGGGAGGCAAGATCGAACCAGTATCTTAGATGCCTTTATACAAATGCAAGAAGTATGGGTAATAAGCAGGAAGAACTGGAAGTGCTAATAAATAAATACAACTATGACATTATTGGCATTACTGAAACTTGGTGGGATAATACACACGACTGGAATGTTGGTGTGGATGGGTATAGTTTGCTCAGGAAGGATAGACAGGGGAAAAAGGGAGGAGGTGTTGCCTTATATATTAAAAATGTACACACTTGGACTGAGGTGGAGATGGACATAGGAGACGGAAGGGTGGAGAGTCTCTGGGTTAGGCTAAAAGGGGTAAAAAACACAGGTGATGTCGTGCTGGGAGTCTACTACAGGCCACCTAATCAGGCGGAAGAGGTGGATGAGGCTTTTTTCAAACAACTAACAAAATCATCCAAAGCCCAAGATTTGGTGGTGATGGGGGACTTCAACTATCCAGATATATGTTGGGAAAATAACACCGCGGGGCACAGACTATCCAATAAGTTCCTGGACTGCATTGCAGACAACTTTTTATTTCAGAAAGTTGAAAAAGCTACTAGGGGGGAAGCTGTTCTAGACTTGATTTTAACCAATAGGGAGGAACTTGTTGAGAATTTAAAAGTAGAAGGAAGCTTGGGTGAAAGTGATCATGAAATCATAGAATTTGCAATTCTAAGGAAGGGTAGAAAGGAGTACAGCAGAATAGAGACAATGGACTTCAGGAAGACGGATTTTGGTAAGCTCAGAGAGCTGATAGGCAAGGTCCCATGGGAATTAAGACTGAGGGGAAAAACAACTGAGGAAAGTTGGCAGTTTTTCAAAGGGACGCTATTAAGGGCCCAGAAGCAAGTTATTCCGATGGTTAGGAAAGATAGAAAATGTGGCAAAAGACCACCTTGGCTTACCCTTGAGATCTTGCGTGACCTACAAAATAAAAAGGCTGCATATAAAAAATGGAAACTAGGTCAGATCACGAAGGATGAATATAGGCAAATAACACAGGAATGCAGAGGCAAGATTAGAAAAGCAAAGGCACAAAATGAACTCAAACTAGCTATGGGAATAAAGGGAAACAAGAAGACTTTTTATCAATACATTAGAAGCAAGAGGAAGACTAAGGACAGAGTAGGCCCACTGCTCAATAAGGAGGGGGTAACAGTAACGGGAGACTTGGAAATGGCAGAGATGCTTAATGACTTCTTTGTTTCGGTCTTCACTGAGAAGTCTGAAGGAATGTCTAGTATAGTGAATCCTTACGGGAAGAGGGTAGGTTTAGAAGAGAAAATAAGGAAAGAGCAAGTAAAAAAGCACTTAGAAAAGTTAGATGCCTGCAAGTCACCAGGGCCTGATGAAATGCATCCTAGAATATTCAAGGAGTTAATAGAGGAGGTATCTGAGCCTCTAGCTATTATCTTTGGGAAATCATGGGAGACGGGGGAGATTCCAGAAGACTGGAAGGGGGCAAATATAGTGCCCATCTATAAAAAGGGAAATAAAACCAACCCAGGAAACTACAGACCAGTTAGTTTAACTTCTGTGCCAGGGAAGATAATGGAGCAGGTAATCAAAGAAATCATCTGCAAACACTTGGAAGGTGGTAAGGTGATAGGGAATAGCCAGCATGGATTTGTAAAGAACAAATCATGTCAAACTAACCTGATAGCGTTCTTTGATAGGATAACGAGCCTTGTGGATAAGGGAGAAGCGGTGGATGTGATATACCTAGACTTTAGTAAGGCATTTGATACAGTTTCGCATGATATTCTTATAGATAAGCTAGGAAAGTACAATTTAGATGGGGCTACTATAAGGTGGGTGCATAACTGGCTGGATAATCGTACTCAGAGAGTAGTTGTTAATGGCTCCCAATCCTGCTGGAAAGGTATAACAAGTGGGGTTCCGCAGGGGTCTGTTTTGGGACTGGTTCTGTTCAATATCTTCATCAACGATTTAGATGTTGGCATAGAAAGTACGCTTATTAAGTTTGCGGACGATATCAAACTGGGAGGGATTGCAACTGCTCTGGAGGACAGGGTCAAAATTCAAAATGATCTGGACAAATTGGAGAAATGGTCTGAGGTAAACAGGATGAAGTTCAATAAAGACAAATGCAAAGTGCTCCACTTAGGAAGGAACAATCAGTTTCACACATACAGAATGGGAAGAGACTGTCTAGGAAGGAGTATGGCAGAAAGAGATCTAGGGGTCATAGTGGACCACAAGCTTAATATGAGTGAACAGTGTGATACTGTTGCAAAAAAAGGAAACATGATTCTGGGATGCATTAACAGGTGTGTTGTAAACAAGACACAACAAGTCATTCTTCCGATTTACTCTGCGCTGGTTAGGCCTCAACTGGAGTATTGTGTCCAGTTCTGGGCACCGCATTTCAAGAAAGATGTGGAGAAAATTGGAGAGGGTCCAGAGAAGAGCAACAAGAATGATTAAAGGTCTTGAGAACATGACCTATGAAGGAAGGCTGAAGGAATTGGGTTTGTTTAGTTTGGAAAAGAGAAGACTGAGAGGGGACCTGATAGCAGTTTTCAGGTATCTAAAAGGGAGTCATCAGGAGGAGGGAGGAAACTTGTTCACCTTAGCCTCCAATGATAAAACAAGAAGCAATGGGCTTAAACTGCAGCAAGGGAGATTTAGGTTGGACATTAGGAAAAAGTTCCTAACTGTCAGGGTAGTTAAACACTGGAATAGATTGCCTAGGGAAGTTGTGGAATCTCCATCGCTGGAGATATTTAAGAGTAGGTTAGATAAATGTCTATCAGGGATGGTCTAGACAGTATTTGGTCCTGTCATGAGGGCAGGGGACTGGACTCGATGACCTCTTGAAGTCCCTTCCAGTTCTAGAGTCTATGAGTCTATATATGCTAGGTGTAGCTGCCTCTCACAAGATGACTACACTGCAATTAGATACCCTTTGCTTGCCCATAGACATTCTGCTTTGGCTGCAGCCTTACAAGGTCCTAGTGCCAAAACTCTCCAGCCAAAGTTTACACAGCTATTAAACAGCCCTTTAGCCTGAGCCCTGTGAGCTCGAGTCAGCTAGCATGGGCCAGCCATGGATTTTAATTGCAGTGTAGACATATCCTTACACTCTCTCACTAAGCTTCCTCACTCTTTGCTGTTTACTAGCTAAATATCCCATAACACTCTGCATTAGCTGATGTATACTGGGTTTAAGTAGATAGGAAAGCTGCCAGGACCAGGATATATGAGTAGTTTAGCATAGCAACACAAAAGGAATTATTCTCTCACGCCAGTACTGGAGTAACTCAAATGAAGAGGATAATTCTACCTTATTATGGACCTAGGAGGTACCTTCACACCTCTTGGTACTTGGAATGCATGTGTTCAGAACAAAGAGCTAAGTGGTATGTCGAAGTCCCATAAAACAAGGTAGAAAGCTGATTGGTTAAGTCTAGTTTCATGTGACATATGCAGTACCTTGTATTTGTAAACAGGCTGGGTATAAAAAGACAGCTTTAGGAATTTAACTTTGAGAGCATACCTTTCGTGTAAGGTGACTATAACAACACTGCATGAGATGACTCTCATAGACCAGTGGTGGGCAACCTGCAGCCCATCAGGGTAATCTGCTAGCACGTTGTGACCATCTGCAGGCACTGCCGGACACAGCTCCCACTGGCTGCAGTTTGCTGTTTCCAGCCAATGGGAGCTGCAGGAAGTGGTGGCCAGCACATCCCTGTGGCAAGTGCTGCTTCCAGCAGCTCTCATTGGCCAGAAATGGCGGACGGCGGCATTGGGAGCTGCAGATGGTCAAAGTAAACAAACTTTCTCACAGCCTGCCAGTGGATTACCCTGATAGGCTGCAGGTTGCCAAGCATTGCCACGGAGTGATATCACTGTCTACAATTTTTGAGAAATTGTCTGCTTCAGAGATAAAATGTGATATTTATTATGTATTTTGATGTGCTGAATTCAAGTATGACAATTAAAACAACTGATTATCTACTGTTTCTAAGATATTTAAGTTTTTACATTTTATGTCTCTGTATATTGTGTAGATTTTAATCATAAACTGTAAACCTAGGTTTTTTCATGTGTTTATGGTTGCTTTACATGATAATATTTCACCTGTCCTGTTTATGAAACACTAAAAATCAGCAAAAGGGTTATATACATAAAATTTATTATGAAACAAAAGGCAAAAAACTATTATGTACATAGTTTAGTCCTATTCAGTGTCTATTCGGTGCTTCTTGGCTTGTCTCTTCTATTCATTAAATGGAGCATCTGTTGTCACGGTCCAGCAATAGTCTGCAAGCATTGATGGGCTCCATTTGCCCTGATAGCCTGCCAGGAGATTCCACTGCTGTAGTCTGGAGCCCAACAGCTCTGCCTTACTCTGAGGTGTGGTTCAGAGGAGGAGGATGGGAGAAAATGTGGGAATGTTTGGATAATGCATAGTCCTGTTTGACACTCCTTTCCTAACCGGAGGCATCATGCAGAAGTAACAATTGCTGGTATGATCTGTTGGCTCTCTCCAAATCATTGGCACTGCAAAAGGCATAGATTTCCTTTTCCTGTTCAACCACTGGCCAAGATTTGTTGCACAAGTGTTGCAGCATATGTGTGGTTCCCACCTCTTCTCCTGATCTCCGATTTTGCAGCCAAAATAAAAGTGATAGGCTTTCTTAACCATAGTAGTTATACTGCACTTTTGTGATGCAAAAGTCACTTCACCACAAACATAGCAGAAGTTATCTGCACTGTTCACACAAGTACAAGGCATCTTTGCTCACTTTGGCTAAACAGAAAGGTGTCCCTTTGCAAAATGAAACACTGACAAGCGAGCACGACACTATGATTTCTAGAGCTGATACAGGACAATTTGTTCAGCAGAGTGATGTAAACTTCTTTATGATTGCATCATCCATGACGTCTAGGAATAACATGATGCAACTCATATCATGTATGATGCAATACCAGCTTCAGATTGCATCATTCATTGTTTTGCCTTGTCATAAACAGATAGCTAAGGGTTAATGTCTCTTTCACCTGAAACACCTGACCAGAGAACCAATCAGGAAACCGGATTTTTTCAACTTTGGGTGGAGGGAAGTTTGTGTAAGAGGTCACCTGACCAGAGAACCAATCAGGAAACCGGATTTTTTCAACTTTGGGTGGAGGGAAGTTTGTGTAAGAGGTCTTTTGTCTGTCTGCCTGTTTCCTCTGAGCTTTGGAGAAGTAGTTCTATTTTCTAGTCTTCTGTTTCTAAGTGTAAGGACAAAGAATCAGATAGTAAGTTCTATGGTTTCTTTTCTTTGGTATTTGCATGAATATAAGTGCTGGAGTGTTTTGATTTGTATTCTTTTTGAATAAGGCTGTTTATTCAATATTCTTTTAAGCAATTGACCCTGTGTTGTATCATCTTAATACAGAGAGAACATTTGTATTTTTTCTTTCTTTTTTTATATAAAGCTTTCCTTTAAGACCTGTTGGAGTTTTTCTTTACTTCAGGGAAATTGAGTCTGTACTCACCAGGGAATTGGTGGGAGGAAGAAATCAGGGGAGGTCTGTGTGTGTTGAATTGGCTAGCCTGATTTTACATTCCCTCTGGGGGGAATAGAAAAGTACTTTTTGTTTCCAGGATTGGGAACAGAGAGGGGGGAGTCTCTGTGCAGTTTCACAGAGCTTGTGTCTGTGTATCTCTCCAGGAGCACCTGGAGGGGGGAAGGGAAAAAGGATTATTTCCCTTTGTTGTGAGACTCAAGGGATTTGGGTTTTGGGGTCCCCAGGGAAGGTTTTCCAGTGGGACCAGAGTGCCCCAAAACACTCTAATTTTTTGGGTGGTGGCAGCAAGTACCAGGTCCAAGCTGGTAACTAAGCTTGGAGGCTTTCATGCTAACCCCCATATTTTGGACGCTAAGGTCCAAATCTGGGAATAAGGTTATGATATGGTGTGCAGCGTTGTGGGAAAGATACAATCCAGAAGCCAGTAGGAATATTATATTTTTCTTTTCTCTGCTAAGGGCTTTTTAGCAGAGAGAAACAGTTTGGTTTTAAAAGGGAACCAGAGAGAATTTTTTTTTTCTGCTCTCTCTAGCAGTTTGTGGTTTGCATGTTAAGCGAGAAGACTGTTGAGGGTCTTTTGTCATGCAATAGCCCTCCCATTAGGTGGCAAGTATCAGCACTTATATGCATGCAAATAAAGTGTTTTTTCTGGTTTCCCTTCATTGAACATTAGCTAGAGAGAGAAAAGGAAAAAAGCACTGTTGCTAGGCAGACTTCAGGAGGCAACGGAGAACCTGCAGTTCAGAGGATAAACACCGGAGGGCACCCCAACACAAGAAAACAGGAACCATGTCTACCAGGACAAAAATGGAGGCCGAAGACCAATTCAAAGAAGCTGAACACAGGCGAGAGATGGAAAAACACAAACAGGAACTAGAAATAAAACAAAAAGAGATGGAGATAAAAGAAAAGGAAGAAAACATGAAACTGGCAGCCTTCCAAAGAGAACAGGCAGCCCAAGAGGCAGCACACAAAAGAAAACTAGAAGAAGAAGAGGTGGCCCACCGCCGAGAAATGGAAAAGCACCAAAAAGAAATGGAAAAACAACAAAAAGAAATGGAAAAACAACAAAAAGAAAATGAAGAGAAGGAAAAACAGAGAAAACATGAACTGGAGATGGCAAAAGCTGGGCTGCATGTGCCAGCCACCCCTAACAACCCGGCGCCAGTTATTGCTCCACAGCACAGGAAATTTCCCACCTACAAGGCAGGTGATGACACCGAGGCCTTCTTGGAAAATTTTGAAAGAGCCTGTCTTGGGTACAGCATCCCCGAAGACCAGTACATGGTAGAATTAAGGCCACACCTCAGTGGACCTTTAGCAGAGGTGGCAGCTGAAATGCCCAAGCCGCAAATGAATGACTATAAACTTTTTCAAACCAAGGCCAGATACAGGATGGGGATAACCCCAGATCATGCCCGTCGGCGCTTCAGAACCCAAAAATGGAAACCAGAGGTGTCATTTC
Source organism: Gopherus evgoodei (assembly GCF_007399415.2). Classification (NCBI taxonomy): domain Eukaryota; kingdom Metazoa; phylum Chordata; order Testudines; family Testudinidae; genus Gopherus; species Gopherus evgoodei. The sequence goes on from NC_044329.1 coordinate 41,138,806, forward strand.
CCAAACACACCTACTACATTGCAAAAAACTATGAGGCCTGGTTAACAGGAAACAACATTCAAACCTTGGAAGAAGTGAACCTCCTCATACAAATGGAGCAGTTCTTGGATGGTGTTCCTGAAGACATCACACGGTACATACAAGATAGAAATCCCAAAACTATCGCTGAGGCGGGGGAGATTGGAGCCAAATGGATGGAACTGGCAGAAAGCAAAAAAGCTACTGTCAAGGGGAACGATTACCCCAGGGGGCACACGGACCATAAACCCTACAACCGAGGACAGCCAAAGACCCTACATACCACCCAAGTAAAGCCACAGATACCCTACTCTTCAACCTCACCAGTCTCCAGTAACTCACCTCGGCCCAGTGACCCATCAGATGGAAGATGCTTTAAGTGTAATGAACTGGGACATATCAAGGCCAACTGTCCCAAGAACACCATGCGAGTGCAATTCATTACACCACCATCACCCCAAAGATCCCCAGGCCCAGATGCCTCTCAAATACCCTTGGAGCGAAGGGAAAATTTGAGAGTGGGCGGAAAGAAGGTTACTGCGTGGAGAGACACGGGGGCACAAGTGTCAGCTATCCACCAATCCTTCGTTGACCCCAAATTCATCAACCCAAAGGCCAAAGTTACCATTTACCCCTTCATGTCTCAAGCTGTAGACTTGCCGACAGCTGAACTGCCTGTCCAGTACAAAGGCTGGTCAGGAATGTGGACTTTTGCCGTCTATGACAATTATCCTATCCCCATGCTACTGGGGGAAGACTTGGCCAACCAAGTGAAGCGGGCCAAGAGAGTGGGAATGGTTACCCGTAGCCAAACCAGGCAAGCTTCCAGACCCATTCCTGTTCCTGAGCCGTCCACAGAGGCCCCGTCTGTGTTACCAGAGACCCAGACAGAGGTAGTGGACCCGGATTCCATGCCTACCGCTGAAACAGCCACAGCATCTCCAGTCCCAGGCCCGGAACTGGAACAGCAACCAGCACCAGCAAGTGCAACCACATCTTCAAACTCAACGCCAGAGGGCGCCAGCGAGCCAGAACTGGCAGAAGCAAAAGACAGCCATACCCAAAAGGCTCAGCCAGAGCCTGAAATACCCTCAGGTGCACCAGCGGAGAGCGGTTCACCAGCAACGGAAACAACCCCATCACCTACATCGCCTCCAGAGGGACCAAGCCCAAGTCCACAGTCTGAGGAAGAACTGGTGACCCCAGCCTCAAGGGAACAGTTCCAGGCTGAGCAGGAAGCAGATGACAGCCTTCAGAAAGCGTGGGCGGCGGCACGGAGCACCCCACCGCCTCTCAGCTCTTCTAATCGATCCCGGTTTGTTATAGACCAAGGACTTTTATACAAGGAAATTCTTTCTGGTGGACACCGGGAAGAATGGCAGCCGCAAAAACAGTTGGTGGTCCCAACTAAGTACCGGGAGAAGCTCTTAAGCTTAGCCCATGATCATCCCAGTGGCCATGCTGGGGTGAACAGAACCAAGGACCGGTTGGGGAAGTCCTTCCACTGGGAGGGGATGGGCAAGGATGTTGCCAAGTATGTCCGGTCTTGTGAGGTATGCCAAAGAGTAGGTAAGCCTCAAGACCAGGTCAAGGCCCCTCTCCAGCCACTCCCCATAATTGAGGTCCCATTTCAGCGAGTAGCTGTGGATATTCTGGGCCCTTTCCCAAAAAAGACGCCCAGAGGAAAGCAGTATGTACTGACTTTAGTGGACTTTGCTACCCGATGGCCAGAAGCAGTAGCTCTAGGCAACACCAGGGCTAACACTGTATGCCTGGCCCTAACAGACATCTTTGCCAGGGTAGGTTGGCCCTCTGACATCCTTACAGATTCAGGGTCTAATTTCCTGGCAGGGACCATGGAAAAACTGTGGGAAACTCATGGGGTGAATCACTTGGTTGCCACCCCGTACCACCATCAAACCAATGGCCTGGTGGAAAGGTTCAATGGAACTTTGGGGGCCATGATAAGAACATTCATCAACGAATTCTCCAATAATTGGTACCTAGTGTTGCAGCAGTTGCTGTTTGCCTACAGGGCTGTACCACATCCCAGTTTAGGGTTTTCACCATTTGAACTTGTGTATGGTCACGAGGTTAAGGGGCCATTACAGTTGGTGAAGCAGCAATGGGAGGGGTTTACGCCTTCTCCAGGAACTAACATTCTGGACTTTGTAAGCAACCTACAAAGCACCCTCCGACACTCTTTAGCCCTTGCTAGAGAGAACCTAAAGGATGCTCAGGAAGAGCAAAAGGCCTGGTATGACAGACATGCCAGAGAACGTTCCTTCAAGGTAGGAGACCAGGTTATGGTCTTGAAGGCGCAACAGGCCCATAAGATGGAAGCATCATGGGAAGGGCCATTCACGGTCCAAGAGCGCCTGGGAGCTGTAAACTACCTCATAGCATTTCCCAATTCCTCACTAAAGCCTAAAGTGTACCATGTTAATTCTCTCAAGCCTTTCTATTCCAGAGACTTACAGGTTTGTCAGTTTACAGTCCAGGGAGATGATGCTGAGTGGCCTGACGGTGTCTACTACGACGGGAAAAAAGACGGTGGCGTGGAAGAGGTGAACCTCTCAACCACCCTGGAACGTCTGCAGCGGCAACAAATCAAGGAGCTGTGCACTAGCTTCGCCCCATTGTTCTCAGCCACCCCAGGACGGACTGAACGGGCATACCACTCCATTGATACAGGTAATGCTCACCCAATCAGAACCCCACCCTACCGAGTGTCTCCTCATGCCCAAGCTGCTATAGAACGGGAGATCCAGAACATGCTACAGATGGGTATAATCCGCCCATCTACCAGTGCATGGGCATCTCCAGTGGTTCTGGTACCCAAACCAGATGGGGAAATACGCTTTTGCGTGGACTACCGTAAGCTAAATGCTGTAACTCGTCCGGACAACTATCCAATGCCACGTACTGATGAGCTATTGGAAAAGTTGGGACGTGCCCAGTTCATCTCTACCATAGACTTAACCAAGGGGTACTGGCAAGTACCGCTAGATGAACCTGCCAAGGAGAGGTCAGCATTCGTCACCCATACGGGGGTGTATGAATTCAATGTCCTTCCTTTCGGCCTTCGAAATGCACCCGCCACCTTCCAGAGGCTGGTAGATGGTCTACTAGCTGGACTGGGAGAATTTGCAGTTGCCTACCTCGATGATGTGGCCATTTTTTCAGACTCCTGGCCCGAACACCTACTCCACCTGGAAAAGGTCTTTGAGCGCATCAGGCAGGCAGGACTAACTGTTAAGGCCAAAAAGTGTCAAATAGGCCAAAACAGAGTGACTTACCTGGGGCACCAGGTGGGTCGAGGAACCATAAACCCCCTACAGGCCAAGGTGGATGCTATCCAAAAGTGGCCTGTCCCAAGGTCAAAGAAACAGGTCCAATCCTTCTTAGGCTTGGCCGGATACTACAGACGATTTGTACCACACTACAGCCAAATCGCTGCCCCATTGACCGACCTAACCAAAAAGACCCAGCCAAATGCCGTTAAGTGGACTAATGAGTGTCAAAAAGCCTTTACCCAGCTTAAGGCAACGCTCATGTCTGACCCTGTACTCAGGGCCCCGGATTTTGACAAACCATTCCTAGTAACCACAGATGCATCTGAGCGTGGTATAGGAGCAGTGCTCATGCAGGAAGCAACAGATCACAACTTCCATCCTGTCGTGTTTCTCAGCAAGAAACTGTCTGAGAGGGAAAGTCACTGGTCAGTCAGTGAAAAGGAATGCTATGCCATTGTGTACGCCCTGGAAAAACTACGCCCATATGTTTGGGGACGGCGGTTCCAACTACAAACTGACCATGCTGCACTAAAGTGGCTTCATACTGCCAAGGGGAACAACAAGAAACTTCTTCGTTGGAGTTTAGCTCTCCAAGATTTTGATTTTGAAATTCAACACATCACAGGAGCTTCTAACAAAGTTGCTGATGCACTCTCCTGTGAGAGTTTCCCAGAATCCAGTAGTTAAAAAGTGTTCTTAAAATGTAAAAGTCTGTTAGTTATATACTTAGTAGTATATGTAAAGGTGCATGTGTTGTATTAATCTGTTTATTTTCAAGTTCTAGAAGGAAATTGCCGCCAGTGAGCTTCCCCACTGTCTGCAATTTGGGGGGCGTGTCATAAACAGATAGCTAAGGGTTAATGTCTCTTTCACCTGAAACACCTGACCAGAGAACCAATCAGGAAACCGGATTTTTTCAACTTTGGGTGGAGGGAAGTTTGTGTAAGAGGTCTTTTGTCTGTCTGCCTGTTTCCTCTGAGCTTTGGAGAAGTAGTTCTATTTTCTAGTCTTCTGTTTCTAAGTGTAAGGACAAAGAGATCAGATAGTAAGTTCTATGGTTTCTTTTCTTTGGTATTTGCATGAATATAAGTGCTGGAGTGTTTTGATTTGTATTCTTTTTGAATAAGGCTGTTTATTCAATATTCTTTTAAGCAATTGACCCTGTGTTGTATCATCTTAATACAGAGAGAACATTTGTATTTTTTCTTTCTTTTTTTATATAAAGCTTTCCTTTAAGACCTGTTGGAGTTTTTCTTTACTTCAGGGAAATTGAGTCTGTACTCACCAGGGAATTGGTGGGAGGAAGAAATCAGGGGAGGTCTGTGTGTGTTGAATTGGCTAGCCTGATTTTACATTCCCTCTGGGGGGAATAGAAAAGTACTTTTTGTTTCCAGGATTGGGAACAGAGAGGGGGGAGTCTCTGTGCAGTTTCACAGAGCTTGTGTCTGTGTATCTCTCCAGGAGCACCTGGAGGGGGGAAGGGAAAAAGGATTATTTCCCTTTGTTGTGAGACTCAAGGGATTTGGGTTTTGGGGTCCCCAGGGAAGGTTTTCCAGTGGGACCAGAGTGCCCCAAAACACTCTAATTTTTTGGGTGGTGGCAGCAAGTACCAGGTCCAAGCTGGTAACTAAGCTTGGAGGCTTTCATGCTAACCCCCATATTTTGGACGCTAAGGTCCAAATCTGGGAATAAGGTTATGATATGCCTAACAAGCAAGTACTGTCCAAAGCCAGTCATAGATTTATTCATAGTCAAGCCAAAGACGTATTTTAGTCATTTCTGGTTTAAATTGAGATCCCTTCCCTTTATAACTCACTTATCCTCCGCCATCCCCAAGTCAAGTGTCGTATATACTGACCCAATAGCATATCTTGAAAATTAGAGACAATCAACAATTTTAAGCATCATTTTCGTTCTCAGTGACCCAGAATTAGTAAAGTTGGACTACATTTATTTCAGAAGCATTTTGGCTGTAGAGCAGTCTATCATATTCATCCTTTTTTCTGTATTATATTATTATTGACTTAGAGTATCGTCAATATATTTCATAAAAATAATCAAGCAATTGATTAGAATTTAACCACAGGGGTATTGTAAAAGTTCATTACCCAACAGTCTGTACCCGTCTCTTCACCCCTTTACAAAATTATGATAATTTTTGTACAAAGTACATCTTGTGAAGTATCATTTGAAAACTCATTATTTGATGATCATTACTGTCCTGGTATAATATGTGTGGCAACGTTGTATATAAAGTTACAATATTATATTGTATGATATTACTAAAAGAAGCAAGATACAAGTCCCTCAAAGACAAAAAGCCAACTGATGCCTCAGCCTGGTATCAACAAAATCAAGTGGACTATTACCTGGTTAAGCAGCCATTCTTTGGTAGGAAAGATGGTGTGAGTGAGAAATCTACATCTTCACAAAGAAAAAGTTTGAGATTCAAATCCACATCGACGTTCCATCTCCTGAACTTCAGCAGGAGATGATTCTCAAGGAAGAAAGAGAACTATAAGGACAGGGAACAGACGCTCCAAAATATTCCTCTTTTTCTATCTGCAATATCCACAACACCTGAAGAACAAGGAGATAGCTTTGGACTGGTGGAGGAATCCTGTTTGAGGGAAGTTCAGAGAGCAAGACTGCTAAGAACTGTGGTGACAGAGACTTTTGCTTTGAAACCACTTAGCTTGTTACGTTAGTTATTAGTTGGTTTTTATTTTTATTTTCTTTTAACTGATTTTTGACTTTCATGGCTCATTACTTGTAATCACTTAAAGTCTATTTTTCTGTACTTAAACTTGTTTTATTATTTTTTCGGAGTCAATATGTTTGGACTGAAGTGTTTGGGAAACTTCATTTGAGATGATAGGATTTGTGCATATTTTCTATTAATAAAATGACGGCCTGTTTGTGAGCTTGTATTGTCCAGAAGGGGAGAGATGAGCACTACAAGACACACATTTCTGGTGACAAGTGGGACTGGTAATTTGCTAGTGTTGCTCTTCAGTGCAATTCAAGGTAGTCTGGCCTAATGCATTCTGTAGAACTTGGAGTAACTTACATGTTGGAGGCTGTGTGGGAGCACGCTAGGAATGATTGCTCTTACAGTAAAGCAGTGTAAAAGGCACTCCAGGTTGTCAAATTAGGGAGACATAGCTGTTCAACAGTCCAGATTGCACCCTGGGTAATGTCACTGGCTTGCCACAGACTATTGTATTGAAACTTTTCCTTGTACTATATTTGTAAGTAGAGTCTGAATGAGCTCTTCCCTGACATCTAGTGAGGAACTGGGGAAGAGGACATCAGGCGCTGACTTGTTTGCATGGACACACCTACCCTCAGAATGATGGGGCTTCTTTTGGCTGGTGTTGGATCACAAGTCACTTTGTTATTGGGGCAGGTGTACTACAAGCTTATTATCCTTGTTGTGTGAATCAAGGGCCTCAGAACTGTTCTTGGCATGCCCTGATTGAGGGATTTACCCTCAACTAAACTGCACTCACTAGGCAGAGGATGAGGGTGCCAAGCCCATTGAGGATGAAAGGGTGTTGAAGGTTCTGCCAAAGGTTCCTAGAGACTTTTTTAAACTTTTGTTCTCCACTGTGTAACAATAGAGCTGACTAAGACTTATTGTCTTGCTGCAGATCGATAGAGCTGAAATCACTTATAACCTTGTCTAAGCACGTATTTGACCTCTGATGCAAGAGACTACCCAATCTGTACAATTAATGAGGCTCCCCCCCTAAAAGCTGTCTTAAGTGGTGGGGTAGCAGGTACCAACACATCCGAGAGGATGCAGAGTGGGATGGATGGCAGGACAGAGTGATGAGCAGAGCAGCTGATACCAGAGTGAGCATCCGCACAGCAGAGCAAGCAAGATGCCTCCCAGGGTGGGAGCTGAACTCATGCAGATGTACCTCTGAACTCTGGGTCATCACTGAACAGCAATTTTGAGTGGGATGCAGTGGACAGAGAAGGGAGGGGCACATTAAATGAGCTTTTGGTTGTTGGAGTTAAGAACCTGAGGCAAAGGGCCACTCCCCAACATACTCTGAGTGAGTTCTTTGCTCACAGTTTTATGTTTATGAATCCTGCTTCTGGTGTTTTCCCAAGTTAATGCCAAGTTACTTTCCCCTTTTTATTAAAAGTTTATTTTCTACACAGACTCTGTGCTTGTCAGTGGGAAAAATATTGCCTCTCAGAAGCATCCTGCGGTAGTCTGTAATTTTCCTAGGTTACTGGGTGGGGGCTCAAGCCAGTTCTATGAAGTATTTTTTAAAAAGAACCCCTAGATTCTTCTGATTCCAACTAGCAGAAAGGCTACAGATTATTATTGACTTATAGCAATAAATCTGTTATTTGGGGGGGATTGTTCAGTGATCTGAGGATTACCTGCTAAACCCAGGGTTGTGAGCCCGTTCCTTGAAGGGGGGCCATTTCAGGAACTGGGATAAAAATCTGTCTGTGGATTGGTCCTGCTTTGAGCAGGGGATTGAACTAGATGACCTCCTGAGGTCCCTTCTAACTTTGATAGTCCATGATTTGGTCTCTTGACTATATTTCAGAATTAACTAAGCAGTTGACTATAATTTATCAACAGGGACATTGTAACAAATCTTTGCCCTGGGTTTTTCCTCTGACTATTGCACCTATCTAGATTGTGGCTACAAATCTCAGTGTGTCTGTATGGACTCACCCAAACAAATTATTACATGGCTAGAGAATCTAGGAACTTATGAATGCTCATCTGATTCTGGGCTTGTTCTACAAAGCTTATGTCATCTTCAACATTTAACCAGCTATTAAGGATTCTGCAGTGGCAGGTACCACGCCCCCAGCACAGCTGCTGCTAACACAGACATTCCATGAACCACCTGCTCAACTTGTCAACTTCATCTTCTCCACCCCAGCAGGAACTAGAAGCTGTTCTTCTCTGCCTGCCCCTTTTGCTGGTGTTTTATGTTCTCTAAGGAACACAGACTGCAGGGGAAGGTGCAGCGGGATTCACTGATTTTCATGTTTCACTTTACAGCGCTGTTGTTCAAGAAACTGGTGTGTAATTGAACAAGAGACTGGAGTTCATGCTGATGTGAAGATTCATTTCACCATTAGTACCAGCAGGGGCTTTCATACCAGACTAAATTAGGACAGTACATCAGATGGTTTAACTAGCTCCCTGCCACCCTCCTCCAGCTCTTATCGTACTGCAATTAGGAAAGTGGGAAATCTTACCTTTAGAGATAGGCATAGGAGAAAGGCAAGGAGGGGAGGTGCACATGTTTATTTTTAATGCATGCCACATATTTCACAGAAGATATGAGACGAAGCAGTCCCTGCCCCAAAGAGTTTCCAAGCTACCTAACAAGAGATGGTGGTAGGGATTTGTCAGACAGGGGTGAGGAAGGAGCAAGCTGCAGCAATGTGAGCAGGCAGTACTCACCTTCAAACACATGCACAACTTCACGGCTCATTTGGTTTTTTTCTCTTAACTCCAGTAACGAAGATGAAGACAATGATTGATGTCACTGTGGACACTGCAGGAGCTGGGAAGTTTCAGGATGGATTTTAATGAGGGGTGGGCAGGTGCTTGGCAGATCTTAGATGGGAGGGCATAGGGATTCCAGGCATAGGGATGGCACCAAAAAAAAAAACCACATGCAGATGCTTGTATGAGAAACTGCAAGTGGGGCATCACTGCTGAGCAGAGTGGGGAACACAGGAATAAGAGTGAGTCAGCTAAAAACACAGAGAGCTGTAGAGTCGTGAAGGTGAAGGCAAGGAGTTTCCATCCAATTCAGTGGAGAAGAGGCAACAAGGAGCTATCAAAAGAGTGGTGATGGGATCAGATTGGTTGGCCAGACTTCAAAATCCTTAGCCCATACAAATCACCATTGCAATGGTGCCCCTTCTAGAATCAGAAAACAAAACAATAAGACTAACATTAAATGAGGATATTTATATAAAAAGCATCACAGAAACTTAATGGAACAATGATAATCAATGGGACAGTAATAGCAAGGTATAAAAAACATAGGAATAACAGAGTGGGTTGTGCTGGTGGGGGAGTGTCACTATCTGTGAAAGAAAGCATAGAGTCAAATACAGTGAAAATCTTAAATAAATCAAACTGTACTATAGAATCTCTGTGAATAGAAATTCCATGCTTGAATAATAAGTGGATAGCAGTAGGAATGTTCAAACAATCGTAACCTGACCAGAATGGTGGCAGTGATTGCGAAATGCTCGGGGAGATAACAGAGGCAACAAAAACAGAAAACCCAGTAATAATAATAATCAACTATCTCCATATTGACTGGGCACCTATCACCTCAGAACAGGATGCAGAGGTAAAATGTCTTGGAACCCACAGGGGGAGGAAAGTCTTGATTCAATCCGCAGGATCTGCTGCAAAAGGTGAATATAGTTGAACTGCTCAGGTATAGGAATCATAATAGAATTAAATGTAACATCCTTGCAGGGTGGGAAACGAACAGTCATAAGGGTGAAATCCCTGGAAGCTGGATGGAAACTTTTAAAACAGCATTATAGACTCTAATTAAATGTATAGCCCAAATTAAAAAAAAAACAGCAAGAGGACAAAAAAATTCCACTATTGTTAAACAACAGAGAAAAAGAGGTAGTTGGAGACAAAAAGACATTCTTTAAAAACTGGAAGTCAAAGCCTAGTCAAGAAAATAGAAAGGAACATAACCTTTGGCAAGGCAAGCTGTTCAAAAAAGAATTAGAAGAGCAAACAGCAAAAGACACAAAAACAGCAACTTTTTTAAAGTACTACAGAAGCAGGAAGCCTGCCAAACAATCTGCAGGGCCACTGGATGATCAGGATGCTAAAGGAGCACTCAAGGAAGACATGGCCATTGTGGAGAAAAAGGCCATGGCTACACTGGTGCTTTACAGCGGTGCAACTTTCAAGCTCAGGGGTGTGAAAAAACACCCCCCCCAAGCGCTGCAAGATACAGCGCTGTAAACCCTCAGTGTAAACTGTGTTGCTACAACCATAGGGGATGTGGAGTAAGTGCAGCGCAGGGAGGGATCCCTTCCAGGGCTGGCGCTACAACTGCACTTGAAACATCGAAGAGTGGCCGCGGCAGCCCTTTGAAATGCAAGTGTAGCCATACCCTAACTGAGTTCTCTGCAACAGTCTTCACTGGAGAAGATGTGAAGGAGATTCTCACACTGAACCATTCTTTTTAGGGGACAAATCTGAGGAACTGTCCCAGACTGAGGTGTCGATAGAAGAGGTTCAAAACAAATTGATAAATTAAATAAAAATATTTCACCACGAACAGATGGCATTCACCAAACAGAACTGAAGGAACTCAGATATCACACTGTAGAACAAACAACTGTGGTATGTAACCTATCACTTAAATCAGCCTCTGTACAGATGACTACAGGATAGCTAGTGAATACTGATTTTTTAACAAAGGCTCCAGAGGCAATCCTTGCAATTACAGGCTGGAAAGCCTAACTTCAGTACTAGGCAAATTGGTTGAAACTATACACTACGAGATTATTCCGATTTTACATAAACTGTTTTTTTAAAACAAATTGTATAAAGTCGAGTGCACGCGGCCACCAGTAAGCACATTAATTCGATGGTGTGCGTCCACGGTCCAAGGCTAACGTCGATTTCTGGAGCGTTGCACTGTGAAAATGAAAGCAATTTGATTAATTGCTCATTATAATAATAACTCATTAATAATGTCATCGTAACATATCTTTGGCCGTTTTATATTCTATGTCAAAGTGAGCAAATGGTTCAGCCTTTCCTCCCCGATGCCTGAATGCAAATGATTTAAATCATGCTCTCTTGAAGCTACCGACAGTGGCAACACTCTTAGCAGGAATAAACAAATACAAACCTGCGGAAACACATTTTCCTACCGTTTTTTGAAGAGACCATTAAGAGGTGTAAATTCAGAGTTTATATGTCCATCAACTCTTAAGTTAGAGTCTTTTATTTTCTAAAAGAGTCTAAGCAATTCTTTAAGATCTCTCTGGAGGTCTTTTGGATATGCTATGAAGCATGCTATGAAGCATGAATCTGAAGATTCATCCACGTGATCTGGCCGAGACAAAATGAGTGAAAATAAATTTGAGACTTCAGTCATTCTTTCTCCATGACCTCCTAACTCTGACAGAAGCAAATTCATTGTTGGGAAGAACACCTGTACTTTGAACTGAATAGTGGGAGAGTCAAACGTATAGTCTGCACCCCCGTGTCATCAAAGAATAGCTTGTTCTTCCGGACCCTTGTCACTTTTCATTTTTGGCTTAATGCTGAGGCTTGAAGCAACTTTTTTGGCATCTTCAAAGAAAATTGGCCAAGAATCTTTCATTTGAATTTCCTTGACTAAGTTGCTCATATGTTTAGTTCCCTCTTCCGTTGTTAATTTGGTGCTTTTTATGACCTTGTTGTTCTCCTCAATACACTGAAGCACTTTAAACCATATCGCGGTAAGAAGTACAAATTAAAATGACTTAAGCCTCTTAATTAAACTGTCAAAATCTGCCTGGATTTCGGTAGGTAAATGAAGTTCCTTTTCCATTTTAATTACACTTTCCAAAAATTGTGTGGTTTTTGATTAGAGGGTGAACAGGATCAACTCTTGCGCTCCACCTAGTTTTAGATACAGAGTGAAGAGATATATTTGCACTGGCCTGCAATATTTTCATCTCCTAGGGCTACTACTTTATAGCATTTCTGAACAGTTCCACAATATGTTTTTATCTGTACGCTGGTTTCCATATTGCGGGTGCCATATATCTCAGAATAAAAACTAACTGCTCTGTGTGTGAAACATGAGGTGCACCGTCAACAACAATGCTGAAATATTGGCCTTTTCTTACCACTTCAAGAATAGAGTTTAAAACCTTCTCCCCATCCAGTTTCAAGAACTCATTCTGACTATAGCATGACCGGTAATAAGCCTGCATTCTTCGACCAGACTCTCTGAATTGAGCTACTATCTCAAAATATTGTTTCATTTCAGTATTGTACAGCCTCACAAGCTTCAGTTTTGACACGAAAAGCCATAGTCATCACAATCAATAGTAGAATGGCTACCACCGTATGGCAGATTATTCTTTGCTAGGAAAAGAATTACATGAACAAACGCAGTTAATATTTTGTCATTTTTCCTCCTCCTGTTAAACAATGCTGTAAAGCTGCATCAATGTCTCGTTTATCACTGAGTGTCTCAAATAATTCATTCCACTTAACGTAATTGCTCAAACATAAAGGGTTTTCTTCATGACTTGATTTTCTCATAAATCTTTTTCCAATTATCAGCAATTCCAACTCTGATAAATTTTGAATGATGTAATTGATTAGTTTGAGTTTCTCTTCTGTAGATACTGCAGGGAAAACAACAATATGATCTACTGAATCTATCTATGCTACATATGCTATGTAACATACAGGTGTCTCTCACTTTACGCGGAGGTTCCTTTCAGTGGTTGGCATGTAAAGCAAAAACCGCGTATAGATAAAATTACATTGAGTTGAGTGGCCAGTGGAATCATCTGCACTGTAAATACTGGAAGAAAAATTTTATTTTTCTCTTTTTTTTCTGTTTTTGCTGAACTCGCAAAGCTGAAATCGTGCATGTTAAATGCACTTAAGGTGCAACAGACCTCTAGCCATATGAAGACTATGAGCTACTGAATATATTTGTCCTTTCTGCATGCATGCATCATTTTTGTATTCCAAGTTATAAATATTGGTGTAACCCTTCTGCCCCTCTGAGTTGGCAGCAACAAGGGACGGGTTCAGTATCCAGGGGTTCCGTTTCAATAACCCAATGCCAAACCAGCTCGAGCCCCCACCCAGTGACCTGGGAAAATCTTACACACACCCCTAGGTGCCTCAAAGAGGCAATGCTTCCCCTTTCGCAAGCACAGAGTCTCGGTGTAGCAGAAAAGGTTTAATACATGAGATAAATAACAAACACTAAATTGGGAAAAACACCTCAGTTAGAGTTCATAGACCAAACCGTGAGCAAAGACCCACCCCAGGAAATTGGGCTGTGTCCTCTTTCCTGGGCTCTTGAGTCCAGCAACCCCCAAATCACCCACAGTCCCAAAAGTCCCACAATCCCAAAAGTCTCTGCACTGGGTCAGTGCAGCCCCAGAGTTTGAGAGTCTATCTGCAGAGGTCCTCTTCCGCACCAGCCTGGGTAGAAAGGGACACCTTATGTGGTCCGGAGCCAACTGCCCTGCCCTGCCTCACCTCTCTGTGGGTTCTGCTCCCACCTTCTCCACGAACTGCTCCGCTTTACCAGCCGCTCCACTCTGCTCCTCCAGCCGTCCTTGCAAACTGCTCCACTCCACCAGCTGCTCTGCTCCACCAGCTGTCCCATGAGCTGCTCCAGCTGTCCTCACAAACTGCTCCACTCCACCAGCAGCTCTGTTCCACAGTATAGCTTCAGGCTCCCTGCTAGTTAGCACAGTATTCAGTACTCTCAGCTCAGTAATTTCAGCTCTGTAGTGCACCATTAGCCCAAAGTGAGTTCAGCTCAGTAACCTGTATTTAGATTCTTAAGGGAATAAAAAATCAACTCTAACATTCCACAGTGAAGAGAGGAGGAGCTAGAACTGGTGCTGCTAGCTCCATAAGAAGACTACACCACCAGTCACAGATACCTATACCCAGCCTCTCTCAATTCACTGGGTTTTGTCCCTTGTCTAGCAAGTACCACCCAACTGAGGGTGAGTCATTTGTCACCAAGCAGTCCCACAACTCGGCAGTCTGGGATAGGGTAGGCGTGCCTATGCAAATGCACTCTCTGAAATTCTTTCCACCAGATGTCAGGGTAGAGCTTATCCTGACTGCTTACATTGGCTATGTACTGGCTTGATTTCTAAAGAAGCTTAGGAGGCCATTTGCTCAGTTTCTGGAGAAAGGAATATTGAAGTAGACATACCCTGAATGTTAAAAACAGGAAAACTTCTGTTAGCTGTTTTCAGGTAAGCATGCAGCTTTGGAGAAAGTAATTCAGATTCTGTATCTGTTGGAGCAGATGGAAGTGTCTGGGTGCTGGCGTCCTGAACTGGCAGGGAAAGCAAGGGTAGAAATAGTCTGAGTAGCTCCAAGGGGTTTCTCTGAGCCAAACCTTCAGAGGCAGTTAATTGAAAAATTCCTAGTGTACACAGTGTTGCAGAACAATTTGAACTGTGACTCCCTGCCCCTTATCCAACCACCGCCCCCCCCCCAGCCTGGGCCACTTGGCCCCTCATCCCCTTCTCCTGCAGCCTCGGCGAGCCACATCCAGGAGCAGCCCTGGACAGCGCTGCAGCTCCTGCCACTCGGCCCGTCGGAGTTCGCAGCCCTGCCCCGCTGCAGTGCTGTCCAAGGCCGCTCCTGGACACAATATTCTGTGGCACTGGGGGTTGGTGGAAGGCTGAGGTATGTGAGGCCAGGGGGAAGCCTCAGACGTTTTCGTGGGGGCCCATTAGGGCCCTGGGCCTGGGACAAATTGTTTCAATATGTCACACTGAATAAGAGCAACAAACCAAGAAAGTTAAGAATTAGCTTCTCCTTCCCCATCCTATCAGAAAGGTTGGTGCAACAGCCACACCTTACTAGTGGGAGGGAGATGATGCTAACACAAATTCTGGCCTGGTCTTCTGGCCTGGAATCTACAAAGATGTTCTGGATTTCTGTGCCTCATGCCTGGAATGTCAGCTCACTGCACCTCTGCCTACAGAGAAAGTTCCCTTGATTCTTCTATTGCTAAGTATGTCCTTTGAGCAGTTTGGAATTTATGCAATTGTTCCTCAGGGAAAGCGTGCTGCTGGCTACCAGCTCATTTCAGTTTTATATGACTTAATACCGTGAAGCTAGCGTCAGGGTGCTGCAGAAGATCTTAACAGATCAGAGAACAAACTGTATGTCCCAAATGATGAGGCAACTATGCCATTTACTGAAAAGCAAGATCCTAAGGTCGTCTGACTATGAGCCCCAAACTGATGGCCTGGGGAGCGCTTAAAGAGAACACTACAAATGATGTTGTGGAGGTTTGTCCTTATAACTTTCTGACTTCCTCTTCTTTTTACTGTGCGAGAAGTCCCCCAACGACTTCTGAACATTTGAGCTGTTTTGTGGAAGAAAAACTCAAGAGATTTTTGGACTGTAATCAAGAAATGTGGGAAGAACAACGATATTGAACCAATAATGTATATTACTACATGTTGCACCTGTGGGAAAAGTTTGACGCGCTATGCTCATTTGCCAAGGAGACATTCCTACCCTCCCAAAGCACCCAGGAAACAGCCTATAATGAAAGGGCTTGCTTCCAGTCATTCCAAGCTGGTGTTCAGTTTCTCTTGTTATTACCTGACACTGAATCAAATCTCCTAGGTGAATTATGAAATCCGACAACAAGACAAGCGAGAAGTGCAACAACTCTACCACATAAATCTTTTAAAACCATGGAAATTCCAAAAAAGTTTACTGATTTCTCCCTAACCACCAAAATCCAAATTAAGTACTCGAGTCATTGAGTCCTCAAAGCCATGGATGGTCAAGAGCGGAAACCACCTTTCCCCAGAACAGAGAACCCAGGCTCACCAACTGATTACTGCCTTCTCTTCAGTATTTTCTACCCAGCTAATCCAGAAGCACTCATGTAATAACTCATAATATTCAGACAGAATAAGGGCTTAAAGTCAGAAAAAGCCATTGACTGCTTGTCCAGAACTTTTAGAGTATAGTCTGTTTCCGCAAAAAGAACAGGAATACTTGTGGCACCTTAGACTAACAAATTTATTTCAGCATAAGTTTTCGTGGCCTACAGCTCACTTCTTCGAATGCATAGAATGGAACACACAGACCGGAGATATTTGTACATACAGAGAACATGAAAAAGTGGAACTATGCATACCAAGAGGAAGAGTCTAATCAATTGAGATGACCTATCTTCAGCAGGAGAAAAAAACTTTTGAAGTGATAATTAAGATGATCCATAGAAGGTGTGAGAACTTAACATAGGGAAATAGGTTTAATTATCATTCCCAGTCTCTGTTTAAACCTAATTTAACTGTATCTAATTTGCATAAAATCTGTCCAGGTACTACTGCTAATTTATTCTGGGGTTCTCAATCATCATAACCCCTTGAGTCATAGAATATTGGCTTGGAAGGACCTCTCTTCTCCGTGCTCGTCAGGCAGTCTAAACTCAAATTGCCATGACTCTGTGGTTGCAGCTTACAGCAGCTCCCTAGGAAGAGGCTGCAGTCTGTATCTTTCCCCTTTAGTAGCCTGCTCAGACTGAGTTGGACTTTTTCCTTTTATATGCTGCCTCCAGGCTAACTATATCCAGTGGAGTCAGAGGCGTGGGGCTTCCTCAGATTGCAAAGTACAGTTAATTCTTTTGGGGCTGGTGCAGGGCAGGTACAAAGCAATCACAGACAGCAGGGAGTTCTTCAAATATATCACACAAAAAAGAAAGCTCAAGGGTAGTGTGGGTTTGCTGCTCAATGGAGAAGATGAACTGCAAACTGAGGATGATAGGAAGGCAGATCTGCTAACCATCTTGCTTTCTGCAGTCTTGTCACAAAAAATATGTGACTAGATGACTAGTGAACTTACCACAGACAATAAAGGGGAAGGATGCAGAATGGGATGAAGAAAGAAAATGTGGGAGATCTTCTGACCAATTTGAATAAATTCAAAGCAGCAGTACCTGATGTTCTTCACCCAATGTCACTGAAGGAACTACAGTAGAATCAGAGTTACACACTCCAGATTTATGTACCACACATCTTATTTGGAACCAAGTCGGCAATGAGGAATCAGAGAACAAAAAGAAAAGCGCACGGTGTATAGTTGTAGTGTGCTAACTATAAACTACTTTAAAAAATAAAGAAGTAAAAAAGATTGGACAATGTAAGGGAATTGTTTCTGTATTTGTTTAATTTAAATTAAGATGGTTAAAAGTGCATAGTTTACAGTTTCAAAGCTGTATAAAGGCAATATTCAGTTGTAAATTTTTGAAAGAACCATAACGGTTTGTTCAGATTTACGAATATTTCAGTTAGTAACAAATTCCATTCTGGAGGTTTTCAGAGCACTGAGGATCTACTGTAGCTGAAGAAACCTCAGTGACACCGGAATAACATTTGCAAAATCATGGATGACAGGAGAGCTCACAGAAGACTGGAGAAGGCCTAAAGTAAAGTCTTTTTTTTAAAAATCAGGAAAAGAGACGGAGAATAATAGCCCAATCAGCTTTATTTCAATGCCTGAGAAGCTACTAGAGCAATGTATAAAACATTCTGTTTGCAAATACCTGGAGGATGAACAGCTAATCACTAGCAGACAGCATGAAGTTACTAAGAACAAACTTCGGTATACCTAAAACATCTTCCAGAAAGACAGCCAGTCTGGATGTGATGCAATCAAGAGATGGAGAATCACCACTTTTGTATTTTGCTCCAACTTTTACTGTTGACAATGTGTGCTTTATTTCCAATTTGAATTTGTCTATCCTAGACTGCATGAAAACGGAGGGAAAGATTTATTGCTTATTACAACTTCCTTGAGGACCGATGAGAAAAAGTATTTAAATGATGAACTGACTAGAAATGAAGCATTTCAGTGAATTTATGAAACTAAAATGAAATGATTCACTACAGGAATATCAAAGCGTTTCATTTTGATTAAAAATTACAAAATGTTCACGAACTCAAATTTGGGAACCAAAATTTTTTAAATAGTTTTGTTCCATAAAAAAAGTTGATATTTCAGGAAGAAATTATATTTCTAGAAGGAAAAATAAGTTGAAAATATCAGAATTTCCCCTGGGACAGGAAATCTGATTTCAGTTCAAATAACCTAGGTGGCAGCTGACCAGAAGGACCAATGAGGAAAGAAGATGCTTTCAAATCTGGGGCAAAGGATTTGTTTGTTGTTCTCTTTGTTGTTCCCTCTGCAGATGGATGCCTGGATAGCAGGAGCAAGTGTTAAGTCTCTGGAACAGCTGTCTCGCCTAATGCAAATGGAGCAGTTCTTATAGGGTGTTCCTGAGGAAATAGAAAGTTATATCCTAGATGGCAAGACCAAAACTGTAATCGAGGTGGGGGAGAGCAGAACCAAATGGGTAGAGATGGCAAAGAAGAAGAAAGCTAGTATCAGTTGTCGTGGATATCAGAAGCGGCAATCTGAAACAACACCCTACCACCGGGGACAGTCCAAGGCACCCCTATACCCCAAGGAAAACCCAGTCACCTTATCACCCCTCCACACCATTCTCCAGCAACCAACCTCGCCCCAGTGTCCAGTCAGCTGGGTGATGTTTTAAATGTAGCAAGCTGCAAAATGTGAAGACCAACTGCCCCAAGAACCCGAACATATTGCAGTTCATTGCACTGGAATCAGACCAAAGGTCCTGAGGCCCAAATGCCTTCCAGATACCCTCGGAGTGAAGGGCAACTCTGAGTGTGGGTGGGAAGAATGTTATCGCATGGAAAGATACTGGAGCAAAAGTGTCAGCTATCCACTAATCCTTAGTGGACACCAAATTCATCAACCCAGAGGCCAAAGCGACGATTCAGCTTTTCAACTCAGACTTTTTAAACGTGCTTACAGCCAAGTTACCAGTCCACTACAAGGACTGGTCAGAAATATGGACTTTTTCAGTCTATGGTGATTATCCTGTTCCCATGCTGCTGGGGGAAGACTTGGCCGAGCATATGAAGTTAGCCAAAAGGGTAGGGGAGAGCAGAAGCGATATAAGCTAGATGAGACGCGATATATCGATTCCCGAGCAATAGATTTTAACCCGCCGATACGGCAGGTAGTCTAGACGTAGCCGAAAACAATCCCATCATCTACATCGCCTCCAGAGGGAGCATATCCAAGTCCACAATCCAGTAACGAACTATCACTTCCAGGCAGAGCAGAAAGCAGATGAGAGCCTCCAGAGAACTTGGACGGCGGCACAGAGTGACTCCCTGCCCCTCAGCTCTTCTAATATGTCCCAGTATGTTGTAGAAAGAGGAAACACTTTCTGGTGGGCAAAAGGAGAACTGGCATCCTCAAAGACAGTAGTTCAACTAGGTACCGGATAAAGCTGTTAGCCCACAATCACTTAGTGGTCCTGCTGGGGTGAACAGGACCAACGGAAGTCATTCCCCTAGGAGGGAATGGGCAAGGACGTTGCTAATTATGTCTGGTCTTGTGAGGTGTGCCAACGAGTGGGAAAACCCCAAGACCAGGTCAAAGCCCTTTTCCATGTGCTCCACATAAAATGCAATTTCAATGACTAGCTGTGGCTATTCTGGGTCCTTTCCCGAAAAAGACACCCAGAGGAAAGCAATACATATTGACTTTCATGGATTTTGCTACCAAATGGTCGGAAGCAGTAGATAAGCAAGACCAATGCTTAAAATGTGTGCTAGGAATTAACAGACATTTTTGCCAGAATAGGTTGGCCCTCCACCATCCTGTCAGATCAGGAACTAATTCCTGGGAGGGACCATGGAAAGTCTTTGGAAAGCTCATGGGAACCATCAAGATGGTTGAACTCATCCCAAGCCTATCCCTTCATGCACTGCCTTGGTAATTCCATTATGTCGCATCCACCAACTCCTTGCTCACAATTTTCCTCTTGGCTCATGGAATGATCATCATTGGTATGATCCAAGATCTTTGAATAAACGTGTCTTCCTGGACAAGTCTACCAAGCCATTCGCTTTCCAACCTAACAGGTCTTTGACATCTCCTGCAACAGCATACATGTCGTCGCACATCTTATGTTTTTCCTAGCTAATCTGTGATTTGAAACACCCCTCACAATAAACAAGCAACTCAGAGCTCTAATTTACAACCAGCTCAGTATTATTCTGTCTTGGCAACATAGTGAACAGACATTAAATATTTGAGAAGTGTCTAAGACAGTGCTTAAGCACAAAAGAGATGGTTGCTCCAATAGCAGCAGCTGCTGCCATATATTTGGGCCTCTCAGTGAGCGCCGTAGAGATACAGAATCATAACATATCAGGGTTGAAAGGTGTGACTGGTTGGATCACAGAAACCCCCTTGAGAAATGCCAGACGATGTGCCAAGACTATTTCTGCCCCTGCTTTCCCTGACAGTCTGGGACTTCACCACTCTGTCTTATTGAGCCAGACACACCAGTTTCCTCCAACACAGACCCAGGTACTGAACCATGCGCTCCAAAGCTGCAGACAAGTGAAAGCAATTTAAGAAGTGTTCCTGTCTTTAACACTTACATACCCAAATGCTAATGGGGTCGAAACCCCAAATAAATCCTTTATACAGGGTAAGCTCATAAATTGATCACCCTCTCTAACATAGATTGAGAGTTATGCACAGCTGTTGCCTCCCTCCCCCCTGTATTACGACATGCTCTGGAATAATTAATAAGAAAAAATGGCAGAGAAGTTACAGAAAGTAGGATTAAAGTTGTTCCAAGTATTAACAGACAGAACCAAGTAAAATAAAATGAATCATGCTGTCTCAAGCCTATAAAGTAACTAAACTAAATACAGATAAAATAGCACCCTGAGAGATGTTTCAATAACTTGCCTAGGGATGCCTTCCTAGTCTGGGCACAAGCCTTTCCCCGGTATAGCCCTTGTTCTAGCTCAGGTAGTAGGTAAGGGCTTTGTCACGAGTGCTGCCTCTTTCGTGTGTTCCACTCACACATACATATTTAGCATAAGGTGGGAATCCTTTGTCCCTCTGGGTTCCCACCCCTCCTTCTCAATGACAATGCCCCAGGTTAAAGATGGATTCCACTTCAGGTGACATGATCAAATGTAACCTTAAGACTTCATTACCAAGTTGCCAATGCACATGTACAGAGAAAGACTGAAAAGTAAAACAGAGCCATTTGCAGT
Organism: Gopherus evgoodei; assembly: GCF_007399415.2. Classification (NCBI taxonomy): domain Eukaryota; kingdom Metazoa; phylum Chordata; order Testudines; family Testudinidae; genus Gopherus; species Gopherus evgoodei. The sequence goes on from NC_044329.1 coordinate 41,160,018, forward strand.
CAGTTGTCCTGGTTAATAGGAGCCATTAAGATTCCAAACCACCATTAATGGCCCACACTTTGCTTAATTACAATATCCCCTGAGAGTTATAGTTCATATTTCTAGTTTCAGATGCAAGAGTGATATAAATAGGATGACCACACTCAGTAGATTATTACCTTTATAATGTTATCTTGCAAGAAAGTTTTGCATGAAGCATAATTTAGTTACAGTGTATTCACACCAATCAGCATACTTTCATAAAATCATATAGAGTGCAATCTCACAGAAGGGTTCTCAGGAGGTCATCTAGTCCAACCCCCTGCTCACAGCAGGACTAAACCCCTACTAAATCATCCCAGCCAGGGCTTTCTTTATCTGCTCTAGGTTATTGCCCCCCCCCCCAGTAGTCACATAGCCTCCTGCAGCATCTCTGGCTATAGCTATGAGGCCAATTGCCAGAGGCCAGTCTTACATAGCTGCAGCTATTAGTCAATTCCAAGGCTGAGCATGGTTGTACCTTGCAACTGAGGCCTCAGGGATTCTAAATCCTCAGCGTTGTCCCTAAGCAGCTGCAGACTCGACACCTAGGTATACTTCCCTACTCTAGGCTATGCCTTCAAGTACCTGAGATGCCCATCACCTGCAACAGAGGCCACCAATTCCCTCACATCTCAGCTAGCACATAGTCATGCAGCAAGTGCAGCCTGAATGATTTTGGAGGCTGAGGTTCCAGGAGTTTCCCATCCCTGAGCAGCAGCTCTGCAACAAGCTCACATCCCCCGTGCTGTGGGACTAGGACCCTCTGAAGATAGTTAAGTTACCCTGAGTATAACCAGTTCTCTCCAGAGTGTCTTGAAGTGAGTGAGAGTCTTTTCATTGTCTTTAATAGGCTTCTTATAGAAGCAAAGGACCCCATTCTAGACTTTAGGAGCAAAGTGCATTCTTGCTGCACTGGTTTACTATTGTAACAGGAAGGTCTCACATTTCCTAGTGAATAAGCAAGTACAGCACCTAACTTTTTCTGAGAGGTTTCCTACACAAACACTAAATGTAAACCTGCTTCGCTTACAAGAGCTGAAAATATCAGGTAGCGTGGTTACAAAAGCAAGGCATTTCTGAATTTAGTAAGAATTTTGGAAGTGCACAGAATAGAGAGAGGACTAGTTCCCCCATGGTTATAGAAGTGCACTAAAGTGGACCAGTTTTCATGTGTGATTGGAGGCTATCTGGCTCCATAACATAAGACTGTCCTACATGAACAAAGAAAAGTTTTCATGTGCCTTTATTATTCTTTTGTGCCTCTCTTCGTTTCTATGGGGAATATGCCAATACAATATTACTATCATTCTTTTAAACAAACAAAACTAAAAAGACCACAGCAGTTGCTCAATTTTATTTACTTTTTCTACAGCAAATTACAGTGGATCCATTTATGTGATTTGGGAGAAATGAAATAACAGCTGCCCAAATTGAGCCTGAGCATTCTTGAATTTTGAGAGTGTTCAAATCTGGAAGGCAAATGCTAGATTCCCTTTCAGAATATTGCATAAATCTGGAAAGGAAAAGTCAATTTCTGCTTCCATGGTTCAGAAGTGGCAGTCCTCCTGTGTGCCGGGTAAAGCTGCCTAAGTCATCTAAGTAGAGCCGCCATTCTCTTACTTTCCATTTTAACTTCTCCTAGTGGAATGCACATACCTCCCTTGCTAGGCTTCCGACAGAGAGGTGCACTGTCCCTTCATGCAACTCAGTTCCTTCTTTGGGGGCTGCCAGCCAGGGTCACACCAGTATCTTATCCAATCTGGGGAAGTCTTCTGACTGTTATATCTGGGCCAAAGCCTTGTTCTTTTTAGTTATACTTGTTCCCCAGTCACACTGCCAACCCCTTCTAGAAGACAGCTCTTCATTCACAGCAAGCACATTGAGTCTCAGCTTGCCCAGACCCTCTCCCTCCCTTTCCTGTTGATAGTGGCCCAAGGAATGCTGGGAACTATAGATCCTTCCCTGCTCCAAGGAAGGCTCTCTAGGCAGGGAGCTGGCCAAATAAGTACTGCTCCCAGGGCGCCTTGGTTTCTGAGCTCCCCTGCTGGATCCCTGCTGCTGCTCAGAGGCTATGAGGGGAAAGGATGCCAGAAGGGAGGAAGCAAGTGTTATGAGACCCCTCCTGAGTTTGGGCCTGGCATTATGGCGTCAGTATTGGGTGTCGGCACTGAGGAAGATTGAAGAGTGGTGGATTAACATTTGCAAATCGTGTCATCTTCATCAGTTGCTCCATGTTAAGAGACAGAATAAGATCAGCAAAGAGGATGTTTGTAGAAGAACCAAGCAACCACCTCCATCAGCACTGCTTTGGGTTTGTAGGTTTCTCAATGTTTTAGAATAGAAAACAAACTACATAGCGCATTTTCCAAGAATGCTGCTATCTGGCACATACGGATGTGGTGGCCTAAAGCTCTGGTAGCATGATATGATTACGAATGATGGACATAGACTGAACATCCAGCCAGACCCGCTTCAGAATCAATCTGCATGGTGCTTGATATGAAAGGAAGCAATGTCCTTTTGGGATATGTCATGAGGATGAGGATACAAAGAACTGCTCTTGTCTCAGCATAGGCAAAAGATGGTTTTTTCCTAGCTAATAACTGCTGTTCACGAGAAGTGTCTTTAAAAAGGAAAAAAAAAAGTAGTTTCTTTTCCTTCTCATATCAATAACCATTTCAAGCTTTGCTCCACTATTAATCATGGGCTCTCTGACTTATTTCACAAAGCAGATGGCTCTGTCTCTGAATCAGTGTTATTATCCTCAATGCTCACACTCTCTTGCCCTGTTCATGTTGAGAATTTGTGTACATTTTTTTCATTATCTGCTCTCTTTCCACAAGTCTAGCACAGTGCCTCACTTTCTTACAGTACAAATACTTCGTACCTTGTACCATTAGCACATCCTTCTATCAGATGGAAGGAGACACCATGTTTTGTGCATATGTTGACACATGATATTTGTGACTGAAATCATTGTTGGTACTATGCTGAGACAGCAGTCTGTCTGCTCTCCTGTCTGCAGGCACAGCAGAAAAAACATTAGACACAGGCAATGGTGCAATTGCAACTCCAATGGCACTGGTTGAACGTAAAATTCAAACTAAGCAATATCTCAGGCCTGCATGTTGAAGAACCTGGTCCATGCCTGGTCTGCGTCCTTATGACCCCGGCCCGTGCCCAGCCTGTGTCTCGAAGACCAGTGGGCCATGCTTTGGCCATGAGGCTCATATCCATCCTCCATCCTCAGTGATGTCTACTTTCACAGTTTCATAGATTACAAGGCCAGAAAAAACCCTTGTGATCATCTAATATGACCTCCTGTACAACATACGCCAGAGACTTCTTCAAAACTTCACAGATCTCTGGGCCATTTCCTGTAATTGTTTTTAAAATAAAGACTCAGTTATTTACTTTGAGAGAGACAAATAACTGATTTCCAGCATGTGGTGTACCAATGAACATCTCCTGGTGCTATTCTGCGAGAATGCCCAAGCACCTGCACCCTCAGGATGGGCAGTTCCATTGCCAATGTGTGTGCAATGTTATATCCTCAGCAGGGGCGGCTCTAGGCCATCTTCTGTTGAGGAGGAGATGACACCTCTTGTTGTAAGCTAGTATTTCATTCTTGGTAATGCTTCTCTCCTTACTGCACAGGTTTAAAGTATTAGCAAATATTTTTAAAGTTAGAGCCTATCTTTTATAGTTAAATATTACCTTATAGCAATGTTTCCCAAACTTCGGAAGTCACTTGTGTAGGGAAAGCCCGTGGTGGTCGGGCTGGTTTGTTTACCTGTCCCGTCTGCAGGTCTGACCGATCGCGGCTCCCACTGGCCACAATTAGCTGCTCCAGGGCAATGGGAGTTGCGGGAAGTGACGCGGGCCAAGGAATGTAGCTTCCAGCAGCTCCCATTGGCCTGAAGGGGTGAACTGCGGCCAGCGGGTGCCACTATCGGCCGGATCTGCAGAAGAGGCAGGTAAACAAACTGGTCCAGCCTGACAGGGCTTTCCCTACACAAGAGGTATCCGAAGTTTGGGAAACTGTCTTATATCATGGGATAAAGATATAAACAAGATTAATACACGCAGCGTCCTACATCCTTAAACCCAAAAGCTAAACAGATTCTTAGAATGCCAATATCTAGTTCAACTATACTAATGCACAGGTAAACTAGGCACTTTTTCATATGTGCATTTGTCAGTGTTCAATAAGGGCCAGGGGCCTTGGCATGAGCTGGCAACCTCATCTCTCAGCATCACACTGATGTTCAGTGAACATTACCTGAAAAGCAGGTTAAGCATGGCAGACTCTTGTGTAGTTTTCAGATGAGGCAGGCAGAGTTGTGTAGCAAAGGACTTGTCACAAAGTATAAGCTTCAAGAAAGCTCGCCCTTGCTGAGGCACACAGGTAACACAGTGGCTTACAGTTCTGGATGCCCTGAGAAAAGCATCACAGAGTTATACCCTAGAGAACAGTAAATCTGACAAGGGCTGAAGGATCATTGTGAAATCACCTGAAAAGGAGTTCCTACTGTGATAAGTGGTTCTTTACAACCAGTTTCATCAAATAAAAGGGTCTTCTGATCCCAAAAGATGAGCCACACACCCAGCTCAATATATAACTCAGATTTTGCCCAAAAATTACACTGTTGCCAATCATTTAGTATCTAAAATCTAAAGGTTTATTTCTAAAAGGAAAGATGAAAGTTAAAATTATTTAAACGAATCAAATACATACAGTAATTGTAAAGTTCTGGGTTTAGAGTTGTAGCAGCAATGGAATAAACTGCTGGCTTAAGTCAAGTCTCTGTTTGCTTCCAAATCATTGGAAGATCCTCAGTCTCTTGGTTAGAATGCGCCCATTAGTATAAGTCCATAGTCCAGAGGTTTGAGCAGGAAAGAGGCAAAATGGAGATGTTTCCAGTGCCTTTCATAGCTTCTGCCATGTGGAGGGAAATCCATGGTTTCAAACAAAGCCCTCAGCACAACTAGTAGAAAATTACAGATAAAGATAGCGTTGGCAAATCAAATGTCTCTGCATGATTCTGCTTAGTCAAAGAAAAAGCCATTACCTATATCCCAGAGAGAACATTCACAGGACAGTCCATTAAGTGTAGATTGCTGTCTTCCTTTGTGAGTTAAATGACCTTTTGAGGAGACAGTTAACTTGAATAGTCCCTTCAAGATGTGCAGGCTAAATACCTTGTGGCTATTACCCCAGGAGCAAACAATTGAAAAACAGGTTTGGAGCTAATACTCATAACTTCAAGTACAAAAATGATACATGCATACAAATACCATAATCATATTCTGCAACTCATAACCTTTTCATAGACATCTTACGTACCACATTTTGTGCAAGATTTGTTGCAGTTACATTACAGGGGTAGTAACAATGCTCTACATGGTCATATTCTAATCAGATATATCACCCCCTTCTTAAGATTTATCTGCTTAAACATCTAAGAAAGGAAAGTTGATCACTATTCATTAACAGGTGCTTTTAGATGTGCTCAGATGCTTGTTGATAGTTATTGTATAAATGTACTGAATGCGTAAACATAGTTTAGAAATAAATTCTGTGAGATCTGAATTAAATAGAGTGAACATCAGCTGCCCGAGGATGCTGCCTCAAATGACTTCGTTGTTTGAGAATACTGACTGAAAATATACTAACCTCTCATCAGAGGTGCATTGAAAGAAAAGTTTGTGAAAAAACTGTGCTTCCAAGTCAAAAGAGTTCCCCTAGCATCACAGTGGAAACACAGAAAGCCTGAAAGTATACCAAGACAGCTCTGGCTAGGCCAGCATCCCCTAGATGCTGAAGAACAGTGCTTGACACCATCCCCATCCTCATTCTCCACGTAAAGCATTGGTCATGGCAGCATCAATTCCAAGGTTTGCAGGTTCACATCATGCACGTCAGACACAAAGATGTAAATATCACATTGGTCCTGAAAGCATGGCCAGAGGATTTCCTAAGTAGATAGGGAAGTAAATTAAAACTAGGAAACCTGGTAGCAGAACAGCTCTTGCTCTCTGAAATCAGTTCTTACTCTGACAGTTCCTCAGGTGACTTTGTAAGGAGTAGTTAATGACAGTGTGATTTCCAAGGGTAAATTCAGGCTGACTACTCCTTTTATCCATAAAGGTGGGAATTGTACAGCAAGAAAGGACCACTATGGCCATTTAGTCTGAGTTCTTACCTAAAACAGGCCAAAGAATGTCACCCATGGATTCTTGCAGCTATACTAGTCTATTTTCCTGGCTTTCTTATGCCACTCCCATTTTTATTGATTATTATTTAATTTAATTATTTAATGTATTTACTGCCATAGTGCCAAATGGTTGTGCACTATCCTCCTGCTACCTGTCTAGTCATAGAATAAAGCATTACAGACCCTGCACCAAAGGACATACTGTCAAAATGAAAAGCCAAAGCCTATGGATGAGACAAATGAGAAGGCTGGGGTGAGAGAGCAAAGACACACAAACAAACACATTAGCATGCCCAGGCAGAGCAAAGAACGCAGCTCTCCTCCTGCCCGGGCCTTATCAGGTTACAGTTTCCTGCATGCATTATAGCACATGTGAATTTTGATGGATGGCCTTGAAGAAAGACGCAGCAATAGCAATGAATTTTGACTGGGAGTTTTCCCACTTTTAAGGGGAAGCCTTGGAGAAAGTACTGTGAGTTAAGCAGAAAACGGGGCAAACACGCAGGAATCAACAGAACAATATAGGGAATTGAACTTGTACTAAAATAATAGGGCAGGGCTAAGATGTGCAGGACTCTGGATTTAAGAACAATGAGTTTGTTGTTTAACGTGGTGCAAGTGAGAAGCCACTGGATGGACTAAAAATGGGTGATGTTTGCACAGCAGCAAGCCAAGGAGATGGAGTTAGCAGCAGCATTGTGAATGGATTTGTAGAGAGGTTTTAGGCATTGAAGACAGAGAAATTAGTCAAGGTGCAAAATAATCACGGCTTGGAAAAGAGCCACAGTAGCACTGGCAGAGAGTAAAGTACAGGTCCATGTTATGTTGTGGAGGAAGAAGCAGCAAGCAACATTGTATGGCTCAGAGAAGAGGATTAACTGAGGGTTGGAGCCAGGATGACAGTTTTGAGTGATAGGGAGGATGGTGGTGCTCACAATGACAGAAAACAGGGTAGAGTGAAGGACTATGGGGAAAGATCAGAAGTTCAGTTCTGGCACTGACAAGTTTAATCTCAAAGCAGGAAATTCACATGGAGTCAGATAGAGAAGAGCACCTTTTACTTAGAGCAAAAGACGGTGAGGTGGAAACTTTGCATAGAAAATTGGGTTTTCAACTGAAGGAATTTTTTTTTGCAGACATTGTCTGCTTTCTAAAGAAAATGTATTCATCTAAAAAAAATCAAACAAAAGAAAACGTAAACATTCAGTATGCCATTGTAGACTTCCTGGGAGGTGTAATACCGATGCTTCATGCTCTCATTCTCCTCTTTAGGCTGACTTCTCCAGACAGACTACATCTCCCATGATGTACCATGGGATGAAATTCTATGATGCACTTGCTGGCTCAGCGAGAGGCATGCTTGTGGTGGATTATCATAAATGTAGTTTGGCCAGAGGCCAGGCCATAGAGGAGAATGAGGCACCCAAACTATGATGCCCATATTAGGAAATATTAATCTGTATATTAAACTCATGATTTCTTACCAACAACCCAGACTCTTTTCTACATTAGTCAAAAGTGCTGACTAACTGTAACTAACTCTTTTGCTTTGCATTAATAAATATGTGTAATTACATTCAGTCTCTACTGTTATCCACAACATTTTTCTTGAAGCTGACCGTACTATGTTATGAAGTTTAGCCTGTTGTTAAATAATGGATTGTGTGTCATTTTACTGTCAACCTTGACCCTTAATGAAATGTGTCTAGTTGGCCAGAAAGGAACAACTTTTAATTGAGGAAGGGAGCTGAGAAATATCATGATCTGTTGCAGCGGTTTTCAGTCTGTGGTCCGTGGAACCCTGGGAGTCCACAGACTATGTCTATGCTCTCCAAAGAGGCCCATTCTTCCTTTTGAAATTTTTTAGGGGTCTGCAAATGAAAAAAGGTTGAAAACTGCTGATTTATGAAAGGATGCTTTCAGCTTGTAAAAATTACTCTAAGATGCATATTGTCATAAAATCAGAGTAATTGATGAAATATTAGTAATTAACAAAATATATAGGGAACATTTGTTACAGCAGCTGTGTTCTATAATCAATATAATTGCAAACCATGTATTCATTGTTGTCTAAGCATTAAGCTCTAAATGTCACAGATGGTGTCAGTAGTGATAAAATAGTTATAGATGTAACTGGCTGATTTGATTAGCTAAATTGAAAATTTCCTAAATAAAATCAAAGCATGACAAGGCAAGATTTTAAAGGATGTTCCAAAACCAATATTTAAGGACCTATAATTCTGGGACATTGTTGGAAAAGACTAACACTGCTAAGCTGTGCCCCAGAATCGTGTGTTTACTTTTCTGTACTGTGCTGTGATAATCTTTGACTACTAATCTGCAATGAAACAAGTCAATTCAGTCGATTATCTGACATCTCATCTTGTTGATAAAGTCAGACAGACAGCACCCTTGAGACATGATAGCAGCATTACCAAATGGAAAAAGTCACGTTTAAACTAAACGATTTCAATCAAACATATTTGCGTTCACTTTTCTGCTGAAAATTAAAGCTCTTCCATTTAAACTTTCCAGTAAAACAAAGTTTTCCATGAGGAAAAAACTGTACACGCTCTAGTGGCCCCTGAGAAAGCTCTGCCTCCTGCACCGACGAGCTCTTCTATTTTCTCACTGTTTCTGAGATGCAGGGTTGTGAACCATAGTCTTCATTCCTGAACTTTAGGCAATCATGTAGATGTGCTGCACCTAATCCATTGAGCAATTTGAGGCTAAGGACTCAGCCTTTGAACTAAACTCACTATTTTGTGGGAAGACAATGTAGAGAGCAGAGAACAGGTTTGATATAGTCATGATAGACTGAATTGCTGCAGCATCCCGTAGTTGTTGCAATCTCCTAAGCACAGATGGTTTTGTACCTAGCCATATCACATTATGGATAAATGAGATCAGGTCATCATTTTCCAGCCAACGTATAAAGCAAAACATGCCAGAAACTGTACCAGGTTAACTATGGAAATGGCCCACTAAAGCCTGCCAAAGAATGCTCAAAAAAGGGAAATAACTTTTTGTTCTTGCTAAGATTTATTGAAGGGGCATACAATGAAATAGACGGAGGCAGGGCAGACTATGGCAGCACATATGGTTTGATTGAAGAAATCATTTCAGGTACCATGTCTAACATTATTTTCACGGAAATACAAATTCCTTGGGAGCTTTTGGTGAAGCACTCTACTAAGTCAGCTGCATTTCAGCTAATGTTGTACAGTCTAGCAGGGTGCTGTGTGCAGTGGCTTGCAAATTTTCTGTTATCATGTATGTCTGCTCCACCAGCTTATTAATCAGGAATCTCCCAACACAGCTGGTCATAAAAAGGTTGGTTACCGACTAATTTGCTGTATTGAAACCAGATTTAGATCCTCATTAAAGACTGAGGCAAAATATTTCTTTGGATACTGAGTGATGGCTAAATTATCCTTAACCCCCATTCCATCCTCAATGTTTAGCGCTCCCACTTCTTCTTTCTTTGTTTTCTTCTTATTTATATGGCTATAGAACCTTTTACTATTGGTTTTAATTCTCGTTGCAAGGTCCAATTCTACATGGCTTTTGACCTATCTCACTTTATCCCTACATGTTCTGACCTGAATAAGGTAGCTTTCCTTGCTAATCCCTCCCATCTTCCACTCCTTTTAGGCTTTCTGCTTTTTCTTAATCACTTCTCTAAGATGCTTGCTCATCCAGTTTGGTCTACAACTCCTGCTATGATTTTTTTCCTCTTTCTTGGGATGCAGGCTTCTGATAGTTTCTGCAACTTCGACATGAAGTAATTCCAGGCCTCTTCCGCATTTAGATCCACAAGTTCTTCAGTCCAATCCACTTCCCTAACTAATTTCCTTAATTCTTTCAAGTTAGCCCTTTTGAAATCAAAACCCCCTAGTTTCAGATCTATTTTTGTTTATCCTTCTATCTGGTTTAAACTGAAATAGCTCATGACCACTGGACTCAAGGTTGTCCCCTACAACCATTTCTTCTATGAGGTTCTCACTACTCACCAAAACCAAATCTAAAAAGGCATCTCCTCTTGTTGGTTCAGCAATTTCTTACAGTGAAGGAATCCAACTATCGCATCCAGAAAAAGCTGAGCCCTACTATTATTACTAGCACTTGTCCTCCAGTCTATATCTAGGAAGTTTAAAGTCTCCCATGATCACACAATTCCCATTAGTGTTTACTTCATTAAAACCATTAAAGAGGTTTCTATCCATACCCAAATCAGATCCTGGAGGGCTGTAGCACACCCTAAGCACTATCTCAGGGAGGCTTTAGTAACTTTGTTTCGCAGTGTGATTTTTGCGCAGACATACTCTGTCTTATCCATTCCATCTCTTCTTATTTCTTTCCAGTCTACCTCATCATTGATATACAATTCTATTCTACCACCTTTTGCCTTTATTTCTGTCTTTCCTAAACAGCACATACCCTTCAATACCTGTACTCCAGTCATGACTACTGTTTCACCATGTTCTGTTATCCCTATAATATCTGGTTTCACTTCTGCAGCAGTAGCAATAGTTCCTCCATTTTGTACCTACACTCCTAGCAGTAGTATGCAAACATGTTAATTTTTGCAGTTTGGCTTCACTGACATTCTTTACTTGATTAGGCACAGACATCCTACCTTTAGGCCTGGTCCACGTTACAGCGTTAAATCGATTTAAACAGCGTTAAATCGATTTAACGCTGTACCCGTCCACACTACAAGGCACTTTAAATCGATTTTAAGGGCTCTTAAAATCGATTTCTGTACTCCTCCCCAATGAGAGGAGTAACCCTAAAATTGATATTACTATATCGATTTAGGGTTAGTGTGGACGGAAATCGAAGTTATTGGTCTCATTCTTTTACTGAGCTACCCGGAGTGCACCGCTCTGGAAATCGATGGTAGCCTAGGACCATGGACGCACACCACCGAATTAATGTGCCCTAGTGTGGACGTGTAAAATCGATTTTATAAAACCAGTTTTATAAAACCGGTTTTAATAATTTCGATTTTATGCTGTAGTGTAGACGTGGCCTTAGTATCACATATTAGACTATCTACATTACCCATCCTCCTTATGTCCATTCTTCTAGGCATGGCGGCATCCTATCTTACCTCTCAACGTTAAATTCCGGCGTGGAGTTTACTTGGCTATCTCCGAACCATGTCCCCTAAATTCCTAGCTTAAACCTCTCTTAATCAGTTGTGCCAGCCTCCACGTTAGAAGTCTATTTCCCTCCTTAGATGAAGTCCAACCCAAGAGAACAGCACTCTGTCCATGAATGCTTCCGAAAGCTCTCCTTATAGCACCGCAGTCTGAGCCATCTCTTGATCGTCATAATCTTCTCATGCCTTTGTTTCCCTTCTCTAAGAACAGGCAGAATCCCACTGAAGATCACCTGAGCCTCGATTTCCTTAAAAATCCTCCCTAATCTAAAATAGTCTCCCTTGATACCTTCCAGCGAGAATCTAGCTGTATCATTCATTCCCACATGAAGGGCAATCAGTGGATTCTTTCCTGCTCTCGTTAAGATCCTTTTCAGCCTCAGGTCCAATCCCATATCTTAGCACCCGGCAGACAGCACACCCTTCAGTTCTCCAGATCAGCTCTAGATACACGCCTGTCTATTCTTCTCCCTAAGAAGTCCCCAGTCACGTAGACCTGCCTTTTCCTGGTGACGGTGTGATTCTCCAGTCTATCCCCTGTTCCCTCTGGCTGCAAGTCCTCTCGATTTCTATTGTCCCTTGCAGTCCTCTGCAACCCATCCCGTATCTTCCTGGGGCTCACATTTGGTGTTGTCTCTATTGACTCTTCCCTTCTTCCTATAGGACTAGCTGCTTCTCTCTTCTTCCTTGCCCTATCACCTTCAGCGATCACCTGCTGTGCCCCTTCTTTATTTTCCAACTCTGCAAACCTGTTCCTGAGCTCTATTTCTCCTTCACTGGCCCGTCTTTTCCTCTGCCTGGTTCTCTTAGTCACATGCTTCCACCATCCACTTTCCTCACCTAGCAGTGTCCCTTCAAAATTCTTTGGTCCTGTTTCCATCTGCAAGTCTGAGCTTATCCCTTCAGCTGCCTCATGTCTTTGCTCCATCATCCGCTCGAACCCCCTTCTACACTCTACCAGAGTTTCCACCTGCATCTGCAATCCTCGGATCTTTTCTTCCATCAGCTCTATCAGAGGGCACTTCATGCAGATGAAACTCTTTTCAGGTACCCCCCTCTAGGCTCATGTACATGCCACAGCCTCCAAATCCAATCATCTTAATTGTTTCTTTCACAGCCTTCCCACCGAAAGCATGTTAGCTCATGAAACACAAACCAAATCAGACCACCACCTACAGCAAAACAAAACCTCAACAGGCACCATAACATGGGCAGAACACCACCCACTCCCTTCACTAGCCTGTTTATTCCTCTGCATTTGTCCTTTTTGAACCTTATCATAATTCTTTTAGCTTAATCCTCTGATTTGTCTAGGTCCCTCTGAATCCTATCTCTACCCTCCAGCGTATCTACAACTCCTCCTGGTTTAGTGTTAGCTGCAAACTTGCTTAGGGTGCAGTCCATGCCATCCTCCAGATCATTAATGAATATGTTGAACAAAACTGGCCCCGAGACCAATCCTTAGGGCACTCTGCTTGATATCGGCTGCCAGCTAGACATCACTACCCATTATGATCTAGCCAGCTTTCTATCAACTTTATAGATCTGGAAATTTGATCAGTATACCTCTCTATTACTGTATGGAGGTAGTTAGTAGAGATGTTAAACGACACTGAGCCCAGAACAGGTCTCCATGGAACGCCACTTGAGACCTCCCTCCAGTCTGAAATCATTCCATCAACATTACTTATTTATTGCCGTTGTTTAACCAAGTATGTATCCTTTTCCACCCAGCCTGCATTTCTCCAGCTTAGTCATCAGAATGTCATGTGGGACTGTGTAAAAAGCCTGGTTGAAGTTTAAGTCTATTACGTCCACTGCATTCCTCCTATCCACCAAACCAGTTGCCACAGTAAATCAAACTAATTCGGCATAAGAATGACTATACTGTTAGGCCAAACATCCATCTAGCCCAGTATCCTGTCTTCCAACAATGGCCATTGTCATGTGCCCCAGAAGGCATGAATGGAACAGGTAATCATCATGATCCATCATGTGTCACCCATTCCCAGCTTCTAGTTTGGCATGATTTGTTCTGAGAAAATCTATACCATCTGCTAGTGATTACTTCTTCATTCTACAGCCATTCGCAAATTGAATGTTTTATACCTTCCTCTAGAATCTTGCCCAGATATCGAGGTAAGGCTGACTGGTGTATAGCTCCCTGAATCTGAAACTGCAGAATTGGAATTAATTTGCACACAGGACACCATTAAATTAGCCTTGAACTGGGAGTTAATGGGTCATTACACAAGTAAAAATTATTTCAGCATGCAAATTTTTTCCCCTGCTGTTATTCATACCTTCTTCTCAACTGTTGGAAATGGGCCATCCTGATTATCCCTACAAAAGTTTTTTCTTCTTCTGCTAATAGCCCAGGTTTATTGATTGCTCTCGTTATAGTTAGTGTGATGATACCCATTTTTTCATGTTCTCTGTGTATATATATCGTCCCACTCTGTTTTCCACTGCATGCATCCAATGAAGTGCGTTTTAGCCCACGAAACCTTATGCTTAAATAAATATGTTAATTTCTAAGCTGATACAACTACTCCTTGTTCATTTTGCTGATACAAAGAGCTACCGCTCTGAAACCTATATGGAATATGTGGAACTCTTTGTGATATTATTAATACCAATATCATAAAACTGCAAGAAATGTGACCATAGGCCACTTAAGGTATTTGCAAAAAATGTTATAATTTGCCAAATGTCATAATCTTGTTTATATCGCCTTTATATTGTGAATTATAGATTTCCATACTTGTGTTTGTGGTCAGATGTTTGCATGTGTGTGTTCTTTCCGTGTGCTGTCTCAGTCAGGGCAAATAGCCTACATAGTGGACCTCAGTCAAACGGCCCAACAAATCCACAGACTTCGTTTGCAGCACAGGAACTGGGCCAGATTTGTTGCCAACGAAGCACATTAATAGCACCTGGCAAATGCTACAAGGATACTAAGATATGTATGCCAGTGACAATGGATGTAGCTCAGGGAATGGCGGGACTTTCCATTCCCTCTTAGGCGGGTCATAGGTACTCCCTTTGAGGCTCCATTTTATACTTCAATACATATACCTGACACTCTCTGATGTAGCGAGTTATCACTGGTCACCTTTTACAGCTCTATCACACTGTCATACTAAACTTATCTTTAGGAAGGGTCAGAGTGTTCCTGTTATCTTTAGGAAATGTGTTTGTATTGGGGACTTCTAGTATCACTTCTGGAATGTGTTTGTATAAGTGGTCTGTGCCTAGTACTTCTTAGGAATATGTGTTTCTACATTATCAGCCCTGTTCTTGCCAGATTGTAAGGACGTTCTGTCTAGCTCACAACATGACTTTGCTTTATATCAGCAAAGTTTAAACAGTAATTTAGCTGAGGCCTTATACCTAGCCTCTGCTACAAGGCCTTAAGTTTTGTAACAGGCTCCTGTCCACCTCCAGTAGAGTTTTCAGTCCCAATGGCAACTTACTTACCAAATGTCATACAGACTAGTCCATTCCTCCCAAGTGGATGTAGTTCTTATTCTTCTGCACATTGCACATTTGAGCGTAGCATGCATCTGATAAAGTGGGCTGTAGCCCACAAAAGCTTATGCTCAAATAAATTTGTTAGTCTCTAAGGTGACACAAGTACTCTTCTTCTTTTATTAGATAGACCAAACCAGCCACTAAAGTAAACTCCTGTTTGCCACACTGGCTAACAAGAAAACATAAAGGCAGTTTTCTCAGGCATTCTGGTTCTTATAACACCACCAAAAACACTGCATTCAGAGATGAGTAGTTCTTTACAACCAGTGTCATTAAATTATAGTTTCTTCTGATCCCAAAGGGCCAGCCACTCCCAGGTCAATATACAACTTAAATCTTACTCAAAAATCATGCTGGGGCCCATTCTTTAGTATCTAATATCTAAAGGTTTATTCATAAAAAGAAAGATAGGGGAGAGGTAAAATTGGCTAAGGAAATCAGTTACATGCAGTAATGGCAAAGTTCTTGGTTAAGGCTTGTAGCAGTGATGGAATAAACTGTTGGCTTAAGTCAAGTCTCTGGAGTACATCTACGGCTGCGATGGGTCATTCAGTCCTTTGTTCAGAGGTTCAGTTTGTAGCAAAGTTCCTCCAGAGGTAAGAAGCAGGATTGAAGACAAAATGGAGGTGTTTCCAGGGCCTTCTATACTTTTGCCATGTGAAGGGCATCCCATTGTTCTTTCTGTGGAAAATTACAGCAACAAGATGGATTTTGGAGTCACATGTGCAAGTCATGTGTTCATGCCCAATTTCCCTCAGTCATTGCAGGAAGCCACTACCTAGATTCCAGACAGTCCACAAGGGGAAAGGGCAATATGCCTCATTTATTGGAGCTACAACAATTAGCATATGCATTCAATCACACACACACACACACACACACACACACACACACACTGTGCCGCCAGTCAATGTTACAGTTACCAGTCTAGAGTCCGGATCAACCTAGTGGCCAGCTAGTTTGATCATGGTAGGAGGATCTGGGTTCTGTCGGTTGCAATAGAATCCTCTGGGGAAGTCTTGGCAGAATGAACCCAAAGTTTCATGGTAAGGCACCCTGGTTATATACTGATTTTCCTTCATTGGGACCAATGAGTTTTGCACCATCATGTTGTAATGAATTGTTTGACGAGTGCTTGTTTTCTTAAATTGTCCTTTTCATCCTTCATCTTGATCTTTCATCAAGTAGTTCCTCAAGGAGTTATCCCAAGTTGGTTTTGATCACAGCTATTTTCTCCCCACTGATAGGTGCCTGTTTCATCTTTAGAATCATCAATCATCCCTCCTCTGGCATTTCAATAGGGGAGTGTTGCAGCTTCCTGGCACCCTTGCATCTGTTGCTCCTTCCTCCTTCATACATCTGGTTCAGCAATGGCCTTCACACTTATCTCTTAACACGTACATTCCTCATTCACACACAAACCAGAATTAATTTACACACAACATTTTAAACAGGAACATCAATATTTAGAACAGGAACATTGCATTACTTATTTTAAAATGCTAAACCTGCAACAAACTGGTGATCCTCAAAGGTCTGTTACTGCCTTGAAATCAGTCCAGACACAGATTCTGGCTGATGTATCTCTACCCACTGGCCCATTAGCCATTCCTTTCTGTTACTCTAAAAGGGTGGCTGGCAGGAAGTGATCAGATCATACACCAATACATGTAATACATGCTACATTTTTATTCTTTATCCTTCATTCTAAATGATATAAAATACAAACATAGAATCCCACCACTACATTTGGCGGAAGAGTTTGGGGGAGTTCAGTTCCTGGTTTTTATTTGACCTCTCTCCTGCACTTGTTTTGGTTTGGCCTTCCCCTTTCCATCCCTGTCTGACATTTCTGTCTCTATCACAGCAGGTGACGCAATGATGCGTGAGAAAGAGGAGCAGAATTCTCAGCAGGAAAATGTTGAGCAAATGGATTAACACAGAGAATTATCACAAAGATCGAAAAGGAATGTGTCCAGGAGTCATAAGCAGGAAAAATCCCATGACATTCAGCACAGACCAGAAAGAGTGCAGGTAAAGCAGCCAGGGGAGAAAGTAGGTAAATGTATTTCCTGTTGGGGAACTCAGACAGACCTCAAGGAAACCACAAAACAACAGGAAATCTTCAGGGGAAAGAGAAAAAAATATATGTGCTGAGTGTGGGGCCTGGGCTACACTGGTGCTTTACAGCACTGCAACTTTCTCAGGTGTGTGAAAAAACACCCGCCGAGCACAGGAAGTTACAGCGCTGTAAGCGCCAGTGTAAAAAGTGCCCAAGCACTGGGAGTGTGGCTCCCAGTGCTGTTTGCTAATCCCTACTGGGAGGTGGAGTACCTGCAGCTGTGGGAGAGTTCTCTCCCAGCGCTGGCACCGCGATCACACTTGCATTTCAAAGTGCTGCTACAGGAGCACTCCCGTGACGGCGCTTTGAAGTTGCAAGTGTTGCCATACTCTAGGAAAAGCTGATGTGACTGCTCAACCCATAGAAAGCATCAGAGAATCCACATAGGAGAGAGGCCCTATGAATGCAGTAAGTGTGGGAAAACCTTCAATTGCAGTTCAAACCTCATTACCCATCAGAGAAACCACACAGGAGAGAGGCCCTATGAATGCAGTGAATGTGGAAAATGCTTCACTAACACCTCAGTGCTTTCTAAACATTAAAGAATCCGGAGTGGCCTATGAATGACATGAATGTGGGAAAAGCTTCTCGTGGCACTCAGCCCATGTTAGCTATCAGAGAATCTGCAAGGGAGATCAACACCATAAAAACCTCTAGGATTATCAATACTTTTTTTTTTTAACATTTGTTCCTGATTCTGATATAGTAACTTTTAAAGCTGCTTGAACTGTTTGCAGCATCATTATCCCTCAGCTTGTCCAGATGAATGGCCCATTTTTGCCTTTTGCAGTTTGCCCTGTTTGGAGGTGGGCCCATTTGGCCTTTCTCTCAACTCCATTGTCTCATGAGTAATTTGAGTGTGCCCTTCCTATCAGGAACCAGGGAACATCACATTTATACCATTCGTCCTATTGCAAAGTTATTGTTAGTCACCAATGATGCAGATTGTATCATTGCCAGTTGTTCTCACGTTGCTCGGGGTTGTGCTGAAGAGCAGTTCTATTGGGAACTTTTAAAATTAAATGTAAATGAAGAGGAGCAGAGGCAGGGGAAAAGTGTTATTTCAGCTTCTGTGACACTGGAAGGAGATGGGAGGGCTCAATGATTCCCTCTTTTCCCATCCCTGCAGAACTGTTATATTTTGTCTCAGCCACACAGAGTTTATCTTCATCACATTCTATCCATCCACTTCTCAAAGTGTCCTGCGATGAAGCATTCTCCATAGTCTGTGCTTGGAGATGATGGTTTGACTTCTTAAATCCTATATCAGAGTCAGTGTGAGTGCAGATGGAAGTGTCAAAGACCTGGAAGGGGAATTCAAATATATCCTAAACATAATGTGATCATTGGGAGTTTAAATCCCAGCTTCCATCTATTGGTAAAGCCACTTCTTCAAGGTAACTGTTTTGTCCCCCATTATGGGGCTGCTAGGATACTAAGCATGTTGTAAATAACATAATTGACTATTCAGACAGTGCTCAGTGAAGCAGGTTTGAATGGATCAGAGGAGAATGTGATGGGAGAATCTCTTGTGCCGATTCTGAATAATCAGATGTAACCTGCTCTGGAATTTCACTTGACACTTTCATTGTCATATATTCAGTCTCTCTGTGATGTGGGTTTCTATCTTTCCTGAAGGCTGTTTGGTTACTCAGTTGGGTAATAGTTCAGTTTGATGGGATGTAGCTCAGATTTATTTTAGAACTTAAGACAAATGACCATTTACTAAAGTCGTCATTTCTCATTTCAGCTTTGCTTTTTCCCCACCCCTCCATGATGACATGGAGAAAATTCAAGTGCAGTTCTGACAACAGGGGAGAACTCTCCAATTTACTGGGCATGCCAACAAAGACACAGCAGTGATTTAAAATCTCCACTCAGAAATGGTGAACAGCAGCAGAACCCGAACTAACTGAAGGAAGTACATATGATCACAGTGTAGTTCAATTGTTGAAGTCAATATTATCTCAGCTGATCTGGGGATAGAATTCCACATTAGGTGATTTTGAAGTAGGCAAAATGCCCATGTATTTGGTTCCCAAATGATTTGTAGCCCAGGCCCTACAAAAGATCTCTCCTAGCTAATCCTATGTTATGGGGAATGCTGCCCTTCCTGACACAGATATTGAGGAAATAGAAGTGGGGTATTTGTTGTATCTATCCTTTGTAGGTGTTGAAAATGTGTATAAAATCAGTGTTGGAAATCTAATAGCTGCAGAAAAATAGCTATTTTTGAATAGAATCTCCAGCTCTGGTAACAAACAAAGATTATGATCCAGGCCTGTATCCAGTCCCTTGCCTGGAACTGTGCCACCAAATTAAAGAAAAGCTGGGAATGTTTTGGGAAGCCATTGCTCACTAACACAGTTGAAATTTTAGAGTGTTCTTTTAAAGGTTCGGAGAATTGTAAATTTACCCTAACCAAGGCCAAGGATTTGGAAAGAACTGGAGTGGAAAGAGCACTCACTCAGTTCTTGGTTTCCACCCCAGTAAAGGAAGCTATGATGACCAATGGCCCAAGGAAAATTCAGTGTCACTGATTACAGATCCAAAGTTCAGCCAAGATTAGATTGAGAACAATAACTAGGAGTCCGAACTCAAACATCCAGAGGGCAGCTTAAAAATCATGAGATGTTTAAAAATGCTCTCTTTGGGGGTAAGGTTATTACTTTCTTGGTTTTTCTGAGACTCTTGGGCCATGATTTCTGCCTGAACTTGAAGGCTAAAAATGGACTTTATAAAATAAATATATTAAAGGGAAGATTTTTGTATCCTCATTGGGCTCCTAGATTGGGGCCTCATTGTGTTGGGCACTGCAGATACTCCATCCAAGAGTGGGTGTCCCAGTTGTGCCAAGCACTGCAGAGACCCTGACCGAGGGTGGGGGCCCTGATTCTGCCAGGTGTTATGCAACTCAGAGTGTGTGAGAGAGAGATTCCTTGCTGCCAACATCTCAGAGGTGAAATAGACAAAAGTGTGGGAGGGCGGTTCCCGTTTTACAGATAGGGAAACTGAGGCCTGAATATGTGATGTAATTTGTCCATGTTTGCACAGAAAATAATGGGATCAAACTGGGAACTGAATCCAAATTTTCTGAATCACAGCCTGGCCTTTAACCACAAGCCAAGCGTTGTTGATTGCATGGCAGAGGCCTCAATGGAAATTTTCAGAATCTCCATGATTGGAGGATTTTAAGACAGAGTTATACAAACACCTGTCAGGGATGGCCTAGGGATACTTGGTCCTGACTCTTGGGACCCCTCCCTGCCCCACCTTTCTATATGATTCGATGGATCATCTCATTTCTAATGAGCAAAGTTTTCTCTCTGGAATTATCCGATAAATGGTTATTATCCCCCTTCTGTTGCCTGGGGTAGAATGGAAGAGGAGAAAAACCTGTCTCAACAGAGGATGCAAACGTCAGTTTGTTCTCTCTTCGTGTTTTACTGAAGCTTACAGGGAGGAAGACACATTACCTGCCTAAGAAGGTAGAGAGGCTAGAGACTTTATTTCATTTTGGGCTGTGAATATAAGCGGAAGAGTGGCTGTTACTACCACGCAATGTGGGGCTTTAATGCATAGCCATGGGATTTAAAGTGTTATGTGCTACCAAAGGAGCTAGCCAGGTTTGAATCTGTTCAGCTGCCCAGTCTCTATGTAGAAGGAGCCCTGAGGGTGTTTATTTGCGAGCTGAGGTTCCCTTTCTGGCATTCGCCTTCTTTCCTGGTTATGTCTCCAGTGAGCAAACCAGAGCTGTTACAGGGCTGGTTAAATGCTGCTTTCTAGACCAGAGAGCTGGGGTTGATTTAGCATGCTGTCGCCATCAGCTGGTCAGAGAAACCGGGAGGTAGGGTGAAATTTAGGATTGTCCCACCAAGGGAAGGTGCTGTTGGACTCATCTAGTGGAGGAGAGTCTGAAAAAGCTTCTCAGCTCCCAGAGAGGGGGAAGACAAGCTGGTGCCACACACATATTTTCACAGGGAATCAGGCTCCACTCGGGAGAAACTCAAAAGAAGCCTGGCCCAGGAGTGTCAGAGAAAGGAATCACTGTTTGCTTTAAGAGATGGGTGAGGGAAACCTGCAGGTCCTCAGATCCCTCCAGTGTCTGATAGAACCATTTGTGGGGAAGGGCCGGGGAACTGGAGGAGGACAAGGAGATGGGAAAAGGGCTTGCAGCTGTTGTGCAATCACCATGCTCCCAGCAGAAGGGTCCGGGGGGCTCAGAACTCACAAGATGGCAAAGCTCAGAGCCCCGGTACATGGAGTCAGAATATGATCAGTTCACAGCAAGGGGGAGCAACACCCCTCCCTTGGTCTCCATGCCAGAGCTCCTATCAGCTCAGTGTCCTTCCCGCAAGAGTCAGCTGCTGAGAGGGTTTCAATGAGGTAAATGGAGGCAGAGGAGGATTGTTCCTCATGAGTTTTCTTTGTATTGCTCTGTGATTCTGCTGGAGGAAGCTGAAGCATCATTTGAGTTTTTTTCAGTGGCTTGGGTTGGGCTGAGGTTGTGACCCTGAGTACAAGAGTCCCTGAACTCTCTGCTCTTAGCCCCTCAGGGAGTGGACAATGGAGCTACTTCAGAAATTGGACAGAAAGTAGCCTAAGGAAGTGTAACATAAGTGAGAAGAAAAGCCTTCTCACTACCTCCCTGGTGGTCTAGTGGTTTGGATTTAGCACTTTCATTGCAATGGCCTGGGTTCAATTACTAGTCAAGGAAAAGTGACTTTACATCAGAAAACCTTCAATTATTTTTCACTTCCAATTTAAACAAATCCATGTTTCTTCCTGGTTCCCCCTTCTTCTACATAATGTTGGGAAGGGCTTTGGAGACCATATAAAAATCAAAGCTTCCCAATGGCTAGTAACAGAATATGGGCATGTTTCCCGTATGCACCTGGAAGTCCAGGCTGCATGCCCTTTTACACAAAGACACATGGGCATATCATCCCCCCCTTGCTAGCTAGCCTAACCAACGTTATAATAACAATAATAGACATTCAGGTTGACCAAAGATGAATATTTTTTTCCAATTTTCTTGCTGAAACAAAATCAAAAAATCATCTTGGCTAACCAAAATATTTCAGCAAATAAAATATTCAGCCAAAAATTTTCATCCCACTCTTTGGAAGTAACTATCCCGGAGAAACTGATCATTAGCCTCTTCCATTCCAGAGGTCTAGCTGCTGAAGTGTTCTAAGCATGAACAATGGGCCTTTCACCTGTTGCCCACTGGTTACTACCTTGCTCAGGTAGCTACTGATGTAAGGCAATGTGATTTAGTGGCAGACCTACTTCTATCCCTCTGCCCAACTAGGGATCTTTGTTTCACATTGTATGTAAAAATACAATAAATGCATTTTGTTTGTATCTAAACCTGAGATTGTGATTGTAAGTCAGTGAGAAAATCTCTGCTGAGTTCTAGAGAAGGAAAATTTTCTCATCAGGCTCTCACACAAGATAAAAGTTCTGAAGGTTCTTAGAGCTTCCAGACACAGAGGCCAGACTTTTCAGAAGGTCTCACACTCACTCCTAGAGCCAGAATTTCAGAAGAACTCAGCTGCCATTTGGGCAACAGACAGGCTGAACACACTGAGGGTTGAGCTATTTTGCAAACAAAAGGTGGTGGCAGTTTTTAACTCAATCATCAGAAATGCTGCAAGAGCTCCTCAAATTTGCTCATCTCACAAGGAGACAAAACACAGTAAATCTCCCAACCAACAAAGCTCACATCTACTCCCCTTTCCATGGATATTTGCCTGAGAGCTCCCAGGGACCCATTCAACAAGACAGGAAATCCAAATTCAGTAAAGTCAAGGGAAAGTTTTTCATTGCAGGTTTCATTTACTGGGAAGGTCAGACAGAAAAGTTTGGTCATTTAATGCCAGACTACGAGGCTCTCCCTTATACCATTCCTGTCTCTGACATTTCCTTTTTCTCAGGCACAGGGAGTGACCTATGTCTGGATTCTCTCTGTCTCCCATCAGGTGTTGGGATGGTGAGTGAGAAGGAGGAAGAGAATCCCCAGCAGGAAGATGCTGAGCAAGTAGAACCACATGGGACGTTATCAGGAAGATCCAAAGGAAATGTTTCAGGGAGTTGTGCACTGCCAGGAAAAGCAAAAGCCTATGAGACTCAGCAGAAGCCAGAGGAAAACTCAAGTAGTCTCTCAGATCTTATTACACACAAGAGAATCAACTTGGAAGGGACACGCTACGCATGCTTTGAGTGCGGGAAAACCTTCATAGAGCGCTCAGACTTTGTCAGACATCGCAGAATCCACAGTGGAGAGAGACCCTACACATGCTCTGCATTTGGGAAAAGCTTCAATCAGAGGTCATTCCCTATTAGACATCAGAAAATCCAAATAGGAGAGAACTGTAAGAAATGCCTTGATTAGGGCTGGCTAAAGATTTGTTTTTTTAAAAAATCACATTTGCTAATTCCAATATCGTAATCTGTGCATTATCTTCACCGTTGTCTCTCAGCTCCCCCAGATGAGTTGCCTGCTTCTGCCTTTTGAACGTCACATCACTTTAGCGTCAGTTCTGTGATCGTTTCTATCAACTCCTTTCCTTTTGACTCATAGAAGGGTGTGTCCCTCCAGCCAGGAATGTTCATCAGCTCCAGGTGGGGGAGAGAGGTTTGATTTCCAACAAGCAAAGCTGAGGCAAAAGCTACCTGTGCCTTCCATCCACTAGGGCAGCACATGGTGTTGATTTTTGTGCCCAACTGATTTGTGAAATTAGAAAGCATGGGAATTTGAATCCTGAAACTGACCATGGAAAGGAGATGGTTAAAATGGTTTTCATGTCACAATGTGCAGAGAATATTGCTAAAAGATTTAGAGAGCATCCAGATGGTATGCAAGGAAAAAGTTTGCCTGAGGTAGTTAGCATTGCTACTAGAGTGTTTAATGGGAGAGAAGAGTTAAAAGAAAAGGAAAGAAAGAAGGAAAAACAAAAGGATCTGAAGGATCACGTATCATGTTGGCAGTGGCTATGTCAGGAGGTAGAATAAGGGGCCGAGGCAGGAATCATGGTTTCAGGGGAGGAAGAGGGTGTGGATTCGGTAGGGGACGTGGACGAGGTGGAGGTGTGAGTCCCAGTAATACTGGATGCCACTATTGTGGTGAGGAAGGACACTGGCAGAGAAAATGTCCCCTCAAATTGC
This sequence comes from Gopherus evgoodei, assembly GCF_007399415.2. NCBI lineage: Eukaryota > Metazoa > Chordata > Testudines > Testudinidae > Gopherus > Gopherus evgoodei. The sequence continues at coordinate 41,184,250 of NC_044329.1, forward strand.
TGGGTGGCAACAGCTGAGGCAAACCACCAGAGTGGTGCAGCAGAAGTGTGCTGGGCCCATAACCCAGAGGTTAATGGATCAAAACCATCCTCTGCTACATGTGTGCTTGTTTCTTTTCCCTCGGGGCATTCCAGTAAGGCAGTGACCAGCAGAGCACCAAGAGCCTAGGCCATAAGGCTGCCTGGGCTGAAGGCAAGAGGCAGGCCTGGGCATGGCGAGGGCCTCCTGTCCTGGAATGAGGCTGCAGTGCTTCCTGGTCAACTTTTCTCACACACACTGGTGGGCAGCGACTGCTGCGGGAGAACATGAGGGGAGGCTCTCGGGACACCAGGCAGTGCTGTGTGTGTGGCTGTCAGGGGAAAGAGCCGAGGCTCCTGACTCGACCTGCCATTGACTTGCGTAGCTCTGCGAGCCGTCAGCCAGGGCAGGCCAGGCTGCGGACGTGACTCAGGCTTGAGTAGCATGACCGCGCTTTCCTGACGAGGCGTGAGCCAAGAGCTTTGCACGGCGTACAGGGAAGTGGGAGGGAGGCATCTTTGAGCCGGCGTCTCGTCCGCTTCTCCCTTGCCACTTGGGCGGAGGTGGGGAGGGAGCGAAATGTTCCTTGTTGAAAGTTTTTGTGCTAGGCCTTGAGGATTAAGCCTGAGCCTCTGGAACAGCTGATGGGATATGGGTTTCTGAATGGCATCCAGCCTGGTCTTTGGGCCACCAGCAGAAAGCACTGAGGCCAAGAGGCAGCAAAATGGGACCTTTGAGGCTCCTCACAGGCAGGGCCGGCTTTAGGAAGTGCGGGGCCCAATTCGAACATTTTCAGTGGGGCCCCGGCAGGGATGACTGAAAAAAAAAACATGTAAAAAAAAGCCTTTCATTTCTTAGCAGCCGGTTCCCTGTAAAAAGTTCTGATTTAAGGGATGTGCCACAGTACGTATTTTTTGTATCAATAGGGTTACCATATATCTGTATTTTTAAAAATTCCTCTCAGATGGCGATTTAAGAACCAAAAAGCTGGACATGTCCAGGAAAATATGGATATATGTTAACCCTACCTAAAGTTCTTTTTTAAAAAGATGGGCCTGAACTAGAAATGAGCTCCATTTCACATGTATGGGTCCCTACCACTCCCTAGGGGTGTGCTAGGATGACCAGATGTCCCGATTTTATAGGGACAGTCCCGATTTGGGGGTATTTTTCTTATATAGGATCCTATTACCCCGCACCCTGTTCCAATTTTTCACACTTGCTGTCTGGTCACCCTAGGGTGTGCACATGTGTGGGTCACAGCTGTTCACTGCCCCTCTCATTGCAGCAGGTGTGCAGGGTTACTGCCCTGGGAACTGCAGGGCACTAGTGAATGTGGGGCTGGCTGGAGGCAGGGCAGGGGCGAACTGGAGGTAGGGTCTGGCTGCAAGCAGGGCAAGGCATGCGGGGCTGGTTGCAGACAGGGCAGGGGGTGCAGGACTGGCTGCAGATGGGCTGGCTGCAGGCAGGGCAGGGCACGACGTGTGGGACTGGCTGCTGATGGGGCTGGCTGCAGGCAGAGGGATGTGGGGTGGGGTGGGCTGGTTGGCTTCAGGCAGGGCCTCAGGGGAGTGCGCAGGGGTTGGCAGGCCTGGAGATAGAGGAGTGTGGGACTGGCTGGCTTCAGACAGGGGGGCGCGGCAGGGGTTGGCTGGAGACAGGGCAGGGAGTGCGGGGCTGGTGCAGGCAGGGCAGGGGGTGCAGCAGGGGCTGGCTGTGGGCAGGGGTGCGGAAACAGGGGGTACAGCCTACCCTGCATGGTAAGTGCCCCCACCTCCTCCTCCACCAAGGTAGCAGCAGCAGCCCAGGGCTCGGGGGCTATTTAAAGGGCCGGGGCAGTAGAAGCAAGGAGAGCCCCAGACTTTTTAAATAGCCCCCAAGGCTTCAGCACTGGGGCTCCAGTGGCAATTTAAAAAGCCTGAGGCTCCAGTCCCCCTGCTGGGAGCCCCAGGCCCTTTAAATTGCCCCCTGGGGAAGCTGGGCCACCCTGGTACAGTGCACCGGCAGGGCTTGGGTGCAGGGCCCTCTTAGGCGCAGGGCCCGATTCAGGGGAATTGGCTGAATTGGCATGAAGCCGGCCCTGCCCGCAGGCCTCAGGAAAGCAAGGAAGTAACACAGGCTTATCACTGTCCCTGGGTGGGCTTGAATCACCATCCTTTCAGTTAAGAGCCAAATGTGCTGTCCCATTGCATCACAGAGACACAGACAGGCAAGGCTGTATGTAGCACAAAAGTCAGGAATCAGCTCAGGGTACGGTCTAGCATATGCATGCAGTGGTTGGACAAGCAACAGCAAGGAAGTGGACTGGTGTGGAGTGAAAGATCTGTGGGAAGGAACCGAAAATAGCACTGGGGCTGCGGTACAGCGCCTGCACACACCTTTTTTGGCCTGTTTTGCTGGAAGAGTTAGCAGGGCAAGATTGTTAGTCACAGGTCAGGGGGTGAGTTTATGCAAATTCTGGACTCTGGGACCCAAGCTGGGATGAGAAGGGCACAACTTTTGTGGTACATGCACCCTCTCTGCAACCAACCTTTGTTACTTCACTCCATAACAGCACACACAGAGCAACCTTTTACCTTTCAGCACCAAAGTATACTGTAGAAAAAAATCTAAGGGCATAAGTTTAAGATGAGAGACTTCAGCACTAACAACAATTCTAAAATATTTAAAAATACTTGTTTTTAGACACCAGACAGAAAATCAATCAAACCAAGCACACACAAACAACAGCCAAACAAACATCCATTCCTACTTCCAACATGCTTTTGGTGTTTGGAACCATACCCCTTAATGATGAGTGCTTTACAGGCGAGGGTCAAGCTCTCAGGCCTCAAATGCCAGGTACAGTTACTCTGTTCTTGATCCAAAATAAACAGGAAAATACACTTGATTACTCCTGCCCCAATAACAATGAGACTGGGGATCCCACAGCAGCTGAAATGACCATTTGTACAAGCACTCCCTTCATGCAATCTGGGTTGCGTGTAACCATGCAAATAACATCAGTCCCAAAAGGCCTTTACAACAGATCACAACAGATAGCAGGGTAGAGTTCATACTGACCCTGCTTAAACTAGATTGTGGCAAAGATTAAAAAACACTGAAAGTTAAAACTCACCAAACGCGGGTCAATTCATTCTCATTGTCGTACCCGCTTCTTAAACTCCACACCTGAACGTAGCCCTCACATGGACAACATACCCTCCTAACTCAGTGTCTGTACGTTAACCTTTTACCCCTACTCGGGGCTATAGCAGATTCTGTATTCCTTACACCACCTGATCTTAAACCAAACTTTGCATCCCCTGGGTAATCTGTACATTGTTCCCTGATCACCAGAAACTTCTGCGCCTAAATGCTGTACCGTGCACATTTTTCTTCTTTGAATGTCATCTTACTAAAATGTTGGTATTTGTTCAAGATCCCTGCTCCTGTTCCTTTGCAAAGCATGTGCCTTTGCTCTAGGTTTTAGTCTACTTATACAGCGGGGGCAGGGTGGGGGCCGATTGAGCCAGAGGCGCTTGCCTGCTGCAGACACAGATCCAAAGCTGAACCTCATCCCCCACAAGCTGAAAGCTTAACTGAAAACAGTTTAAGAAGTGCTCCCGTCTCCGGCACTCAGTTACCTATCTCCCAGTGAGGTCCAAGATCCCTTTTACCCTGTAGAAGCTGTAAAATCCTGTGACCAGGGCAGCTGCCTAGCAGCCGGCGCATCTGCCTGCCAGCATGAGAGCTCGTAAGGCACTAATCCAGATAGTGGTGACTGGGTGGTGGGAAGGGTGAAGAGTGGTGCAGCAGAAGTGTGCTGGGTCCATAACCCAGAGGTTAATGGATCAAAGCCATTCTCTGTTACGTGAACACTTGTCTCTTTTCCCTCTGGGCCTTCAACCAATCAAAACCCTCAGCTTGACTGTCCAGCTCTGTCTGCCATGGCCTGGGCAGCAGCAGGACAATCTCAGGAGAGCAGCTCCCACCCATTATCTCTTGTAGTGGAAAGAAAGTAGAATTGTGGTTGGACTTTTGCTATTTCTGTTCAGGGAGTCAGTAGCTGTGAGGCAACCCTTACTGATAATGGCAGGGGAAGAGTTCTCTCTTCTGCATTGATGCTATAATTTTTTGTTGTGCCCTTTTTCCCCCCCTTCAAGGCAGGCAGGCAGGCTTGGTGGCTTGATGAGGTGGGTCAAGCCTGGTTTCTTTTGGCAGACACCTGGTTGAGAACTGGTGCTCTACGGTCTTGTCTAAACTGACCAGCCCTAATTTCTGTAGCCTCGTCTCATACTTTGGAAGCCTTTTATTTACCCCTTTCCACTGCAAAAACTGACTATTTAGTCCTACTCTTTCTTTCCAAGCTGCTAACCAGTTACTGATCCATGAGAGGGCCCGAGCCATCTGGAGTAGCTTGTGACTGTGAGTGGCAACCTCAGGGCAGACTGTTAAGAAGCAGGGCACAATCCCCAAATTGGTTGTGTGTTCTAGACTTACATTTCAACAAGTGTCAGATTCTGGATGATGTCCCTTTTATGACTTTTTAAAGCAAACTTGCTATTTTTGCATCATTTAAGCGTTCTATGCAGAGGACTAGAAATGTTTCTATTAACGTGAATGTTAGATCATTTTAACATTGGCTGGAATCAAAATGTTAAATTACTTCTTATGACTTTAAGAACTGATACTTCCTCTATCTCAGGACTAGCTATTAAATTGATTTTTGGACTAGGGAGATGGAATAGCAGCTTCCTCCATCCACTGCACACTTCACCCTGTTTTTGTGGCACTGAACCCCCAGGAGTGGTGGATCTCTCTATGGGGAGAATATCATGGTTGAAGAGCAGCGAAGAAAAGTGGTGTTGTCTGTGTTCCCGTTTGGTTTGTACTGAGTATGGTTTTGAGTCGTTTGTAACTCTTTTGTCAGTTATTAGTAACATCTTATTATTTGACCTCTGAGTTGAAATGCTGCTCTTGCAGGTTTTATTTTGTAGTTGTTTGTAGGTCAAACAGCCGCTTTCTTAGGCCTGGTCTACACTATGCATTTAAACAAAATTTAGCAGCATTAAAACGAATTAACCCTGTACCTGTCCACACAATGAAGCCCTTTATATCGATATAAAGGGCTCTCAATACCGATATCTGTACTCCTCTCCGACGAGGGGAGTAGCGCGATAATCGGTATTGCCGTGTCGGATTAGGATTAGTGTGGCTGCAATTCGACTGTATTGGCCTCCGGGTGGTATCCCACAGTACACCCTTGTGACCTCTCTGGAAAGCAATCTGAACTCGGATGCACTGGCCAGGTAACCAGGAAAAGCCCCGCGAACTTTTGAATTTCATTTCCTGTTTGCCCAGCATGGAGCTCTGATCAGAACGGGTGGCAATGCAGTCCCAAATCCAAAAAGAGCTCCAGCATGGACTGTCTGGGAGATACTGGATCTGATCGCTGTATGGAGAGATAAATCTGTTCTATCAAAGCTCCGTTACAGAAGACGAAATACCAAAGCATTTGAAAAAATCTCCAGAAACACGCCACAGCAGGGACTCTGCACAGTGCTGCGTGATAAGCGTAACTGAAAGACAAATAATCAAATGGATGCTCATGGAGGGAGGGAGTGGGGACTGAGGACTCCAGCGATCCCACAGTCTTCAAAAAGCATTTGCATTCTTAGCTGAGCTCCCAATGCCTGAAGGGTCAAACACATTTTCCTGGGTGTTTCAAGGGACCCTGGAGCTACGCTAAGGGATCCAACGGGCAGGGCCCCTGGAGCTAGGGTTAGGGGCCCCACGGATAGGGCCTTTGGAGCTAGGGTTAGGGCTCCCACGGGAAGGACCTCTGGAGTTAGGGTTAGGGGCCCCACGGATAGGGTCCCTTGAGCTAGAGTTGAGGGACCCATGCGTAGGGCCTCTTGAGCTAGGGAAAGGGGCCCCACGAGTAGGGCCTCTGAAGCTAGGGTTAGGGGCCCCAAGGATAGGGGGCCTGCAGATAGGGTTAGGGGTCCCACAAGAAGGGACCTTGGAGCTAAGGTTAGGGGCCCCACAGGAAGGGCCCTTGGAGGTAGGGTTAGGGTTCCCACGTGTAGGGCCCCTGGAGCTAGGGTTAGGAGACCCAGGGATGGGGCAGCTAGAGCAAGAGTTGGGAGTCCCAGGGGTAGGGTGCCTCGAGCTAGTGTTAGGATGTGCAGGGGTGGGGCCCCTAGAGCTGGGGTTTGGATCCCCAGGGATTGGGCCTCTGGAGCTAGGGTTAGGGGTCCCAGGGGTGAGGACCATGGAACTAGGGTTAAGGGTCCCACTGGTAGGGCCCCTGAAGCTAGAGTTAGGGGCCCCAGCGGTAGGGCCCATGCAGTTAGGGTTTGGAGCCCCAGGGATGGGGCCCATGGAGCTAGGGTTAGGGGTTCCAGGAGTGGGGCCCCTGGAACTAGGATTAGAGACCCCATAGGTAGGGCCCCTGAAGGTAGGATTAGGCTCCCCAGGGGTAAGGCCCATGGAGCTCAGGTTAGGGGTGCCACGGGTAGGTCCCCTGGAGCTAGGATTATGGGTCAAATGGGCACGAACCCAGGAGCTAAGGTTAGAGCTCCCACAGGCAGGACTCAGGAGCTAGGATTAGGGGTCCCACGGATAGGGCCCCTGGAGCTTGGGTTAAGGATCCCAAGGGAAGGGCCTCTGGAGCTAGAGTTAGGTGCCCCATGGGTAGGGGCCAAGGAGCTAGAGTTAGGGGCCCCAGGGACAGGGGCCCCTGGAGCTAGGGTTAAGGTCAACACGGGTAGGGCCCATGGAGCTAAGGTTAGGGGCCCCATGGGGAGGTCCCATGGAGCTAGGTTTAAGGTCCCCACGGGTAGGCCCCCTGGAGATAGGGTCAGAGACCCCAGGGATGGAGCCCCTGGAGCTAGGGATAGGGGACCCATGCGTACAGCTCTTGGAGCTAGGGCTGGGGGCCCAAGGGGTATGCCCCCTGGAGCTAGGGTTAGGGGGTCACAAGTGTAGGGCCTTGGAGCTAAGGTTAGGGGCCCAACGGATAGGGTCCCTGGATCTAGGGTTAGGGGCCCCAATGGTAGGGCCCCTGGAGATAGGTTTCGGGGTCCCATGGGTAAGGACTCTGTAGCTACAGTTAGGGGCCCCATGGGTTGGGCCCATGGAGCTACGGTTAGAGGCCACAGGGAAGGGGCCCCTGGAGCTAGGGTTAGGGGTACTGGGGGTCGGGCCCCTGGAGCTAGGGTTAGGGGCCCACGCGTATGGCATTTGGAGCTATGGTTAGGGGACGCAGGGGTAAGGCCCCTATAGCTAGGGTTAGTGGTCACATAGGTAGGGCCTCTGGAGCTAGGGTTAGGGGCCCCACAGGAACAGTTCCTAGAGTTTGGGTTAGGGGCCCCAGGGATGAGGCTCATGGTGCTAGGGTTAGGAGTCTTAGAGGTGGGCCCTGGAGCTAGGGTTAGGGGCCCCAGGGGTAGAGCCCATGGACCTAGGGTTAGGGCTCCCACGGGTTGGGACACGAGCTAGGGACAGGGGCCCCATGGGTAGGGCATCTGAAAATTGGGTTAGTGATTCCACGGGTAGAGCCCCTGGAGCTAGCATTAGAGGCTGCACGGGTAAGGCCCTTGGAGATAGGATTTGGGGCCCCATGGACTAGGCCCTTGAGCTAGGGTTAGTGTTCGCATGGGTGAGACCCCTGGAGCTAGTCTTTGGGTTTCCAGGGATGGGGTCCCTGGAGCTAGTGCTAAGGACCCTACGGGTAGGGTCTCTTTAGCTAATGTAAGGGCCCTACGGGCAGGGTGACTGGAGCAAGCGTTAGGGGCCCCACGGGTAGGGTCCTTGGAACTAGGGTTAGGAGCCCCAGGGATGGGGCCCCTGGAGCTAGGGTTAGGGGATGCAGGGGGGGGGCCTGGAGCTTGGGTTAGGGGCCCCACGGGTAGGGCCCCTGGAGATAGAGTTAGTGGCGAAAGGCATAGGGCCCCTGGATCTTTGGTAATGGACCCAAGGGGTAGGGCCCCTGGAGCTAGGGTTAGGGGCCCCACAGGTAGAGCATCTGGAGCTAGGGTTATGGGACCCATGCGTAGGGCCCCTGGAGTTAGGGTTAGGGGACCCAGGGATGGGATCCCTGGATCTAGGGTTATGAGCCCTAGGGGAAGGTCCCCTGATGCAAGTGTTAAGGGGTCCATGGGAAGGGCCCCAGAAGCTAAGGATAGGGGCCCCGCGGGTAGTGACCCTGGAGCTAGGGTTAGGGTTCCCAGGAGTGGGGACCCTGGAGCTAAGGTTACAGGTCCTATGGAGCTAGGATTAGGGAGCCCATGGGTAGGGCCCCTGGAGCTAGGATTATGGGCCCCATGGGTAGGGCCCCTGGAGCTATGGCTAAGGTCCCCATAGGTATGGCCCCTGGAGCTAGGGTTAGGGCCCCCAGGAGAAGGACCCCTGGAGGCAGGTTTAGGGGCCAAATAGGGAGGAACCTTGGAGCTAGGGTTAGTGGTCCCAGAGATGGGGCCCCTGGCTTGAGGGTTAGCGGTCCAAGGGGTCGTGCTCCTGTAGCTAGGGTTAGAGACCCAATGGGCACAGCCCCTTGAGCTAGAGTTAGGGGACCCAGGGATCGGGCCCCTTGAGCTAAAATTAGGAGACCCAGGGGTGGGGCCCCTGGAGCTAGAGTGAGGCGCCTCATGGTTAGGGCACCTGGATCTAAGGTTAGGGGTCCCATGGGTAGTGCCTCTGGATCAAGGGTTAGGGGCCCCATGGGTAGCACACCTGCAGCTAGGGTTATGGGCCCCATGGATAGGGCCCCTGGAGCTAGGTTTAGGGATACACGGGAAGGGCCCCTGGAGCTATGGTTCGGGGCGCTACAGGTAGGGCCCCTGGAACTAGGGTTAGGGATACACGTGTAGGGCCCCTGAAGCTAGCGATAAGGGCCCTACTGGCAGGGCCCCTGGGGCTAAGGTTAGGGGTCCCACGGGTAGGGACCTTGGTGCTAGGGTTAGGGGTCCCGGGGAAGGGGTCCTTGAGCTAGGTAAAAGGGCTCCAATTTAGGGCCCCTGGAGCCAGGGTTAAGGGCCAGATGGGTATGGCTCCTGGAACTAGGGTTAGGGATCCGATGGGTAAGGCCCATTGTGCTAGGGTTAGGGGCCCCAGGGATGAGGTCCCTTTAGCTAGGGTTAGAGGTTCCAGGGGTGAGGCCCCTGGAGCAAGTTTTAGGAGTCCCACGTATAGGGTCTCTGAAACTAGGGTTAGGGAACTTATGGGTAGGGCACCTGCAGCTTGGGATTGTGGTCCCAGAGATGGGCCCTGGAGCTAGGGGAAGGGGTCCCAGAGGTGGGACCCCTCTAGCTAGGGTTAGGAACCCAAGTGTAGGGCCCCTGGAGCTAGGGTTAGGGGTCCCACAGGTAGGGTTCCTGAAGCTAGGGTTAGGGCTCCCAGGGGTTGGGCCCCTGGAGATCGGGTTAGGGCCCTCACGGGTTGGGCCACTGGATCTAGGGTTAGGGGCCCCACGTGTAGGGCCCGTGGAGCCAGGTTAGAGGCCCAACGGATTGGGCCCCTGGAGCTAGGGTTAGGGGCCCCAGGGATGGGGTCCATGGAGATTGGGTTAGGGGCCCCAGGGATACGGCCCATGGAGCTATGTTTAGGGGTTCCAGGGGTAGGGCCCCTGGATCTAGGGTTAAGGGTCTCAGGGAAAGGGCCTCTTGAGCTAGATTTAGAGGCCCCACGGGTAGGGGCCCTGGACCTAGGTTTAGGGGTCTCACGGACAGGGACCCTGGAGCTAGGGTTAGGGGCCCCATGGGTAGGGCCCTGGAGCTAGTGTTAGGAGCCGCAGGGATTGGGACCTTGGAGCTAGGGTTAGGAGTCCCATGCATAGGGCCCCTGGAGCTAGGGCTAGGAGCCGCAGGGATGGGCACCTGAAGCTAGAGTTAGGGGCACCAGTGGAAACGCACCTGCACCTAGGGATAGAGGCCCCACGAGTAAGGCACCTGGACCTAGGGTTAGGGTCCCTAACAGTTAGGGCTCTTGGAATTAGGGTTACGGGTCCCACAGGTAGAGACCCTGGAGATACATTTAGTGGCCATGTGGGTAGGGCCCCTGGAGCTAGGGATAGGGGCCTTATGGATAGAGCCCCTGGAGTTAAGGTTCAGGGCCACAGGGATGGGGCCCCTGGAACTTGGGTTAGGAGCCCCATGGGTAGGGCCCCTGGAGATAGGGTTAGGGGTCCCATGTGTAGGGCCTCTGAAGCTAGGGTTGGGGTCCAAAGTGTGGGGCCACTGGAGTTAGGGCTAGGGGACAAGTGGGTATGGCTCCAGGAGCTAGGTTTAGGGGCCCCAGTTCTAGGGCTTCTGGAGCAAGAGTTAGACATCCCACTGGTAAGACCCCTGGAGCTAGGGTTAGGTGCCCCAGCGGAAGGACCCTTGGAGCTAGGGTTAGGAGTACCAAGGGTAAGGGTCCTGGAGCTAGGGTTCGGGGCCCCACGGTTAGGGCCCATGCAGATAGGGTTTGGGCACCAAGGGAAGGGCCCCTGGAGCAAGGGTTAGGATCCCCACGTACAGGGCCCCTGGAGCTAGGGTTAGTGGCCTCACGGGTAGGGCCCCAGGAGCTAGGGTTAAGGGACCCAGGGATGGGGCCCCTGGAGTTAGGGTTAGGGGTTTCAGGGATGGTGACCCTGGAACTAGGGTTAGGGGCCCCACGGGTATGGCCCCTGGAGCTAGGGTTATGGGCCCCAGGGGTAGGGCCCCTGAAGCTAAGGTTAGGTTTCCCATACGAAGGGACTCTTGAGGTATGGTTTGGGGACACACGGGTAAGGCCTCAGGAGATAGAGTTAGGGCCCCCAGGGATGGGCCCCTGGAGTTGGGTTAAGGGTACTAGGGGTGGGGCCTCTGGAGCTAGGGTTAGGGGCCAAACGTGTAGGGCCCTAGAGCCAGGGTAAGGGGCCCCACATGTGGGTCCCTTGGAGCTAGGGTTTGGGGCCCCAGGGGTAGCTCAGCTTGATCTATGATAGGATCCCCATGGGTAGGGCCCCTGGAGCTAGAGTTAGGGGTCCCACGGGTAGGGCCTCTTTAGTTAGAGTTAGGGATCCCATGAGTAGGGCCCCTGGAGCTAGGGTTAGGGGCCCCAGTTGTAGGGCCCCTGGAGCAACTGTTAGAGACCCCACGGTTAGGGCCCCTGGAGTTAGGATTAGTGGCAACACGGGTAGGACCTCTTGAGCTAGGGTTAAGAGTCCCAGGGATGGGGCCCCTCGAGCTAGGGTTACGGGTCCCATGGGTATGGACCCTGGAGCTAATGTTCGGGGCCCAGGGGTAGGGTCCCTGGAGCAAGGGTTTGAGGTCCCATGGGTAGGGCCTCTGGAGTTAGGGTTACGGGCCCCCCGAGTAGGACCCCTGGAGCTAGGGTTAGGGGCCCCAGTGGTAGATCCACTGGAGCAAGTGTTGGAGATCCCACGGTTAGGGTCCCTGGGGCTAGGATTAGGGGCCCCACAGGTAGGGCCCCTGGAGCTAGGGTTAGCGGCTATACAAGTAGTTCCCCTGGAGCCAGGGTTAGGGGTCCCAGGGATGGAGCCCCTCGAGCTAGGTATAGGGGTCCCATGGGTATTGACCCTGGGGCTAGGGTTAGGGGTCCTAGTGGTAAGACCCCTGGAGCTAGGGTTACGGATCTGACAGGTAGGGCCTCTGGAGTTAGGGTGACAGACCCCACGGGCACAGCTCCTGAAACTAGGGATAGGTTTCCCACAGTTAGTGCCCCTGGAGATATGGTTAGGGGCCCCACTGTAGGGCCTTAGGAGATAGGGTTAGAGGCCCCACAGGTAGGGCCCCTGCAGCAAGGGTTTGTTTCCCAGGCATAGGACCCCTGGAACAAGAGCTAGGGTTAGGGGCCCCAGTGGTAGAACCCCTGGAACTATGGTTAGGGGTCCCACGGGTAGGGCCCCTGGAGCTAGGGATCAAGTCCCAAAGGGTAGGACCCCTGGAGCTAAAGTTAGGGGACCCTGCACCTTGGGATTATGGCCCCAAGAGTAAGGCCCCTGGAGCTAGGGTTAGGGGCCTAAAGTTTAGGGCCCCTGGAACTACGGTTAGGTTTCCCACGGGTTGAGCCCCTGGAGATATGGTTAGGGGCCAGATGCTTAGGGCCCTTGGAGATAGGGTTATGTGCCCCACGGGTAGGGCCCCTGCAGGTAGGGTTGGGGTCCCAAGGATATTGCCCATGGAACAAGCGTTCAGGGCCCCACGTGTATGGGGTCCTGGAGCTAGGGTTGGGGCTCCCACGGGTAGGGCCCCTGGAGCTTGGATTAGGGCCCCATGGGTAGGGCCCTGGAGTTAGGGTTAGTGTTCCGAGGGGTGGAGTCCCTGAAGCTAGGGTTAGGGATCCCATGGGTAAGGCCTCTGGAGCTAGGGTTAGGGGCAACATGGGTATGGCCCCTGAAACTTGGGTTAGGGGCCCCAGGGTAGGTCCCCTGGAGTTAGGGTTGGGGGTTCCAGTGGTAGGGCCCCTGGAGCAAGTGTTAGAGACCCAGAGTTAGGGTCCCTGGAGCTAGGGTTAGCGGCACACGGGTAGGACCACTGGAGCTAGGATTAAGGGTCCCAGGGATGGGGCCTCTTGAGCTAGGGTTAGGGGTCCCATGGGTATGGGACCCTGGAGCTCATGTTAGGGGCCCCAGTGGTAGGGCTCCTGGAGCTAGGGTTATTGGTACACTGGTAGGGTCACTGGAGCTATCGTTCGGGGTCCCACGTGTAGGGCCCTTGGAGTTGGAGATAGGGGCCCCACGGGTATGGCCCCTGGCGCTAGCGCAAGAGGCCCCAGGGGTAGGGCTCCTGGAGCTAGGATTAGGGGTCCCACGTGTAGGGTCTCTGTAGCTAGGGTTAAGGGCCCCACGTGTAGGGACCCTGGAGCCAGTGTTATGGGCCCCACTGGTAGAGCCCTTGGAGCTAAGTTTAGGGGTTCTACAGATATGGACCCTGGAGAGGGGTTAGGGGCCCCAGGGTTAGGGTCACTGGAGCTAGGGTTAGGGGGTCTCACGGGTAGTGACCGTGGTGCTAGGGTTAGGGATTCCAGGAGTAGCGCCCCTTGAGCTTGGGTTTGGGTCTACACGTGTAGGGCCCCTGGAGCCATTGGTATGGGCCAGACGGGTAGGGCCCCTGGAGCTAGGGTGAGGGACCACAGGGTTGGGGCCCCTTGAGCTAGGGTTAAGGGGTCCCAGGGGTTGGGCCCCTTGAGCAAGGGTTAGGGGCCCCATGGGTATTGAAGCTGGAGCTATGGTTAGGGGTCCCACGGGAAGGGTATATGGAGCTAGGGTTTGGTGTCTCAGGGGTACAGCCCCTGGAGCAATGATTAATGGCCCCACAGGTAGGGACCCTGGAGCTAGGTTTAGGGGCACCAGGGGAAGGACCCCTTGAGCTAGGGTTAGAGGTCCAAGGGAAGGGCCCCTGGAACTAGGGTTAGCGACCCCACAGGTAGGGCCCTGGAGCTAGGATTAGGTGCCCCAAGGGAAGGGCCCCTTTAGATAAGGTTATGTGTCCACGGGAAGGTCCCTTGTTAGGGTTAGTGGTCCCATGAGTAATGCCTCTGGAGCTATGATCAAGATCCCAAGGTTTACGGCCCTTGGAGCTAGGGTTAGGGGTTCCAGGAGCAGGGCTCCTTAGGCTAGGGTTAGGGGTCCTAGGTATAGGGCCCCTGGAGCTAGAGTTAGGGGCCCCATGAGTAGGGTCCATGCAGCTAGGGATTGGGGACCTAGAGATAAGGCCCTGGAGTTAGGGTTAGGGTCCCAGAGGTGGGGCCCCTGTAGCTACTGTTAGGGGCCCACGGGTAGGGCCCCTGGAGCTAGGGTTATGGGCCCCCAGGGGAATGGCCCCTTGAGCTAATTTTAAGGGTCCACCGGAAGGGCCCCTGGAGCTATGGTTAGGGGTCACAGTGGTAAGGACTCTGGAGCTATCATTAGGGGTTCAAGGAGTAGGGCCCCTGGAGCTAGTGTTAGGGGTCCCAGGGGTAGAGCGGCTGTAGATATGGTTAGGGGTCCAATGCATAGTGCCCCTGTAGCTAGGTTTTGGCACCACACGTGTAGAGCCCTTGTAGCTAGGGTTAGGGATCCCAGGGGTTGGGTCCCTGGAGCAAGAGTTATGGGCCCCACGTGCAGGGCTCCTGGAGCAAAGGTTAGGGGCCCCATGTGTAGGGCCCCTGGAGCCAGGGTTAGGGGCTCAATAGATGGGGCCCCTGAAGCTAGGGTTAGGGGCCTCAGGGTTGGACCTCGTGGAGCTAGGGATAGGGGCCCCACAGGTAGGGTCAATGCAGCTAGGAATTGTTGATCCAGAGATGGGGCCCTGGAGTTAGGTTTAGGGGTCCCAGAGGTGGGGCCCCTGTAGCTCCTGTTAGGGGCCTCATGGGCAGGGACCCTGGTGATAGAGTTAGGGGTCCCAGGGCTAGGGCTCCTTGACTTAGGGTTAGCGGTCCCATGTGTAGGGCCCCTGGATCCAGGGTTAGGGGTCCGACGGGTTGGGCCCCTGGAGCTAGGGCTCGGGACCCCAGGGATGGACCCGTAGAGCTAGGGATAGGGTTCCCAGTGCTGGGGCCCCTGGAGCTAGGGTAAGGGGCACCATGGGTAGGGACCCTGGTTCAATGATTAGGGGTCCAAGGGGTAGGGCCCCTGAAGTTATGGTTAGGGGCCGCAGTTGTAGAGCCCCTGGAACCAGGGTTAGTGGCCCCACGGGTAGGGCCCCTGGAGCTAGGGAAAGGGGCCCCATGGGAAGCGCACTTAGAGCTATGGTTAGAGAGCCCAAGGATGTTACCCCTGGACTCTGGATTAGTTGTTCCAGGGATGGGGCCCCTGTAGCTAAGATTAGGGGCCGCACGGATAGGGCCCCTGGAACTAGGGTTACGGGTCCCACGGGTTGGGCACCTGGAGCTACGGTTAGATGACCCAGAGGTAGGGCCCCTGAGGAAAGGTTTAGGGGCCCCAGGGGTACTGCCCATGGAGGTAGGGTTAGGGGTCCCAGGGGTAGGGCCCCTGGAGGTAGGGTTAGGGGTCGCACGGGTAGGGACCCTGGAGCTACGATTAGCTGCCCCAGGAGTAGGGCCCTGGAGCTACGGTTTTAGGTCCCAAGGTTAGGTCCCCTGGAGCTAGTGTTAGAGGTCCCAGGGGTAGCTCCCTTGCAGCTAGGGATAGGTGCACCATTGGTAGGACCCCTGGAACTAGAGGAAGGGGTCCTATGGGTAGAACCCCTGGAACTACAGTTAGGGGCCAACAGGTAAGGCCCCTGGAGCTACGGTTAGGGGCCCCATGGTCAGGGGCCCTGGAGCTAGGATTTTAGGGGTCCCATGGGTAGGGCCTCTGAAGCTAGGGTTAGGGGGCACACAGGTAGGGCCCCTGGAACTAGGATTAGGGGTTCTAGGGGTAGGGCCCCTTTAATTAGGGTTAGGGGCACCATGTGTAGGGCCCCTGTCTCCAGGGTTAGGGGCCCAAAGGTTGGGGACATGGAGCTAGTGTTAGGGGCCCCAGGAATGGGGCCCCTGGAGCTAGGGTTAGGAGTCCCACTTGTAGGGACCATTGTTCTAGGATTAGAGGTCCAAGGGGTAGGTCCCTTAGAGCTATGGTTAGGGACCACAGATCTAGGGCCCCTGGAGCCAGGGTTAGTGGCCCCTCAGGAAAGCCCCCTAGAGTAGGATTAGAGACCTCAACGATGGGGCCCCTGGAGCTTGGGTTTGTTGTCCCAGGTGTGGGGCCCCTGTAGCTAGGGTTAGGGACCCCACGGGTAGGGGATCTGGAACTAGGGTTACACATCCCACGGGTTGGGCCCATGGTGCTAGGGTTAGCAGACCCAGGGGCAGGGCCCCTTGAGCTCTGGTTAGGGGCCCACGTTTATGGCCCCTGGAACCAGGGTTAGAGCCCCAATGCTTAGGGCCCCTGGAGTTAGGGTTAGGGACCCCAGGGATGGGACCCCTGGAGTTAGGGTTATGAGCCCTAGGGGAAGGGCTCCTGGAATAAAGGTTTGAGGTCCACAGGAAGGGCCCCAGGAGCTAGGGATAGGGGCCCCCCAGGTAGGGACACTCGAGCTAGGGTTAGGGTTCCCAGGAGTGGTCTTTCTGGAGTTAGGGTTAGGAGTCCCAGGAGTAGGGCCCCTGTAGTTAGGGTAAAGGGCCCAATGTATAGGAACCCTGGAGGTAGGGTTAGGCGTGCGAGGGGTTAGGCCCCTGTAGCTAGAGTTAGGGACCCAACAGGCAGGGCCACTGGAGCTAGGATAGGGTTCCCAGGGATGGGGTCCCTTGAGCTTAGGAGTCCCAGGAGTGGGGCTCCTTTGGCTGGGGTTAGGGGTCCCAGGTATAGAGCCCCTGCAGCTAAGGTTAGGGGACCCAAGGATAGGGTCCATGCAGCTAGGGATTAGGGACCCAGGGAAGGGGCTCTGGAACTAGGGTTAGGGGTCCCAGAGGTGGGGCCCTGGAGCTAGGGTTAGTGGCCCCACGGGTAGGGCCCCTGGGGCTAAGGTTAGAGGTCCCACGGGTAGGGCCTCTAGAGCTAGGGTTAGGAGCCCCACGGTCAGGGCCCCTGCAGCTAGAGTTATGGGCACCATGGGTTGGGCCCCTCGAGCTAGGGTCAAGGCCCCATGGGTAGGGCCCCTTGAGCTAGGGTTAGGACCCCCAGGGGAAGGGCCCCTGGAGCTAGGGTTAGGGGTCCCACTGGTAAGGCAGCTATTGTTAGAGAACAAAGGGGTAGGGCCCCTGGGAGCTAGGGTTAGGGGTCCCAGGGGTAGAGCCCCTGGAGATATGGTTAGGGGTCCAATGCGTAGTGCCCCTGTAGCTAGAGTTAGGCGCTACATGTGTAGAGACCCTGTAGCTAGGGTTAGGGGTCCCAGGGGTTACGACCCTGGAGCAAGAGTTATAGGCCCCAAGATTAGGGCTACTGGAGCTAGGGTTAGGGGTCGCACGTGTAGGGCCCCTGGAGCCAGGGTTAGGGCCCCTATGGATGGGGCCCCTGAAGCTAGGGTTAGGGGACTCATGGGTTGGGGCCCTGGAGCTAGGGTTAGGGGCCCCAGGGTTCGGGCACCTTGGGCTAGGGATAAGGGTCCCAGGGGTACAGCTCATGGATCTTGGGTTAGTGATCCCAGGGATAAGGCCCCTGGATCTATGGTTAAGGCTCTCAGGGCTAGGGCCTCTAGAGATAGATTTAGGGACCCCAAGGATATGGCCCCTGCAGGTAGGGTTAGGTGTCCCACTGGTAGGGACCCTGGAGCTATGGTTAGGGGTCTAAGGGATAGGGCCCTTGGAGCTACATTTAGTTTCCCCAATTGTAGGGCCCATGGAGCCAGGGTTAATGGCCCCACGGGAGGGGCCCTTGAAGCTAGGGTTAGGGGTCCCAGGGTGGGACCCCTGTAGCTAGGGTTAGGGGCACCACAAGTTGGGCCCCTGGAACTAAGATGGGGTCCCACGGGTAGGGCCCCTTGAGCTAGGGTTAGGGGAATTATGGGTAGGGCTCCTGGAGCTTTGGCTAGGGGTCCCAGGGGTAAGGCCCCTTGCAGGCCCCTGGCGCCAGGGTTAGTGACCCCATGGGTAGGGCCCCTGGAGCTAGGGGCCGCAGGGATGGGGTCCCTGGAGGTAGGGTTAGGGGTGCCGGAATGGGGACCCTTGAGCTAAAGCTAAGGGTCCCATGAGTAGAGCCCATGGAGCAAGGGTTACGGGCCCCACAGTAGGAGCCCTGGATCTAGGGTTATCGGCCCCATGGGTAGAGCCGCTGGAGCTAGGGTTTGTGGCACCAGGGGAAGGACCTCTCGAGCTAGGGTTAGGGGTACAAAGGAAGTGCCCCTGGATCTAGGGTTAGGGGCCCCATGGGTAGGACCCCTGGAGCTAGGGTTAGGGGACCCCAGTGAAGGGCCCCTGGAGCTAGGGTTAGGGGTCCACGGGAAAGGACCCTGGAGTTATGGTTAGGGCCCCACGGCTATGGTCCTGGAGCTCGGGTTAGTGTACCCATGGGTAAAGCCTCTGAAGCTATAGTCAAGATCCCAAAGGGTACAGCCCCTGGAGCTAGGGTTAGGGGTCCCAGTCGTAGGTCCCCTGGAGCTAGGGATTGGTGCTCCATGTGGAAGGCCCCTGGAGCTAGGGTAGGGGTCCCAGGAGTGTGACTCCTGGGGCTATAGTTTGTGGTCCAAGGGATAGGGTCCTTGGAGCTAGGGTTAGCAGCCTGATGGGTAGGTCCCCGTGGAGCTAGGTTTAGAGGTCCCACAGGTAGGACCTCTGGAGCTAGGGTTAGGGGTTCCATGGGTAGGGCCCCTGGAGCTCGAGTTACAGACCCCATGGGTAGGGCCCCTGGAGCTAGGGTTAGGGGTCCACGGGAAGGGCCTCTGGAGCTAGGGTGAGGGTTCCCACGGGTAAGGCCTCTGGAGCTATAGTTAGGGGACTAAGGGGTAGTTCCCCTGGAGCTAGGGGTAGGTTTCCCAGGTGTAGAGCCCCTGGAGATATGATTAGGGGTCCAAGGCTTAGTGTCCCTGTAGCTAGGGTTAGGGTCCCCGCTTGTAGGGACCTTGTAGCTAGGGTTATGGGTCCCAGGGGCAGGGCCCCTGGAGCAATGGTTATAGGCCTCACATGTTGGGCCCCTGGAGCTAGGGTTAGGGGTCCCATGAATAGGGCCCCTGGATCCAGGGTTAGGGTCCCAACGGACAGGGCCCCTGGAGCTAGGGTTAGCGGTCCACGGGAAGGGCCCCTGGAGCTAGAGCTAGGGGTCCCACGGGTAAGGCCTCTGGAGCTATAGTGAAGATCCCAAAGTTTACGGCCCCTGGTGCTAGGGTTAGGGGTCCCAGAGTAGGTTTCCTGGAGCTTGGGATTAGGGTGCCACCGGTAGGAACCCTGGAGCTAAGGTTAGGGGTCCCAGGAGTGGGGCCCCTGGAGCTAGGGTTAGGGTGTGATGAAGTAGAAACTGTCTGTGTGGGGGATGGGAGAGACGAGGATGTCTTTTGGTGAGGGACAGGATGTTTAAGTCTGTAACCTGAGCCAGGTAGCGGGGAGGGGGTTAGCACCTTGGCCCAGGGATGCTGGACAAAGGAATCGGCCGGCAGGAGGAGGGGCAGTTCAGTTTCGGTTTTGGGCTGGGTGATGGGAATTCAGGGGATCCTATGCTGGGATCCAAGCGCCCTGAACCCCGAGAAGGACTTGATGGAGAGATCCTTGTTGTGCCTCCAAGCTCTGCTGTAACCTGCATTTCTGTTGTTCAATAAACCTCCTGTTTTACTGGCTGGCTGAGAGTCACTGTGGGTCCCAGGAAGAGGGGTGCAGAGCCAGACTCCCCCACACTCCGTGACAACTGGTGGTAGCGGTGGGAGATAGTGCACCCCGTGGACGGCGCTTCCTGGAGGAAGTGGCTGGGGAGTAGTAAATCGAAGGGACGATTTTAGGGGTGATTAACCCCTGGGAGTGTGTGCCCAGTGAGAAGGACTTTGCAGTAATAGGGTCCCCCGGGGATTGCAGTGAGCAGTCCGAGGGGCAGAGGAGTCTGCAGCTCGACTCTGGCAGAAAGGTGGTGACCTCAAGAAGGGCTGGTGCACTGGGAGTATCCCTGGAGACCGTGAGGAGTGACAAGCACCCCGGCCTGTGAGTGGCCAGCAGGAAGATGTATGCCCAGCAGCGCAATTGCAACCTGGTGGAGCTGTGCAAGCAGAGGGGGCTGCGCAGGTGCAGACTCACCAAAGACCAGCTGATTGCCCAGCTGTAGGAGGAAGATCGCTTGAATGAACTGATCCCTGTCTCTGAGGGAAGCAGCCTGGCAGATGCAGCACAGGCACCAGTGTCTGTCCTTGCTGGGAGTGGTCAGCCGGCAGCTGAAGGCTTCCCAAGACCCCCCCTTCCTATGCCTACGGGAAGGGTGGGGAGGAGCCCAGCAGCTACCGAGGGCACCGTGACCTCCCCCAGCCAGCAGGGGATCCTCCCGGCGAAGCTCACCCCCCAGCAGGGGATCGTCCCGGCGGCACTCGGCATCCGTGGAGCGCAAGCGGCTGGAATGGGAGAGAGAGCTAAAACAGAGAGCTGGAGGATCGTGAGAGACAGAGAGAACATGACCGGGAGGAGAAGGAGAGACAGAGGGCACATGAGCGGGAGGAGGAGAGACAGAGGGAACATGAGGAGAGAAAAAGACAGCGGGAAATGGAGGAGAAAGAGCGACAGCGTCATCATGAGCTGGAACTGGCGAGGCAGAGGGGCAGCGGGGACCCAGCTGCGATGAGTGGGGGGGCCCAGGACTGCGTGGAGCTTTGATAAGTGCATCCTGGCCCAGCGTAAGGAGGGGGAGGACATGGATGACTTCCTGGATGCCTTTGAGATGGCCTGCGAGCTGCACCAGGTAGCTCCGGCAGACAGGCTCCGGGTTCTCACCCCCTTACTGGACCCCAAGGCCATGGCATTGTATCGCCAGCTGGGAGAGGAGGAGAAAGGGAACTACAAACTATTCAAGCAGGCCCTCTGCGTGAGTTTGGGCTGACTCCTGAGAGGTACCGGGAGAGGTTCCGGAGTCAGGATAAAACCCCTGAGGTCTCATATCTGCAACTAGCCATCCGCATGGAGGGATAGGCCAGCAAGTGGCCAGATGGGGCCCAGATGAAGGGGGACCTGGTTAAACTGCTGGTAGTGCAGCAACTGTATGAGCGGTGCCCATCCGACCTGAGGCTGTGGTTGAGGGACCAAAAGCCAGAGAACCCGTGACATGCAGGGCAACTGGCTGATGAGTTTGTGAAGAGCCGGTCGGGGGGTGGCAGGGAGGAGTCAAAGGAACAGGCCCGCCTTGATGCAGAGAGAGAGTCAGACTGGGACCTCCCAAAGGGGGAATAGGGAAAACCCCCTCCCAAGGGGAACACCCAGCGTCAGGGACAACCGATCGGTTCGAGTGGACCAACGGGACATGAGCTGCTATCAGTGTGGCCAGAGGGGCCACATACGGTCCCAGTGCCCCAGACTCAAGGACAGACTGAGCAGACTGACCCCACACCGGGTGAACTTGGTAGAGACCCAGCTGGAAGAGGGGCAGCATTCGCAGGAAAGGGGGGCTGGCCGCATACCACCTGCGAAGGAGGGAGGAGGGCCCCAGGTCAGCTCCTCTGGGGGGTGGATGCTCCAGGCTCCAAGTTCTTGGTTTACAGGGTGGGTGTGGGGCTGCCCCTCCAGAAAGAGTGCCTTGTTTCCCTGGAGGTTGATGGGAGGAAGGTCACTGGGTACTGGGACACGGGCGGAGAGGTGACGCTGGCCTGGCCTGAGGTGGTGGCCTCAGATCAGATGGTGCCCGACACCTACCTGACCCTGATGGGCGTGGGCGGGACCCCTTTCAAAGTGCCCGTGGCGAAGGTACACCTGAAGTGGGGGGCCAAGGAGGGCTCCAAGGAGTGGGGGTACACCCATATTTGCCCACGGAAGTGTTAATGGGGGAGGACCTGTAGATCTGGCCAAGTAACGCCCGAGGTGCCCCAGTCGTGACTCCTAGTCAGAGTCAGCACAGGGCATTGCACCTTGACAACTGGGAAGGTACTCTGCCCGAGGTGCAGGACCCTAACCTGGTGGGGAGGGAACGCACAGGGACATGGCTCAGAGAGGCTGCGGTCTCAGACCCAGCCAGCGTTGAGAGAGTAGGTCCCCATCTCTGTCCCAGCTGCTGAGTTCCAGGCTGAGTTGCAGAAAGATCCATCCTTGCGGAGGCCAAGGGACCTGGCTAACCTCAATGTGGTACAGACCATGAGAAGAGGTTGCAGGGAGAGGTTCCTGTGGGAGAAGGGGTTCCTGTACCAAGAATGGGCTCCCCCCGGGGAAGTGGAGTCATGGGGGATCAGGAGGAAGCTGGTGATTCCCCAGAAGTTTCGCCACAAGCTACTATACCTGGCCCATGACATCCCTCTCGCAGGGCACCAGGGAATCTGGCGCACCAGGCAGAGGCTGCTACAGAACTTTTACTGGCCTGGGGTCTTTACCCATGTCCGACAGTACTGCCAATCCTGTGACCCCTGCCAGAGGGTGGGGAAGGCCCGGGACAAGGGGAAAGCGGCTTTGAGGCCTTTACCCATCACAGAAGAACCTTTCCAGAAGGTGGCCATGGACATAGTGGGACCTCTCAGCAGG
This sequence comes from Gopherus evgoodei, assembly GCF_007399415.2. Taxonomy (NCBI): domain Eukaryota; kingdom Metazoa; phylum Chordata; order Testudines; family Testudinidae; genus Gopherus; species Gopherus evgoodei. Next base: position 41,206,282 of record NC_044329.1, read on the forward strand.
GCGACCTGGTTGGGGAAGAAATACATCCTGGTAGTGGTAGATTTTGCCACTCGCTACCCCAAGGCAGTGGCCTTGTCCTCTATCAAAGCAGACACCGTGGCAGATGCGCTGCTGACCATTTTCAGCCGGGTGGGGTTCCCCAAGGAAGTCTTAATGGACCAGGGGTCCAACTTCATGTCGACCCTGCTCCGGTGCTTGTGGGAGAAATGTGGGGTCCAGCACAACTGAGTCTCACCATATCATCCCCAGTCCAACGAGCTAGTGGAAAGATTCAACGGGATGCTAAAGATGATGCTAAAAACATTTATGAACCAGCACCCGCAGGACTGGGACAAGTACTTTCCTCACCTGCTGTTCGCTTACAGGGAGGTACCCCAGGAGTCTACTGGGTTTTTGCCTTTCAAATTGTTATATGGAAGGCGGGTAAGGGGGCTCCTGGACCTGATGAGAGATGAATGGTAGGGGAAGGCCACTCCCGATGGAGAGTCAATGGTGGAGTATGTCCTGATCTTCCGGGAACGACTTGCCGAGCTCATGGGCCTGGCCAGGGAGAATCTAGCCCGAGCCCAGAGGAAGCAGAAGGTCTGGTATGACCGCACGGCACAGGCCCATGCCTTCGCCACTGGGGATCAAGTGATGGTTCTCATCCCCGAGAGGAAAAACAAACTCCAGGCTGCCTGGAAGGCCCTTTCAAAGTTGTCAAGCAACTAAATGAGGTAAACTATGTGTTGGAGCTGTCAAACTGGGCTCATCACCACCAGGTGTACCATGTGAATATGATGAAGTCATACTATGACGGGGGAATGTGGTGTTGGCCGTGTGTGGACACTGGGAGAAGCAGGGAGATGACCCTTTAGTGGATTTAGTCCCTGGGACGAAAGCTGGTTCCCTCCTAGAGGCAATTCCCCTCTCTGATCAGCTGACCCTGGCCCAGCACGCTGAGATCAGAGGGGTGCTGCATCTGTACCGACAACTGTTTTCCAACCAGCCTGGATGCACTAATTTGACTGTCCACCTGGTGGAGACCGGATCACATCCCCCTATAAGATGCTTCCCTTTTCGGGTCACCGGGAAAACTGCCCAGGACCTAGAAAGAGAGGTCAGGGACATGCTGGCTTTGGGGGTGATCCAGCCGTCTTCCAGTCCTTGGGCCTCACCTGTGGTACTGGTCCCCAAAAAGGACGGGTCTATCCGTTTCTGTGTGGACTATCGAAAGCTCAATTCCATCACCGTATCTGATGCCTACCCCATGCCTAGGCCTGACGAGCTCCTAGACAAGCTAGGAGGCGCACGGTACCTCACCACCATGGATCTTACAAAGCGTTACTGGCAAGTGCCGCTGGACGCAGATGCCAGGCTGAAATCGCCTTTATCACCCCTTTGGGGCTCTACGAGTTTCTGACCCTGCCCTTCGGACTCAAGGGAGCGCCAGCCACCTTCCAGTGCCTGGTGGATCAGCTACTGCGGGGGATGGAGAGTTTTGCCATGGCGTATATTGATGACATCTGCGTCTTTAGCCAGACCTGGGAGGACCACGTGTCCCAGGTTAAACAAGTGTTGGACCGACTCTGAGAGGCTGGGTTAACCATAAAGGCCGAGAAGTGCAAGGTGGGGATGGCTGAAGTATCTTTCCTGGGCCATCGGGTGGGGAGCGACTGCCTAAAGCCGGAACCAGCCAAGGTGGAGGTGATCAGAGACTGGCCCTCTCCCCAGACCAATTAGCAGGTCCAGGCCTTTATTGGGATGGTGGGGTACTATCGAAGGTTCTTGCCCTACTATAGCGCCATAGCTGCCCCCCTCACTGAGCTGTGCAAGAAGGGGAAGCCAGACAAGGCAGTCTGGACTGAGCAGTGCCAGCAGGGTCTCCGGGCGCTGAAGGAGGCTCTGGTTAGTGGCCCAGTTCTGGCAAACCCAGATTTTGACAAGCCCTTTATGGTGTTCACTGACACCTCAGACATGGGACTGGGGGCAGTATTAATGCAGGAGGATGAAAAGGGGCAGAGACACCCCATCGTGTACCTGAGCAAGAAGTTGCTACCCCGGGAGCAGAACTATGCGGTCATCGAGAAGGAAAGCCTGGCCATGGTGTGGGCCATTAAGAAACTGGAGCCATATCTCTTTGGGCGACACATCACTGTGTACACCGACCACTCTCCCCTGACCTGGCTGCACCAGATGAAAGGAGCCAACACCAAGCTCCTGAGGTGGATCCTGCTCCTGCAGGACCATGACATGGACGTGGTCCATGAGAAGGGAAGTGCCAACCTGATAGCGGATGCGTTGTCCCGAAGAGGGGGCCCTGAATTTCCCCAGGTCACTGGGCAGAGTGACCCCGGTCAGTTCAGTCTCAAAGAGGGGAGAGATGTGATGGAGTAGGGACTGTCTGTGTGGGGATGGGAGAGCTGGGGAGGACTTTAGGTGAGGGACAGGATCTTTAAGCCTGTAACCTGAGCCAGGTAGTGGGGAGGGGGTTAGCACGTGGGCCCGGGAAGCTGGACAAAGGAATCGGCCGGCTGGAGGAGGGGCAGTTCAGTTTCGGTTTTGGGCTGGGTGATGGGAATTCAGGGGATCCTATGCTGGGATCCAAGTGCCCTCGACGCCGAGAAGGAGTCGATGGAGGGGTCCTTGTTGTGCCTCCAAGCTCTGCTGTAACCTGCATTCCTGTTGTCCACTAAACCTTCTATTTTACTGGCTGGCTGAGAGTCACTGTGGGTCCCAGGAAGAGGGGTGCAGGGCCGGACTCCCCCACACTCCATGACATAGGAGTCTCAGGTATAGGACCCCTGGAGCTAGGGTTAGGGGCCCCAGGGTAGAGCCCCTGCAGCTATTGATTGGGGCCCCAAGAATGGGGCCCTGGAGCTAGGGTTAGGGGTCCCATGGGAAAGGCCTCTGGAGCTAGGGTTAGGAGCCCCACAGGTAGGGTGCCTAGAGTTAGAGTTACGGGCCCCACGGGTAGGGCCCCTGGAGCTAGGGTGAAGGGCTCCAACGGTAGGGCCTCTGGAGCTAGGGTTAGGGCCCCCAGGGAAAGGGCCTCCGGAGATAGAGTTCAGGGTACACCGGAAGGGCCCATGGAGCTAGGGTTAGGGGTCCCACTTGTAAGGCTTCTGGAGCTATCGTTAGGGGACCAAGGGGTAGGGACCCTGGAGCTAGGGATAGGGGTCCCAGGGGTAGAGCCCCTGGAGATATGGTTAGGGGTCCAACGTGTAGTGACCCTGTCATTAGGATTAGGTGCCACACGTGTAGGACCCCTGGAGCTAGGGTTAGGGTCCCCACGTGTAGGGCCCCTGGAGCCAGGGTTAGGGGCTCAACTGATGGGGCCCTGAAGCTAGGGTTAGGGGCTCCAGGGGTTGGACCCCTTTAGATACGGTTAGGGGTCCAAAGGGTAGGGCCCCTGGAGCTAGAGTTTGAGGCCCCAGGAGCAGCTCCCCTGGAGCGAGGGACAGGTGCACCACAGGTAGGGCCCCTGGAACTAGGGTAAGGGGTCCCACGGGTAGAGCCCCTGGAGCTAGGGTTAGGGGCCCCACAGGTAGGGCCTCTGGAGTTGGGGTTACAGGTCCCACGGGTCGGGCCTCTGAAGCTAGGGTTAGGAGGCATATGGTAGGGCACCTGGAGCTAGGGCTAGGGGCCTCACAGGTAGGGACCCCAGTGCTAGGGTTATGGGTCCCAAGGGTATGGCCCCATGAGATAGGGTTAGGGGCCCAACGTGTAGGGCCCCAAGATACAGGGTTAGTGGCCTGATGGGTGGGGCCCCTGGAGCTGGGGTTAGGAGCCCCAGGGATGGGGCCCCTAGAGCAAGAGATAAGGTTCCCAGGAGTGGGGACCTGGAGCTAGAGTTAGGGGCCCCACGGGTAGGGACCCGGGTTCTAGGATTAGGGGTCCTACAGGTAGAACCCCTGGAGCTATGGTTAGGGGCCACAGTTGTAGAGCCCCTGGAGCCAGGGTTAATGGCCCCACGGGTAGGGCCCCTGGGGCTCGGGTAAGGGGCCCCACGGGAAGCGCTCCAGAGCTGGGGCTAGAGACCACAGGGATGAGGCAACTGGAGCTAGACTTAGTTGTCCCAGGGGTGGGACCCCTGTAGCTAGGGTTAGGCTACCAGGTTGGGGCCCCTGGAGCTAGGGTTAGGGGCCCCACAGAGAGGGCCCCTGGAGCTAGGGCTATGGGCCCGACGGGTAGGGATCTGGTTCAAGAATGAAGATTACCAGAGGTAGGGCCCCTCTAGCTAGAGTTAGGAGCACCACGTGTAGGGCCCCTAGAGCCTGTGTTAGGGGCCCCATGGGTAGGGCCCTGGAGCTAGGGTAAGGGGCCCCTGGGATCTAGCCAATGGATCTAGGGTAAGGGGTCCCAGGGGTGAGGCCCCTGGAGCGAGGGTTAGGAGGGCAAAGGGTTGGGCCCCTGAAGCTAGGTTAAAGGGCCCCAGTGGTAGGTCCCCTGGAGCTTGGGTTATGGGTCCCACGAGTAGGGGCCCTGGAACTAGGCTTAGGGGCCCCACGGGTAGGGCCCCTGGAACTAGGGTTAGAGGTCCCACGGGCAGAGCCCCTGGCGTTAGGGTTAGGGGCCCCATGGGTAGGGCAACGGGAGCTAGGATAAGGGGCCCCAGGGATGTGGCCCCTGGAGTTAGGGTTAGGGGACCCATGTGTAGGACCCATGGAGCCAGGGTTAGGGGCCCCACGGGTAGGGACCCTGAAGCTAGGGTAAGGGGCGTCACTGGAAGGGTCTTTGGAGTTAGGGTTAGAGACTCCATGGATGGGAACCCTGGAGCTAGGGTTAGGGGTCCCAGGGGTGGGGCCCCTGTAGGTAGGGTTAGAGGCCCCATGGGTTGGGCACCTGAAACTAAGTTTAGGAGTCCCACAGATAGGGTCCCTTAAGCTAGGGTAAGGGGACTTACGGGTAGGGCTCCTGTAGCTTTGGATAGGGGTCGCAGGGTTAGGGCCTCTGCAGCTGGGGTTAGGGATCCCAGAGTTAGAGCCCCTGAAGATATGGTTAGGGGTCCAACGCGTAGTGCCTCTGTAGCTAGGGTTAGGGGCCCCACATGTAGGGCCCCTGTAGCTAAGGTTAGGTGTCCCAGGGGTTGAGCCCCTGGAGCAAGAGTTATAGGCCCCATGTGTAGGGCCCATGGAGCTAAGGTTAGGGGCCCCACTTGTATGGCCCCTGGAGCCAGGGTTAAAGGCCCAACGTATGGGGCCCCTGAAGGTAGGGTTAGGGACCCCAGGGATAGGGCTGGGGAGCTATGGCTAGGGGCCCAAGGAATAGGGCCCCCTGGGGCTAAGGTAGGGGCCCCAGGGGTGCGGCCCATGGAGCTAGGGTTAGGGTTTCCACTGGTAGGGCCTCTGGAGTTAGGGTTAAGGGTCTCAGGGTTAGGACCTCTTGAGCTAGATTAAGGGACACCACAGGTAGGTCGCCTGGAGCTAGGGTTAGGGGTCCCACAAGTAGGGACCCTGGAGCTAGGTTTAGGGGTCCCACGGGTAAGGCATCTGGAGCTAGGGTTAGGGGGCACACAGGTAGGGCCCCTGGAGCTACGGTTAGGGGCCTCACGAGTAGGGACCTGGTGCTAGGGTTAAGGGTTCTAGGGGTAAGGCCTCTTGAGCAAGGGTTAGGGGCACCACGTGTAGGACCCATGGAGCCAGGTTTAGGGGCCCAGTGGGTAGGGCCCCTGGAGCTAGGGTTAGGGACTGCACAGGTAAGGTCCCTGGAGCTAGGGGTAGGGGCCCCACGGGTAGGACTCCTGGAGTTGGAGTTAGGGGTCCCACGGGTAGTGCCTCTGAAGCTAGGGTTAGAGGGCACACGGGTAGGGCCCCTCGACTTTGGGTTAGGGATCCCACGGGTAGGATCTCTGTAGCTAGGGTTATGGGTCACATGCATAGGGCGTCTGGAGCTAGGGTTAGGGTCCCCACATGTACGGCCCCTGGATCCAGGGTTAGGGGCCCCAGGGATAGGGCCCTTGAGGTAGGGATAAGGTTCCCAGGGGTGGGGCTCCTGGAGCTAAGTTTAGAGACCCCAGGGATGGAGCCCCTGGAGCTAGGGTTAGTTGTCCCAGGGGTGGGGCCCCTGGATCCAGGATTAGTGGCCCCAAGGGTAGAGCCCCTATAAATGGGGTAAGGGACCGAACAGGAAGTGCCCCTAGAGCTAGGATTAGAGACCCCAGGGATGAGGCCCCTGGAGCTAGGGTTAATTGTCCCAGATGTCGGTCCCCTGTAGCTAGGGCTAGGGGACTGAGGGGTGGGCCCCTTGGGGCTAGGGTTAGGGGCCCCACGGATAGGGCCCCTGGAGCTAGGGCTATGGGCTCCACGGGTAGGAACCTTGGTTCTAAGATTAGGGTTACCAGGGGTAGGGCCCCTAGAACTGGAGTTAGGAGCCCCACATGTAGGGCCCCTGGTGCCAGTGTTAGGGGTCTCATGGATAGGGCCCCTGGAGCTAGGGTAAGGGGCCCCAGGGATCTAGCCAATGGATCTAGGGTAAGGGTTCCCAGGGGTGAGCCCCTGGAGTGAGGGTTAGGGGGCCAAAGAGTTGGGTCCCTGAAGCTAGGTTAAGAGGCCCCAGGGGTAGGTCCCCTGGGGTTTCGGTTATGGGTCCCATGAGTAGGGGCCCTTGAACTAGGGTTAGGGGTCCCATGGGTAGGGCCCCTGGATCTAGGGTTAGGGGACCCACATGTAGGACCCATGGAGCCAGGGCTAGGGACCCCATGGGTAGGGCCCCTAGAGCTAGGGTTAGGGACCCCATGGGTAGGGCCTCTAGAGCTAGGGTAAGGGGCTCCACGGGATGGGTCCCTAGAGCTAGGGTTAGAGAACACAGGGATGGAGCCCCTAGAGCTAGGATTAGGGGTCCCAGGGGTGGGGATCTTGTTGCTAGGGTTAGAGGCCCCACAGGTTGGGCCCCTGAAACTAAGGTTAGGGGTCCCACGTGTAGAGCCCCTTGAGCTAGGGTTAGGGGACTTACGGGTAGGGCCCCTGGAGCTTTGTTAGGGCTCCCAGGGGTAGGGCCTCTGGAGTTGGGGTTAGGGGTCACAGGGTTAGAGCCCCTGGAGATATGGTTAGGGGTCCAACGCGTTGTGCCCCTGGAACTAGGGTTTGGGGCCCCACGGTAGGGTCCCCTGGAGCTAGTATTAGGGGCCCACGGGTAGGGACCCTGGTTCTAGAGTTAGGGGTCGAAGGGGTAGGGGCACTGGAGCTATGGTTAGGGGCCCCAAGTGTAGGACCCCTGGAGCCAGGGTTATGGGCCTCATGGGTAGGGCCCCTGTAGCTAGGATAAGGGGCCCCATGGGTAGGGCCCCTAGAGCTATGATTAGAGACCCCAGGGATGGGGACCCTGGAGTTAGGGTTAATTGTCACAGGGGTGGGGCCCCTATAGCTAGAGTTGGGGTCCCCTATAGCTAGGGTTAGGGGCCCCATGGGTAGGGCCCCTTGAACTACTGTTAGGGATCACACGGGTAGGGCCCCTAGAGCTAGGGTTAGGGAACCTACGGATAGGGCCCCAGGAGCTCGGGTTCAGGGACCAATGTGTAGGGCCACTGCAGCCAGGGTTAGGGGCCCCACACATTGGGACCTTGGAGTTAGGGTTAGGAGCTGCAGGAATGGGGCCCCTGGAGCTAGGTTTATGGGCCCTAGGGGATGGGCCCCTGGAGCAAGGGTTAGGTGACCTTCAGATAGGGCCCCAGGAGCTAGGAATAGGGGCCCCATGAGTAGGGACCCTGAAGCTAGAGTTAGGGATCCCAGGGCTAGGGCCTCTGGAGCTAGGGTTAGGGGCACAACGGGTAGCGACCCTGGAACTAGGGTTAGAGGTCCCAGGGATGGTGCCTCAGGAGCTAGGGTTAGGGATCCCAGAGGTTGAGCCCCTGTAGCTAGGGTTAGGGACCCAAAAGGCATTGCCCCTTGCCTAGCGTTAGCAGCTCCAGAGATGGGGCCCCCTTGAGCTAGAGTTTGGAGTCCCAGGGGTGGGGCCCCTGAAGCTAGGGTTGGGGCCCCAGGGGTAGGGACCCTGGAGCTAGGGTTAGGAGTCCAAAGGGTAGGGCCTCTGGAGCTATGGTTAAGGGCCCCATGGTTATGTCCCCTGGAGCTAGGGTTAAGGGTCCCAGGGGTAGGGCCCCTGGAGCTAGGGTTAGGTGTCCCAGGAGTGAGGCTCCTGGAGCAAGGGTTAGGGGTTTCAGGAGTAGGACCCCTGGAGCTAGGGTTAGAGGCCCCACAGTTAGGGCCCCTTTAGCTAGGATTAGGGGTCCCAGGGGTGTGGCTCCTATAGCTCGGGTTCGGGGCACAACGCAAAGGGCCCCTGGAACTAGAGTTAGGTGTCACACGGGTAAAGCCCCTGTAGCTAGGGTTAGGAGATCTATGGGTAGGGTACCTGTAGCTAGGATTAGGGGACCCAGATGTAGGGCCCCTTGAGCTAGGGTTATTAGCCCCACCTGTATGGCCCCTGAAGCCAGGATTAGGGGCCCCACGGGTATAGCCCCAGGAGCTAGGGATAGGGGCCCCAGGGATGGGGCTCCTGGAGCTAGGGTTAGGGGTCCCAGGGGTAGGGATCCTGGAGCTTGTGTCAGGGGCACCACGGTTAGAGCCCCTGAAGCTAGGGATAGGGACCCCACAGGTAGGGAACCTGGTGCGAGGGTTAATGGCTCAATGAGTAGGGCACTTGGAGCTAGGGGTAGGAGGCCCACGGGTAGGGCTCCTGGAGCTAGGGTTAGGGGTCCCAGGGGTACCACCCCTGGAGCTAAGGTTTTTGACAACATGTGAAGTTCCCTTTGACCTAGAATTAGGGGCCTCAGGGGAAGGGTCCCTGGAGCTATGTTTAGGGTCCCCAGGGGTGTGTCCCCTGGGGCTACTGTTAGATTTCCCAGGGGTGGTGCCCCTGGAGCTAGGGTAAAGGGGCCCACGAGTAGGGCATCTGGTCCTGGGGTTAGGTGCCCCACGGGTAGGGTTCCTGGAGATAGGGTTAGGGGAACAAGTGGTAAGGGCCCCTGGAGCTAGGGTAAGAGGTTCCAGGGGTGGGGCCCCTGGATCCAATGTTAGAGTTTCCAGGGGTGGAGCCCCTGAAGCTAGATAAAAGGGCACCACGGTAAGGGCCCCTGGAGCTTGGGTTAGGGGCCCCATGGACAGGGCCCCTGAAGCTAAGGTTTGGGGTTCCACGGGTAGGGCCTCTGGAGCTAGGATTAGGTCCCCAATGGGAAGGGCTCCATGAGCTAGGGTTGGGGATCCCACGGCTAGGGCCTCTGGAGCTAGGGTTAGGGGCCCCATGGATAGGGACCCTGGAGCTAGGGTTAGGGGCCCCAGGGGTAGAGTCCCTGGAGCTACGTTTAGTGGTCCAACGAGAAAGGCCACTGGATCTAGGGTTATGGGCCCCAGGGGTAGCTCCCCTGGAGCTAGGGGTAGGGACCCGATGGGTAGGGCAATTGGAACTTGGTTTAGGTTTTCCACTGGTAGAGCCCCTGAAACTAAGGTTAGGAGCCCCACCTGAAGGGCCCCTCGAACTGGGGCTTGGGACCCCAGGGTTAGGGCCCCTGGATACAGGTTTAGGGGTCCCACGGGAAAGGCCATTGGAGCTAGGGTTAGTGCCCCCACACAATGAGTCCTTGGGCTAGGGTTAGGGGCCCCATGATAGTGTCCCTGCACCTAGGGTAAGGTCCCCATGGGTAGGGTCCCTGCAGCTAGGGTTAGGGGACCAAGGAGTAGGGCCCCTGGAGCTAGGGTTAGGGGTCCAAGGAGTGGGCCTTTGGAGCTAGGGTTAGGGGCCCCACGGGTAAGGCCCCTTGAGCTAGGGGTAGGGGTCCCAGGTGTGGAGCCCCTGGAGCTAGCGTTAGGTTCCCAGGGGTGGGGCCCCTGGAGCTAGTGTTAGGGTTTCCAGGGGTCGAGCTCCTGTAGCTAGGGTGAGGGGCCCCACGGGTAGGGCCCCTGGAGCTAGGGTTTGGAGCCCCAGGATGGGGCCACTTCAGCTAAGGTTAGGGGTCCCAGGGGTGAGGCCCCTGGAACTAGGGTAAGGGCCCCATGAGTAGGGCCACTGAAGCTAGGTTTAGGGGCCCCAAGGGTATGGCCCCTGGACCTAGGGTTAGGGGATCCACGGGTTGGGCCCTTTAGGTAGGGTTAGGGGCCCCAGGGTTGTGGCCCTTGGAGCTTGGTTTAGGGTTCCCAGGCATGGGGCCACTGGAGATAGTGTTAGGGTTTCCAGGGATGGGGCCCCTGGAGCTAGGGTTAGGTGTCCCAGGGGTGAGGCCCCTGGATCGAGGGATAGGGATCGCAGAGTTAGTGCCCCTGGAGCTAGGGTTAGCGGTCCCAGGGCTAGGGACGCTTTAACTATGGTTAGGGATTCCATGGATAGGGTCCCTGGAGCTAGGGTTAGGGGTCCTATGGGTAGGGCCTCTTGAGTTACAGTTAGGGGTTCCACGGGTAGGGCCCCTGGTCCTAGGGATAGGGATCCTAGGGGTAGGACCCCTGGAGCTAGGTTTAGGGGTCCCAGGGGCAGGGCCTCTGGAACTAAGGTTAGGGGTCCCCCGGGTAGAGCCCCTTGAGCTAGGGTTAAGAGCCCCCCAGGTCAGGACCCTGGAGCTAGGGTTAGGGGCCCCACGGGTATGGTCCCTGTAGCTATGGTTAGGAGTCCCAGGGGTAGGGCTCCTTGAGCTAGCGTTAGAGACCACATGGGTAGGGCTCCTGGAGCAAGGGTTAGGATTTCCAGGAGTGGGTCCCGTGGAACAAGGGTAAAGGGCCCAACAGATCAGGCCCTTGGATCTTGGGTTAGAGGCCCCAAGGGGAGGGATCCTTGAGCAAGGGTCAGGTCTCTCACCGGTAGGGCCTCTGGAGCTTGGCTTAGGGGCCCTACTGATAAGAGCTAGGGTTAGTGGGCCCACAGGAAAGGTCTCTGGAGCTAGGGTTAGGGGCCCCACGGATTGGGCCCCTGGAGGTAGGGTTAGAGTCTCCAGGGTGAGGCTCCTGGAGCTAGGGTTAGACGTCCCAGTGGTGAGGCCCTTGGAATTAGTGTTAGGGTTTCCAGGTGTGGGGCCCTGGAGCTAGGGTAAAAGGCCTCACGGGTAGGGCCCCTGGAGCTTGGGTTAGTGGCTCTACATATTGCCCCTAGAGCTAGGGTTCAGGGCCCCATGGGATGAGCTTCTTGAACTAGCTTAAGGAGCCCCACAGGTAGGGTCTCTGAAGTTAGGGTTAGGGGTCCAAGGGGTAGAGCCCCTAGAGCTAGGGTTAAGGGTCCCAAGAGTGTGGCCCCTGGAGCTAGTGTTAAGGTATCCAGGGGTGGGGCCCCTGGAGCTAGGGCTAATGGCCTCACGGGTAGGGCCCCTGGAGCTAGGCTTAGGGGTCCTACGGGTAGGCCCCCTGGAGCTAGGGTTAGGAGCCCCAGGGATGGGGCCCCTGGAGCTAGGGTTAGGGGACCCACGGGTAGGGCCCCTGGAGCTATGCCTAGTAGTCCCATGGGTAGGGCCTATGGATCGAGCCTTAGGGGTCACATGGGTAGGGACCCTGGAGCTAGGATTAGGGTCCCCATGGGTAAGTCCCCTCCAGCTGGGCTAGGGGACCCAGGGATGAGGCCCAAAGAACTAGGGTTTCAGGCCCCAGGGGTCGAGCCCCTGCAGCTACGGTTAGGGGTCCCACGATTAGGGCCCCTGCAACTAGGGTTAGAGGCCCAAGAGATTGCGCCCCTGGAGCTAGGGATAAGGGCGCTACGGATAGAGCCCCTGGAACTTGGGTTAGGGGTCCCACGGGTAGAGGCCTTGGAGCTAGGGTTAGTTGCCCCATCGGCAGGGCCCGTGGAACTAGGATTGGGGGATCCACGCTTAGGACCTCTTGAACTAGGATAAGGGGCCCCAGAGGTAGGACTTCTGAAGCTAGGTTTAGGAGCCCCATTGGTAGGGTTTACACCTGGAGCTAGGGGTAGAGGACCAAGGGTTAGGGCCGCTGGAGCTAGGGTTAGAGATCCCAGGTGTGGGGTCCCTGGAGCTAGTGTTAGGGTTACCAGGGGTGGGGCCTCTGGAGCTGGGGTTAGGGACCCCACAAGTACGGCCCAAGGACCCAACGGGTAGGGTCCCTGCAGCTAGGGTTAGGGTCCCCACGGGTAGAGTCTCTGGAGCTAAGGATAGGGGCCCAAGGGGTAGGGCCATTGGAGCTAGGGTTGGGGGTCCCAGGGGTGGGGCCCCTGGAGCTAGAGTTTGGGTTTCCAGAGGTGGGGACCCTGAAGCTAGGGTTAAGGGCCCCATGCATAGTGCCCCTGGAGCTTGGGTTAGGGTCCCCACGGGTAGGGCCCCTGGGGTTATGCTTCAGGGCCCCATGGGTAGGGCCGCTTGAGCTAGGATAAAGGGCCCCACAGATAATGTCTCTGAAGCTAGGTTTAGGAGACCAAGTGGTAGGGCCTCTTAAGCTAGGGTTAGGGGCCCCACGGGTAGGGCCCCTGGGGCTAGAGTTAGGGGTACCACGGGAAGACCCCTGGCGCTAGGTTAGCGGCCCGGGATGGGGCCTCTAGAGCTAGGTTTAGGGGTCCCAGTGATGGGGCCCCTGGAGGTTGGGTTAGGGGACCGAGGTATAGCGCCCCTGGAGCTAGGTTTAGGGTTTCCAGAGGTGGAGGGCCCTGGAGCTAGAGTTAAGGGCCCCACGGACAGGGCCCCTGGAGCTAAGGTTAGGGTCCCCACGTGGAGGGCCCCTCTTGCTCGGGTTAGGGGCCCCACGTGGAGAGCCCCTCTAGCTTCTGTTAGGGGACCCAGGTATGGGGCCCCTGGAGCTAGGGTTCGGGGCCCCAAGGGTATACCCCCTGGAGCGAAGGGTTAGGGGTCCGAAGGGTAGAGCCTCTGGAGCTAGGGTTAAGGGCCCAACGGGTAGGGCTGCTGGAGCTAGTGTTAGGGGCCCCAGGGGTGGGGCCTCTGGAGCTATGGTTATTGTCCCCGTGGCTTGGCCCCTGGTGCTAGTGTTTGGGTATCCAGGAGCTGGGGCCCCTAGAACTAGGGTTAAGAACCCCATGGGCAGGGCCCCTTGAGCTAAAGTAAGGGCTCCACAGGCAGGGCCCCTGCAGCTAGGGTTAGGGGCCCCACGGGTAGAGCCCCTGGAGCTAGGGATAGTGGCCTAAGGGGTAGGGCCCCAGGATCTTTGGTAATTGGCCCAAGGGGTAGGGCCCCTGGAGCTAGGGTTAGGGGCCCCAGGGGTAGGACCCCAGAAGCTAGGGTTAGGGGTCCCAGGGGTAGGGCCCCAGAAGCTAGGGTTAGGGGTCCCAGGGGTAGGGCCTCTGGAGCTAGAGTTTGGAGAACCAAGGGTAGGATCCCTGGAGCTAGAGTTAGGGCCCCACAGGTTGGGCCCATGTGTGACGAAGTCCCCGGGCAATGCTCTGGAACAACTCCCCACAAAGCCAGTCAGGACTTTGGGGAGCCTCCTCTCCCTTGGAGCAGACTTGTTAAGGGCAAGAAGCTCACACGTCTTCACCTCCGCCATCTCTCCTTGGAGCATTCGGCATCCTCTGCCCCTTCGGGCGCTTCCCACAGCGAGCCCACCACAGTGGGGTCGTGGGGAAATCACAGGGTCCTGCACCCTCGCTTTGCAGCCAGACATGACTCTCAGCCAGCCAGTAAAACAGAGGTTTATTCAGTGACAGGAACAGGTGTGACTATGTGCTTCTGGCAGGACCCAACTGAGAGTGCCAATTCAGGACCAATTGCTTAAACAGGGCAGTTACATCCCTTGGCTGGGGTTTTTCCACTTCAAAGGCAAACCAAACCAGCCAGAAAAAAAGGACTTCGGTTTCACCCCACTGGCTAACCACATGTCACACAAGCAATTTCCATAGACACTCTAGTCTCCCAGTATCACCACCAGTGCCACTCGTCCTGGGGATGAATGGTTATGAAAACCAACACCCCAGTAAAAGAGAAAGGTTCTCTTGATCCCAAAGGACCAAACTCCAGACCCAGGTCAATATACCCATCAGATCTTACCCACAAATCACGCTTTTGCCAATCCTTTAGAATCTAAAATCTAAAGGTTTATTCATAAAGGGAAAAAGATTAGAGCTAGAATTAGTTAAATGGAATCAATTACATACAGTAATGGCAAAGTTCTTAGTTCAGGCTTGTAGCAGTAATGGAGTAAACTGCAGGTTCAAATCAAGTCTCTGGAGAACATCCCCCGCTGGGATGGGTCATCAGTCCATTGTGTAGAGCTTTAGTTTATAGCAAAGTCCCTCCAGAGGTAGGAAGCAGGATTGAAGACAAGATGGAGATGAAGCATCAGCCTTATATAGGCACTTCCAGGTGTAAGAACACTTCAGCAAAATGGAGTTTGCAGTCACATGGGCCAGTTCCTGCACATCCTGCTGAGTTACAAGGCATATCTGCCTCCTCTCAATGGGTCAATTGTGTAGCTGATAGTCCTTAATGGGCCATCAAGCAGGCTAAGCAGAGCTAACATCAACTTGTCTGGGGTGTCTCCCAGAACTGTAGCACCAATTTGAAATACAGACAGTATACAGCCAATACTTATAACTTCAACTACATAATGATACAGACATACAGACAGCATAATCATAACCAGTAACCCATAACCTGGTCTTAGACACCTTATATGACCCGCTTTACATAGGATTTGGTGCCACTACAGAACCTTGGTTGCAATATGGTCCCAGTTTATATCAATGATGTCACAACAGGGTCTAAAACAGAGCTTGTAGATACAGCAAACCCCTCGGCCAGGTCCATTCTGGGGGCAGGTAGCCAGACCCCCACATATGCCCTCAGCCAGCTCCAAAACAACCACCCCCTCCAGCCCCTCCTCTCTGCTCAGCTCCTTTCCCAGACCAGGAGGTCACCTGATCCCTTTGTCTCCAACACCTTCAGCTGGCACCTTTGCAGGGGAGGGGCCCAGGCCATCAGTTGCTAGGAGACAGAGTGACAGGCATTTAGGTGCACTGGCCCTTTGCTCTGCAGCAATCACACACCCTTATCCCACCACCTAGATATTAAGAACTGCATAGGGGACACTGAGGTACCAATCCAGTATTCAGAGCAACATTAAGAACATTCCCAGTTCGTCACATCTCTCCCCCCTTTGAGATCGAACTGAGCCAGGTCACGCCAGCCAGTGACCTGGGGAAGTTCGAACCCACCAACGTTCCCATGGATGCCCCAGCATCTCTCCCATTCCTTGGTGTGAGTTACACCAGGCCCTTCCAATTTGGCACCCTCCCATAAGTCGAGTGTGCTTGATGGCACTCGCAGGCCGCATGTGGGAAAGTTTATGCGGCTTGAATCCTTTTGCTACCGCAATACCCCTGGGGTTCAATCTGGGACGAGGTCCTCTACCAGCACTCTGGGCTGCAATTCGGGCTCTCTTGGTTAAGAGCCCCCATCTTGGCCTTGGCCAGCTCTGGGCTTGGGCAGTCGCTCCCCACCTTGTGGCCCAAATACAACACCTCTGCCATCCTCACCTTACACTTTCCAGCTTTTACCATCAGTCCCACCTCCTTGAGGCAGCTCAGCCCCCTCTTCACCTAGGACACCTGTTCCTCCCAGATCTGGCTAAAGATGCACGTTATCAGTGTCTGCCAGGGCCAAGTTCTCCATCTCCCTCTGCTTGTCTAGAATCTCCCAAGGCCTAGGCATGGAGTAGGCATCGGACACTGTGATGGCTTTAAGCTTCTGATAGCCCCCACAAAACGAGATCATCCTGTCTACCTTGGGGATCAGCCCCACGGGTGAGGCCCATGGGCTGCAAAACAGCTGGATCACATCTAAAGCCAGCATGTCCTTGACCTCTCTCTCCAGGTTCTGGGCTGCTTTCCCAGTGACTCTGAATGGGGAACACCTGATGGGGAGAGTGGCTCCCACCTCAGGGAAGAGATGCCCCAGGGGGTCTTCCCCCTTCTCCTCCCAGTCCTCCCCTTTCAGGTCCAAGGGTCCCCTCACTCTCCTCCCGTCCAGCAGCTAAAACGGGAAGAACCTTGTGGATCCTGGGGCACCACCAGCTGCCTCCCGATTCCCCCAGTTCTACTTCCCCTTGGGGAGCCCATTCCTGGGACAGGAATCCCTTCTCCCGCAGGACTCTGTCCCTGCAGCCTTCCCCAGGGGGATTTGCAGCACTGTGGCCAGCAAGTTCCCTCAGCTTCTCCAAGGAGGGATCCCTCTGCAGCTCGGTTTGGGATTCAGCTGCTGAGGCAGGGAGTGGGACCTGCTCCCTCTGGCTGGCTGGGCCTGGGGTCACAGCCCCCCTGAGCCCTGTCCCTGGTAGCTCCCTCTCTGCTGTGTAATCACTTCCCAGTAGCGCGTCTGGACCAGGCAAACCATGCCCTGCCTGGGTGTCCCCCCACGCAGCTGGAGTCTCAGCTCCCCCTGTGCTCAGCGCTGCCCTTGCTGTCCCAGTGGGGGCAGACAGCGAGCTCTCTGCTCTGGTCACAGCATCAGAGCCAGCGTGAACCCCCTCTCTGGTGTGCAGGGGGGAAGGGAGCATCTCTCCCTCCCACTCAGCCCCAGGGGGCTGGTTACAGGTAGGCAGGTATCCTGAGCCCAGCAGCCCCTGCCCCCTGCCAGCCAGGTCATTTGCATTTTCACCGACCATTTCGATCCTAGCCAGTTGGTTCCCTGGATTTGAATTCAAACCTTCGGTCGTTACAGGAGCAGGGCCTGGATCCTGTCCCAAAGAGACACAGTCACTCCCCAACAGGGCCTCCCAGCCGATATCCTGGAGAACTACCAGCCAGCCTGACCCCTCCTGGGTCTGCACAAGGATCCGGGCCATAGGCAGGGTGAGGGGCTTCACCCCAGGGACCTTCACCCAGGTCCCACAGCCCCTCAGCATCTGCGGCTGCACCACCACAGTTCTCTCTGTCCCAGGGTCTCGCCACCCCAGGCGTGTTTTCCCACTGACCCCTGGACAGCCCCCTTTGTCTTTCTGCTCCACCATCGCCAGTCCATGCTGCTACTGCTTTTCCTGCAGCTTTTCCTCGGGCTCTTGCTTCCATCCCATCCGTCTCTGATCCCCTGATGGGGAACCCGGTCATGAAGACCCTCGTCTGGTTGGGGACCAGACTCTCAGGGATGCCTGGCTGCTTCTCCAGCTGCTCCCAGATCCTCTTGTAGCCCCATCTGGGTCAGAAATCTGCTCCTCAGAGTGGTGGTCCTCCTCCAACTGCACGATTAACTGTGCCTTGGTGAACTTCCCCATGCGTAACCCTCTCTTTGTGCACAGGATAACAATGTCTTTCTTAAGGAGATGGTGATAGGCCATCACTTCACCATTCCAAAGTTGCTCTGGACTCACAGGCCTGTGTGCTCTTAACTCCCCCATGGTTTCCAGGAAGAACCCCTGGTGTGCCAGCCCTTCTCGTGATCACCACCTCTTTGCCAGGGTCGAGCTGCGGACTCCTCCGCCCCTGGGACTGCTCCTGCAATCCCCAGGGGAACCCTGCTACTGTAAAAATCCTTCTCTCTCCCAGGGTCGGGCAGCAAGCTCCTCCACCCCTGAGACTGCTCGCTGCAGTCCTCACGGGGACCCCATTACTCCAACAATCCATCTCGCTCATCACACACTCCCAGAGGTTAACTGCCCCCTGAAACCATCCCTCTCTGAGCCTTCAGCACGCCTGGTCCTCCTTATCCCCCCAGTGTTCTACTGCTCCCCAGTCACTTACTTCAAGCAGCGCCATTCACTGGGTGCAGTACATCCCACCACTGCCATCAGTTGTCACGGAGTCCCCGGCGATGCTCTGGGACAGCTCCCCACAAAGCCAGTCAGGACTTTGGGGAGCCTTCTCTCCGTTGGAGTAAACTTGTTCAGGGCAAGAAGCTTACACGGCTTCACCTCCTGGGTCTCCCCTTGGAGAATTCAGCATCCTCTGCCCCTCTGTGCACTTCCCACAGTGAGCCCACCCAGGCGGGGTCCTGGGGAAGCCACAGGGTCCTGCACCCCCACTTTGCAGTCAGACGTGACTCTCAGCCAGCCAGGAAAACAGAGGTTTATTCGATGACAGGAACAGGGTCTAGAACAGAGCTTGTAGATACAGCAAACCAGACCCCTCAGCCGGGTCCATTCTGAGAGGCAGTGAGCCAGACCCCCATATATGCCCTAAGCCAGCTCCAGAATAACCACCCCCTCTAGCCCCTCCTCTCTGCTCAGCTCCTTTCCCGGGCCAGGAGGTCACCTGATCCCTTTGTCTCCAACACCTTCAGCTGGCACCTTTGCAGGGGAGGGGCCCAGGCCATCAGTTGATAGGAGACAGAGTGACAGGCATGTAGGAGCACTGGCCTTTGCTCTGCAGCTATCACACACCCTTATTCCACCACCTAGATATTAAGAACTGCATAGGGGACACTGAGGCACCAACACAGTATTCAGAGCAAACATTAAGAACATTCCCAGTTCATCACAAAAGGCTGCAGGGATGGGGCCCCTGGACTTAGGGTTAGTGGTCCCAGGGGTGGGGCCCCTGGATTTAGGTTTAGGGGTTCCAGGGGTAGGGCCTCTGGAGCTAGGATTAGGTTTCCAATGGGTAGGGCCCCTGGAGCTAGGGATAGGGTACCCATGGGTAGTTCCCCTGGAACTAGAGTTAGGTGCCCCCCGGAAGGGCCCCTGCACCTAGGGATAGAGGCCCCACAGGTAAGGCCCCTGGAGCTAGAGTTAGATTAGGTCCCCAGGACTAGGCTTAGGTTTCCCATGGTTAGAGCCCCTGGAGATATGGGTAGGGGCCCCAAGGGCAGGGCCCCTGCAGCAAGGGTTTGGGTCCCAGGCATAGGGCCACAGAACAAGCATTAGGGGCCCCACATGTAGGGCCCCTAAAACTAGAGTTAGGGGCCCAAGGAATCGGGCTCCTGGAGCTAGGGTTAGGGGTCTCACAGGTAGGGCCCCTGTAGCTAGGACCAGGGACCCCACAGATTGGGTCCCTGGAGCTAGGGTTAGGGGCCCCACTGGTAGGGACCCTCGAGTTATGGTTAGGGACCCCACAGGTACGGCTCAAGGAGGGTGGGTTAGGGGTCCCATGGGAGCTAGGGGTAGAGGCCCCAGAGATGGGGTCCCTGGAGATAGGGTAAGTGGTCCCAGGGGTGGGGACACTGGAGATAGGGTAATAGACCCTATGGGTTTCACCCCTGGAGCTAGGGTCAGGGGTCCCATGGGTAGGGCCTCTGGATCTAGGGTTAGGGAGCCCAGGGGTAGGGCCCTTGAAGCTAGGATTGGGGTCACAAGCGTGGGGACCCTGGAGCTAGAGTTAGGGGCCCCACGGGTAGGGTCCCTGAAGCTAGGTTTAGGGAGCCCAGGGGTAGGGACCCTGAAGCTAGGGTTAGGGGTCCCATGAGCAGGGCCTCTGGATTTAAGGTTAGGGGCCCTATGGTTTTGAACCTTGGAGCTAGCCTTAGGATCCCCACAGGTAGGTCCCCTGGAGCTAGGGTTAGGGATTAAATGAGTAGGACCTCTGGAGCTAAAATTAGGGGCCCCACAGATAGGGCCCCTGGAGCTAGGGTTAGGGGCGCCACGGGTAAGGCCCTGGAGCTAGGTTAAGGGGCCCCAACGTGCATGGCCCCTGGAGTGAGGGTTAGGGGTACCACGGGTAGGGCCCCTGGAGATAGGTTTAGGGGCCCCAGGGATGGGTCCCCTGGAGCTAAGATTAGGGTTCCAAGGAGTGGGACCCCTGAAACTAGGGAGAGGGGCCCAAGCTTATGGCCCTTGGAGCAAGGGCTAGGCACGCCAGGGGTAGGGCCCCTTTAGCTAGGGTTAGGGGTCCCATGGGTAGGTCCTCTGCAGCTAGGGTAAGGACCCTGAGTGAAGGGCCCCTGGAGCCAGGGTTAGGGGCCCTAAAGGTAGGGACCCTTGAGTTTGGCTTAGGGGCCCCAGGGATGGGGCCCCTGGAGCTTAGGATATTGATCCCAGGGTTGGGCCCCTGGAGCTAGGTTTAGGGGCCCCACTGGTAGAGCACCTGGAACAAGGGTTAGAGGTCCTACGGGTAGAGCGCCTGGAGATATGGATAGGGGCAGCAGTTGTAGGGCTCCTGGAGCTAGGGTTAGGGGTAGCACTCGTAGGGCCTCTGAAACTATGGTTAGGGGCCCCATGAGTAGGGCCTGTGGAGCTAGGGTTTGGGGACCCATGTGTAGGTCCCCTCTAGCTAGGGTTTGGGACCCAGGGAAAAGGCCACTGAAGTAAGGGTTAGGGGACCCACATTTAGGGTCCCTCGAGCTAGGGTTAGGGGATCCACAAATGCGACTTATGGAACTAGGGTTAGGGGTCCCAAGGAAAGGCCCCTGGAGCTATGGTTTGGGGCCCTATGGACAGTGCCCCTAGAGCTAGGGTTAGGGGCCCAAGGGATGGGGCCCCTGGATCTAGGATTAGGTGTCTTAGAGGTGGGGCCCCTAGGCTAGGGTTATTGACCCCATGTGAAGGGCCCCTGGAGCCAGTGTAAGCGGCCCCACGGGAAGGGTCCCTGGAGCTAGGGTTAGGGGGCCCATGGGTAGAGACCCTGGAACTAGGGTTAGTGGTCCCACGGGTAGAGCCCCTGGAGCTAGGGCGAGGAGCCCCACAGGTAAGGACCCTGTAGCCAGGGATTGGGGACCCAAGGGTAAAGACCCTGAAGCCAGGGTTCAGTTCCCCAGGTGTAGGGCCCCTGGAGCAAGTGTTAGGGTCCCACAGGTATGGACTCTGGAGTTAGGGTTTGGGTCCCCAGGGGTAGGTCTCCTGGAGCTATGTTTAGGGGTCCCACGGGTAGGGCCTCTGGAGCTAGAGTTAGGGGTCACACAGGTAGGGCCCCTGGAGCTAGGGTTAGGGGTCCCAAGGGTAGGGCCTCTGGAATTAGCATTAGGGACCCAAGGCTAGGGCCCCTGAAACTAGAGTTACATTTCCCACGGGTAGAGCCCCTGGAGATATGGTAGGAGCCCCACGCTTAGGGCCGTTTGGGATAGAGTGAGGGGCCCCATGGGTAGGGACCCTGTAGCTAGGGTTTGGGTCCCAGGGAAAGGGCCCATGGAATAAGATTTAGGGGCCCCACGTGTAAGGCCCCTGGATATAGGTTTAGGGGCTGTAAGTATGGGGTTCCTGGAACTAGAGTTAGAGGTCTCACGGGTAGTGCCCCTGGAGCTAGGACTAGGGGCCCTATGAGTAGGGCCTCTGGAACCAGGATTGGGCACCCGAAGAGTAGGGCCCCTGGAGCTAGGGTTAGGGGATTGAAGGGTAAGGCTCCTGTGGCCTGGGTGAGGTTACACAGGGATGGGGCCCCAGGAAATAGGGTAAGTGGCCCCAAGGGTTAGGTCCCTGGAGCTAGGGTTTGGGGACCCATGTGTAGGGCCACTGTAGCTAGGGTTTAGGTCTCGGGGTAGGGCCCCTGGAGTAAGGGTTAGGGAACCCACTTGTAGGGTCCCTCCAGCTATGGTTAGGGGCCCCATAGGTAGGGTCCCTGGAGCGAGGGTTAGGGGATCCAAGAATGGGGCTCGTGAAGCGAGCGTTAGGGGTCCTATGGGTAGGATCCCTGGAGCTAGATTTACATTCCTCACGTGTAGGGCCCCTGGAGCGAATGTTAGGAACCCCACTGCAGGGCCCGTGGAGCTAGGGTTAGGTGCCCCAGGGATGAGGCCCATGGAGCTAGGATTAGGGGCCCCAAGTGTAGGACCTCTGGAAGTAGAGTTAGAGGCCCAAGAGGAAGGGACCCTGCACTTAGTGATAGGGGCTCCACGAGAAAGGCCCCCGGAGTTAGGGATAGGGGACCCATGATAAGAGCCCCTACAGCTAGGGATTGGGTCCTAGGGGTAGGGTCCCTGGAGCCAGAGTTAGGGGGCCCAAGGGTAGGGCCCCTGGAGGTAGGGTTAGAGGAATGAGAGATGGGTCCCTGGAGTGAGGGTAAGGGGTCCCAGGTGTGGAGTCCCTGGAGATAGAGTTAGGAGTCCTGAGGTGGGGCCCCTGGAGCTAGGGGGGACCCCATGGCTATTGCCTCAGGATCTAGAGTTAGGGGCTCCAGGGGTAGGGACCCTGGAGCTAGGGTTAGAGGCAGCAGTTGTAGGGCTCCTGGAGCTAGAGTTAGGAGTCCCATTGGTAGGGCATCTGGAACTATGATTAGGGGCCCCATGGGTAGGGCCCCTGGAGCTAGGGTTAGGTTCCCCACATGAAGGCCCCTTGTAGGTAGGGTTAGGGGCCCCAAGGGTAGGGGCCCTGGAGCTAGGATTCGGGCCCCCAGGGATGGGGTCCCTCGAGCTAGAATTAGGGGCCCCATGGGTATTCCCATGGAGCTAGGGTTAGGGCCCCCAGCGATAGGACCCCTGTAGCTAGGGTTAGGGGTCCTAGGGTAGGACCCCTGGAGTTAAGGATAGGTGCCCAAAAGGAAGAGTTCTGCAACTATGGAAAGTCCCCACGGGTAAGACCCCTGGAGTTAAGGTTAGTGGCTGCAAGCTTAGGGATCCTGGAACTAGGGTTAGGAGTCCCATGGGTAGAGCCATTGGAGACATGGTTAGGGACCCCATGCGTAGGGCCCCTAGAGATAGGGTATTGAGGCCCTACCTGTGCAATCCCTAACCCTAGCTCCAGGAGTCCTACCGCTGGGGCCCCTAAAGCTAGCTCCAGGGTGCATACATATGGGGCCCCTAACCCTAGCTCCAGGGGGCCTCCCCTGGCACCCCTAACCCTAGTTCCAGGGGCCTCATCCCTGGGGCCTCTTCCAAGTGCCCTACACCTGGGACCAAAACCCAAGCTGCAGGGGCCCTACCCGTGGGGCTTCAAACCATATTTGAAGCCCCACGGGAAGGGCCCCTGCAACTTGGGTTTTGGTCCCAGGGGTAGGGGCACTTGGAGCAAGGGTTAGGGGCCCCACGTGAAGGGTCCCTTGAGCTAGGGTTAGGGGGCCCATAGATAGAGAACCTGAAACTAGGGTTAGTGGTCCCACAGGTAAAGCCTCTGGAGGTAGGGCGAGGGGCCTCACGGGTAAAGCCTCTGGAGGTAGGGCGAGGGGCTTCACGGGTAGGGCCCCTGTAGCTAGGGTTAGGGGCCCCATGTGAAGGGCCCCTGGAGCCAGTGTAAGGTGACCCACGGGAAGGGTCCCTGGACCTAGGGTTAGGGGTCCCATGAATAGAGACCCTGAAACTAGGGTTAGTGGTCCCATTGGTAGCGCCCCTGGAGCTAGGATGAGGGGCCCCACGGGTAAAGCCCCTGTAGCCAGGGATTGGGGACCCATGGGTAGAGCCCCTGGAGCTAGGGTTAGGTTCCCTAGGTGTAGGGCTCCTGGAGCTAGGGTTACAGGTCTCAGCGGTGGGGCTCCTGGAGCTAGGGTTAGGGTCCCACGAGTATGAACTCTGGAGTTAGAGTTAGGGTCCCCAGGAGTAGGGCCCCTGAAGCTAGGGTTAGGGGTCCCACGGGTAGAGCCTCTGGAGCTAATGTTAGGTGCCCCACAGGTAGAGCACCTGTAGCTAGGGTTAGGGGCCCCAGGGATGAGGCCCCTGGAACTAGGGTTAGGGGTCCCAGGGGATGGCCCCCTGGAGCTAGGGTTAGGGGCTCCATGTGTATGCACCCTGGAGCTAGCTTTAGGGGCCCTAGCAGTAGGACTTCTGGAGCTAGGGTTAGGGATCGCACAGGTAGGACCTCTGAAGCTAGGATTAGGGGACCCACGGGTA
Source organism: Gopherus evgoodei (assembly GCF_007399415.2). Lineage (NCBI taxonomy): Eukaryota > Metazoa > Chordata > Testudines > Testudinidae > Gopherus > Gopherus evgoodei. The sequence continues at coordinate 41,229,809 of NC_044329.1, forward strand.
GGGCCCCAGGACTAGGGTTAGGGGATCCAGGGGATGGGCCCCTGCATCTAGGGATAGGTGCCCTAAGGGTAAAGGCCCTGGAGCTAGTGTTAGAGGCCCCACGGTTAGAGCCCCTGGAACTAGGGTTTGGTTTCCCATGGGTGGAGCCCCTGGAGATATGGTTACTGGCCTAATGCGTATGGCCTTTGTTGATACGGTTAGGGGCCCCACTGGTAGGGCCCCTGGATCTAGCGTAAGGGGCTCCAGTAATAGGGCTCCTGGAGCTAGGGTTAAGGGTCCCACGGGTAGGGCCCCTGGAGCTTGAATGAGCGAACCAACGAGTAGGGCCCCTGGAGCCTGGGTTTGAGGCCCCAAGGGTAGGGCCCCTGGAGTTAGGGTTAAAGGCTCTAGGGATGGGGTCCCTGAAGCTTTAGTAAGGTGTGCCAGGGTTTGAGGCCCCTCGCGATAGGGTAAGGGGTCCCACTTGTTGGGCCCCTGGAGCTAGGGTTTGGGTACCCAGGGGCTGGGCCAATAGAACTAGGATTAAGGGCCCCACAGGTATAGCCCCTGGAAACAAGGGCAACGGGCCCTAGGGGTAGGCCCCTGGAGCTAGGGTTAGGGATCCGACTGGTAGGGCCTCTGGAGCTAGGGTTAAGGACCCTACTTGTAGGGCCCCTGGAGCCAGGATTATGTGCCCTACGGGTTGTGACTGTAGACCTAGGGTTAGGGGCCCTAGGGATGGGGCTCCTGAAGCTAAGGTTAGGGATCCCAGGGGTGGGGCCCCTGAAGTTGGGGTTAGGGGCCCCACCAGTAGGGCACCTGGAATAAGGGTTAGGCGTTCCAAGGGTAGAGCCCCTGGAGATTTGGTTAGGGGCCCCACGCGTAGAACCCCGGTAGCTAGGGTTTGGGGACCCATGTGTAGGGCCCCTGTATCTAGGGTTTGGGTCTCAGGGGTAGGGCAACTGGAGCTAGGGTTAGGGGCCTCACAGATAGGGCCCCTGGAGCTAGGGTTATGGGCTCCACGGGTAAAGCCCCTGCAGCTAGGGATAGGGATACTACGGGTAGGACCTCATAAGTTAGGGTTAGATGAACCATGGTTGGGGTCCCTGGAGTTAGGGTTATGATTGCCATGGGTATGGCCCCTGGAACTAGGGTGATGGGCCCCACTGGTAGGAATCTTGAAGCTAGGGATATGGATCCCATGGGTAGAGCTCCTGGAGCTAGGGATTGGGTCCCCAAATGTAGCACCCCTAGAGCTAGGGTTATGAGCCCCACGTGTAGGGCCCCTGGAAGTAGGGTTAGGGGCCCAAGGGGAAGAGAACTTGCATTTAGAGATAGGGGAACCACGAGAAAGCCTGCTGGAGATAGGGATAGGGGCCCCACGATTAGAGCCCCTACAGCTAGGGTTTGGGTACCAGGGGTAGGACCACTGGAGCAAGAGTTAGGGGCCCCACATGTAGGTCCCCTGGAGCTAGGTTTAGGGGCCCCAGGAATGGGGCTCCTGGAGCTAAGGTTACAGGTTCCACAGGTAGAGCCCCTGGATATATGGTTAGGGGCTCCACGCCTAGGGCCCCTGGAGATAGGGTTAGGGGTCCCACGGATTGAGTCCCTGCTCCTAGGGTTCAGGTCCCAGGGTTAGGGCCCCTGGAGCCAGGGTTAGGGTCATCACGTGTAGGGGCCCTGGAGCTAGGGTTAAGGGTCCCACAGGTAGGGCCCCTGTACCTAGGATTAGGGGCCCCACGGGTAGGGCCCCTGGAATTAGGGTTAGGGACCCCAAGGGTAGAGCCCCTGGAGATAGGGTTAAGGGCACAAGGGGTGGGGCCCTGGAGCTAGGGTAAGGAGTCCCAGGTGTGGGGCCCCTGGATATATTGTCAGGAGCACCATGGTTTGGGCTTCTGGAGCTATGGTTAGGGGCCCCAGGGGAAGGGACCAATGGGTAGGGCCTCTGGAGCTAGGGTTGGGACGGGTAGGGCCCTTGGAACTAGGATTAGGGGCCCCACGGATAGGGCCCCTAGAGCTAGGGTTAGGGATCCCAGGGGTAGGGGCCCTGAAGTTAGGTTTAGGGGCCCCACCGGTAGGGCTCCTGGAGCTAGCGTTAGGGGATGCATGGAGCTAGGGTAAGGATTCCTAGGGGTAGGGCCCTGTAGCAAGGGATATGGGTCGCATGCGTAGAGAATCTGGAACTAGGTTTAGCGGCCCCACGGGTAGAGCCCCTGGATCTAGGGTGAAGGGTCGCAGGAGTGGGTCCCTTGGGGCTTGGGTTAGGGGCCCCAATGTTAGGGCCCCAAGGGCTATGGTTAGGGGCCCCAGGAATGAGGGCCATGGATCTAGGGTTAGGGGTCCCAGTGGTAGGGCGCCTGGAGCTAGGGATTAGGGCCCCACGGGTATTAACCCTTGTAGCCTGTGTTATGGTCTCCAGGGTTAGGGCCCCTGTAGCTGGGCTTACGGGATCCATCGGTAGGGACCCTGGAGCTAGAGCTAGTCGTCTCACGGGTAGGGCCTGTGAAGCTAGGGTTAGGGCTCCCACGGGAAGGGACCCTGAATCTAGTGTTAGGGTCCCACCGGTAGGGTCTCTGGAGCTAGGGTTAGGGGTCTCAGGGGTGGGACCCCTGGAGCTAGGGTAAGGGGCCCCATGGGTAGGGCAGCAGGAGCAAGGGATTGGGACACCAGTGGTAGAGCTCCTGGACCAACGGTTAGGGGTCTCACGGATAGGGCCTCTAGAGCTAGGGTTAGAGGTCCCACGGGTAGGGCTCCTGGAGCTAGGATTAGAGGCCAGAGGGGGATGGCCCCTGGAGCTAGGGTTAGGGATCCCACAGTTAGGGCCCCTGGACCTAGGGTTAGGACTGCCAGTGGTGGGGCCCCTGGAGCTAGCCTTAGGGGCCCCACAGGTATGACCTCTGAAGCTAGCGTTATGGGCCCCACGTGCAGGGTCCCTGGAGCCAGGGTAAGGGGTCCCATTGGTAGGGCCCCTTCAGCTAGGTTTAGGTTCCCCACGGGTAGGGACCCTGGAGATAGGGTTATGGGCCCCAGAGATGGGACCCCTGGAGGTAGGGTTAGGGGTCCAAGTGGTGGGGCCCCTCGAGCTAGGGATAGGAGCCCCACGGGTAGGGCCCCTGAGGCTTGGAATAGGATCCAGAATGGTAGAAACCCTGGAGCTAGAGTTAGGGGTCCAATGGCTAGGGACCATAGAGTTAGGGTTAGATGCCCAGGGATGCAGCCCCTGAAGTAAGAGTTAGGTTTCCCAGGGGTGAGGACCCTGGGGTAGGGTCCGTGTAGCTAGGGTTACAGGATCCATGGGTAGGGACCTTGGAGCTAGAGTTAGGGGGCCCAAGAGTAAGAACCCTGGAGCTACGGTTGGGGGCCCCAGGGATGGGGCCACTGGAGCTAGGGTTAGGGGTCCCTGCTGTGGTGCCCCTGGAGTTTGGGTTAGGGGACCTACAGGTATAGCCCCTGGAGGTAGGGTTAGGGGCCCGAGGAGTAGGGCTCCTGGAGCTAGAGTTAGGGATTCCACGGGTAGGGCCTCTGGATATAGATATAGAGGCTCCAGGGATGGGGCTGCTCGAACTAGGGTTAGGGGTCCCAGGGGTGAGGGACCTGGAGCTAGGGTTAGGGACCTCAGGGGAAAAGTCCCTGGAGCTAGGATTAGTGTCCCCAGGGGTTGGGCACCTGGAGCTAGGATTAGAGCTCCCAAGGGTATGGCCCCTGGAGCTACAGTTAGGGGCCCCAGGGCTAGGTCCCTTGGAGCTAAGGTGAGGGGTCCCACGGGTAGGGCCACTGGAACTAGGTTTATGGGCCCCATGGGTAGGGACCCTGGCATTAGGGTTAGGGGCCCCACGGGTAAGTCCCCTGGAGCTAGAGATAGGGACTTCAGGGATGGGGACACTGGAGCTAGGGTTATGGGCCCAATGGGTATGGCCCCTGGAGCTAGGGTTTGGAGACCCAGCGGTACGACCCCTAGAGCTAGGCTTAGGGTTCTAAAGTTTAGGACCTCTGGAGCTAGGGTTATGGGCCCCACGTGTAGGGTCCCTGGAACCAGGGTTAGAGGCCGTTTGGGTAGGGTCCCTGGAGCAAGGGTTAGGGGCCCTAGGGATCAGGCCCCTGGAGGTAGGGTTAGAGGTCCCAGTGGAGGGGTCCCTCAGTCTAAGGTTAGGGTCTCTATGGGTATGGCCTATCGAGCTAGAGTTAGAAGCCCCAGGAATTGGTCTCCTTGAACTAGGGTTAGGGGTCCCACAGGGAGGTTCCCTGGAACTAGGGTTAGGGCCCCCAAGTGTAGGGCTCCTGGAGCCAGGGTTATGGGCCCCATGGGTAGGCTCCCTGGAGCTAGAGTTTGGGGTCCCAGGGATGTGTCCCCTCGAGCTAGGCTTAGTGTTCCCAGCGGTTGGACTCCTGGAGCTAGGGTTAAGCTGCCATCGTATATGTTCCCTGGAATTAGGCTTAGGTTCCCCTGGGATAGGGACCCTGGAGCTAGGATTAGGGGTCCCATGGGAGGCCTCTGGAGCTAGGGTTAGGGGACCCACGGGTAGGACCCCTGGAGCAAGAGTTAGGTGTCCTATGAGTAGGGCTCCTGGAACTAGTGTTAGGCATCCCAGGAGTAGGGCCCTTGCACCTAGGGTTCAGGGTCCCAAGGGTAATGCCCCTGGAGCTAGGGTTAGGGGTCCCACAGTTGGTGCCCCTGGGACTATGGTTAGGTTTCCCGCTGGTAGATCCTCTGGAGGAAGGGTTGGGGGCCCCACAGGTAGAGCCCCGGGAGCTAGGGTTTGTGTCCTACGGGTAGGGCCCTGGAGCAAGGGTTAGGGGACCCATGTGTAGGGATCCTGGAGCTAGGGTTAGGGGTCACATGGGTAGGGTCCCTGGAGCTATGGTTAGGGGCCCTAGGAATGGGGCCCCTGGAGCAAGGGGTTTTTGACCCCACGGTTAGGGCCTCTTGAGCTTGGGTTAGGAGCCCTAGGGATTGGGCCCCTTGAGCTAGAGTAATGGGTCCCACGCGTGGGGCCCCTGGAGATAAAGTTAGGGTCCCCACGGTTTGGACATTCAGAGCTAAGGTTAGGGGCCCAAGGGGTAGGGCCCCTGGAGGAAAGGTTAGGGGGGCCACATGAAGGGTCCCTGGAGGTAGAGTTATGGACCCCATTTGTAGGGCCCCTGGAGATAGGGTTAATGGTCCCAGAAATGGGGCTCTTATAGCTATGTTTAGGGGTCCCAGGTATGGGGCCTCTTGATCTAGGGTTGGGGCCCCACAGATAGGGCCCCTGGAGCCAATGTTAGGGGTCCCATATGTAGGGCCCATGTAGCTAGGGTTTGGTTCCCAGGGTAGGGCCCTGGAGCAATGGTTAGGAGCTCCAAGTGTAGGGGCCCTGCAGCTAGGGTTAAGGGTCCGATGGGTTGGGCCTCTGGAATTTGGGTTAGGGACCCCAGGAAAGGGGCTCCTGGAGTTAGGATTCGGGATAGCACGGGTAGGGCCCCTGGAGCTACAGTTAGACACCCCACAGGTATAGGAACAGGAGGTGGGTTAGGGGCCCCAGAATGGGGCCCCTGAAGCTAGGGTTAGGGGTCCCAGGTGTGGGGAACACGGGGCTAGGGTTAGGGGCCCCAGGGGTTTGGCCCCTGGAGCTAGGGTTAGGGGCCCCACGTGTAGGATTTGTGGCGCCAGGGTAAGGGGTCCCATGGTTTGGGCCCATGGAGTGGTCTCCTATTGCTAGGGTTAAGGATCCCAGGGGTAGGGCCTCTGGAGCCAGGGTTAGGGGCCCCTGGGATGAGGATCCTGGAGCTAGGGTAAGGGGTCCCAGGGGTGGGTCTCCTGGAGATAGGGTTAGTGGCATATTTGTTGGGCCCCTGCAGCTTTCGTTAAGGTCCCCGGGGTAGGCCCCAGGAGCTAGGGTTAGGGGTCCAAGGAGGGGGGCCCTTGGAGCTAGATTTTGGGGCCCCACGTGTAGGGCCCCTGGAGCTAGGGTTAGGGGTCCCAGGGATGGAACTCCTGGAGCAAAGGTTTGGCTTCCCATGGGTTGGGCACCTGGAGCTAAGATTAGGGGTCCCACAGTAGGGCCCCTAGAGCTAGGGATATGGGCCCCAGAGAAGCATCCCCTGGAACTAGGGTTAGGGGCCCTAGTTGTAGGGCCCCTGTAGCTAGTGTTAGTGGCCCCATGGTTAGGGCCCATGGAGCTAGGGTTAGGGGCCCCAACTGATAAGGTCCCTGTAACTAGGGTTAGGGGCCCCAGGATTAGTGCCTCTGGAACTATGGTAAGAGTTCCCAGGGGTGGGGCCCCTGGAGCTAGGGTTAGGGGCCCCAGGGATGGGGCCTCTGAAACTACAATAAGGGGCCCCAACTGGTAGGACCCCTGAAGCTAGGGTTAGGGGCTGAACAAGTAGGGCACCTTGAGCCAAGGGTAGGTTCCCCACTGTTAGGACCCCTGGAGCTAGGGTTAGGCATCCCATGAGAAGTGCCTCTGGAGCTATGGTTAGATGCCTCATGGATAGGGATCCTGGAGCTAGGGTTAGGGGTCCCACGGGTAGGGCTCCTGGACATAGGGTTAGGGGACCCAGGGATCTGACCCCTGGAGCTAATGTTAGTTTTCACAGTGGTGAGGCCCCTGGAGCTAGTGTTAGGGGCCCCACGGGTATGGCCCCTGCAGTAAGGGATAGGGGCCCGAGGGGTAGGGCCTTTGAAGCTAGGGTTAGAGTTCCCATTGGCATGGCCCCTGGAGCTGGCTTTAGGGTACCTAGAGGTAGGGCCGCTGCAGCTAGGGATAGGGGTCCCATGGGTAGAGCCTCTGGAACTAGGGTCAAGGGCCCCACGGGTAGGGCCCCTGGAGCTAGAGTTAGTTGCTCTACGCATAAGGCCCCTGGAGCTAGGGTTTTTGACAGCGTTGTTGGGGCCCCTGGAGTTAAGGTTATTGGTCCCATCAGTGCGGCCCCTAAATTAGGCTTAGGGGACCCACAGATATAGCCCCTGGAGCTAGGGTGAGGGGCCTCAGGGGAAGGGTCCATGCACCTAGGCATAGGGGCCCCACGAGTAAAGGCCCTGGAGCTAGGATTAAGGGCCCCATGTGTAGGGCCCCTGCAACTAGGGTTTGGTTCCCAGGGGTAGGGCCCCTGGAACAAGGGTTAGGGCCCCCACATGTATGGCTCCTGGAGCTAGGGTTAAGGGCCCTATGGGTATGGCCCCTGGAGCTAGGGTTAGGGACCCCAGAAATGGAGCTCCTAGAGCTGGAGATAGGGGTCTCATGGGTAGGGGCCCTGGAGCTAGGGTTAGGCACCCCACTGTAGGAACCCTGGAGCTGGGTTAGGGGCCCCAGGGATATGGTCCCTTGACCTAGGGTTAGGGGTCCCAGGGATGGGGCCCCTGGAACTAGGGTTAGAGGCCCCACGGGTATGGCCACTGGAGCTAGGGTTAAGGGCCCCACCTGTTGGGCCCCTGGTGCCAGGGTAAGGCGTTCCATGGGTAGGGTCCATGAAGCTAGGCTTAGAGGCCAAAGGGATGGGGCCCCTGGAGCTAGGCTTAGGGGTTTCAAGGGTGGGGCCCCTGGAGCTAGGCTTAGGGGACCCAGGGATGGGCCCCTGGAACTAAGGTTAGTTGTCACAGGGGTGGGGCCCCTGGAGCTAGTATTAGGGGCCCCATGAGTAGAGTCTCTTGAGCTAGGGTTAGGGGCCCCACGGATAAGACCCCTATAGCTAAGGATAGGTGCCACATTGATGGGGTCCCTGGAGTTAAGGTTAGGGGTCCCAGCTGTGGGGCCCCTCGAATTAGGATTAGGGGACCCACGGATATGGCCCCCGGAGCTAGAGTTAGGGGCCTCAGGGGTAGGACACCTGGAGCTAGGCTTAGTGGTCCTACGCGTAGGGCCTCTGGACCTAGTGTCAGGGGCCCCATGGGTAGGGCCCCTTGAACTAGTGTTAGAGGTCCCACTAGTAGAACCCCTGGATATATGGTTAGGTGCCCCACATGTAGGGTTCCTGGAGCTAGGGTTAGAGGTCGCATGGGTATGGACCCTGGAGCTGGGTTAGAGGCCCCTGGGATGGGACTCCTGGAACTAGGTTTAGGGTTCCCACGACTAGGGCTCCTGTAGCCAGGGTTAGGGGTCCAACTGGTAAGGACCTTGGAGCTAGGGTTAGGGGCCCCAGGGATGAGGCTATTGGAACTAGGGTAAGGGGTCACAGGGGTGGGGATACTGGAGCTAGGTTTAGGGACCTCACATGTAGGGAACCTGGAGCTAGGGTTAGGGGCCCAACGAGTAGGGACTCTGGAGCCAGGGATAGGTGCCCCATGGGTTGGGCCCATGGAGCTATGGTTAGGGGCCCCAGGTATGGGGCTCTTGGAGCTAGGGTAAGGGGTCCCGGGTGGGGCCCCTGGAGATAGGGTTTCGGGCCCCATGGGTTGGGTCCCTGGAGCTAGGGTTAGGGGCCCAACGGGTATGGCCCCTGGAGCTAGGGTAAAGGACCCCAACGGATAGGGCCCCTATAGCTAGGGTTAGGGTCCCCAGGGATGGGGCCTCTGGAACTAAGGTAAGAGGTCCCAGAGGTGGGGCCCCTGGAGCTAGAGTAGGGGTCTCAGGGGTAGGATTCATGGAGCTAGGGTTAGGGGCCACATGGGTAGGGCCCCTGGAGCAAGGGATTGGGGCCCGAGGGATGGAGCCCTGGAGCTAGGGTTTAGGGTCCCAGAGGTGGGTCCCTTGGAGCTAGGGTTAATGGCCCCACGGGTAGGGCTCCTGGAGCTAGGATTAGGAGTCCAACGGGTAGGGCCTCTGGAGCTAGGGTTAGGAGCCCTACCTGTGGTTAGGGGTCTCATGAGTAGAGCCCCTGGAGTTAGAGTTAGCAGCCCCATGGGTAGGGACCCTGGAACTAGGGTTAGGGGCCCCACAGGCAGGGCCCCTGTAGCTAACATTAACGGGGGACCAGGATGGGGCGCCTTGAGCTAAGGTTAGGTGTCCCAGGAGTGGGGCCCCTCGGGCAAGGGTTAGCGGCCCCATGGGTAGGGCACCTGGAGTTAGGGTTAGGGGTCCCACAGGTAGGGTCTCTGGAGCTAGGGTTAAGGACCCCACGGGTAGGGTCCCCGGAGCAAAGGTTACGGGCCCACAGGCAGGGCCCTTAGAGCTAGGGTTACCGGCCCCAGGGGTTGGGCCCCTGGAGCTAGGATTAGGGCCGCCAGGGAATGGGCCCATGGAACTAGGGTTAGGGGTCCACAGGATGGGACTCTTGTGCTAGGGTTAGGGTTCCCACGGGGAAAGTCCCTGGAGATAAGGTCAGGGGCCCCATGTGAAGGGCCCCTGTAGCTAGGGTTAGGTGCCCCAAGCATGGGGAGCCTGGAGCTAGGGTTAGGAGATGCAGGGGTGGGGCCCCTGGGCTAAGGATAGGGGCCCCATGGGTTGGCCCCCTGGAGCTAGGGTTACGGGCCCCAGCGGTAGGGCCTCTGGAGCTAGCAATATGGGCCCCAGGGGTACGGCCCCTGGAGCTAGGGTTAGAGGTCCCAGGGGTAGGGCCCCTGGAGCTAGGGTTAAGAGTCTCAGGAGTAGAGCCTCTGAAGCTAAAGTTAGGGGAGCCACGGGTAGGCCCCCTGGAGCTATGGTTAGGGATCTCACGGTAGGGCCCCTGAAGCTAGGGTTAGGGGCCCCAGGGGAATGCCCACTGGAGCTAGGGTTAGGAGTCCACAAGTAGGGCCCCTAGAGCTAGTGTTAGTTGCCCCATGGGTATGAAGCTTGGTTCTATGATAAGGGGTCCAAGGAGTAGGGCCCCTGGAGCTCTTGTTAGGGGCCCCACTTGTAGGGCCCTGGAGCCAATGTTAGGTTCCCCACGGGTAGATCCCATGGAGCTAGGTTTTGGGTTCTCAGGGGTGGTGCACCTGGAGTTAGGGATAAGGGCCCGATGGGTAGGGACCATGGAGTTGGGGTTAGGGGCCCTAGAAGTAAGGCCTCTAGAGCTAGGGTTAGGGATCGACGGGATGGGCCCCTGGAGCTTGGACTAGGGGACCCAAGGGTAGGGCCCCTGGAGCTAGGGATAAAGGACCCACAGGTAGGGTCCCTGGAGCTAGGTTTAGGGATCCCACGGGTAAGGCCTCTTTAGCTATAGTCAAGATCCCAAGGGGTACCTCCCGTGGAGCTAGGGTTTGAGGTCCCAGGGGTAGGTCCCCTGGAGCTTGGGATTGGGGCCCCACTGGTAGGGCCCCTGGAGCTAGGGTTATGGGTCCCAGGAGTGGGGCTAATGGAGCTATGGTTAGGAGTCCAGGGTTAGGGCATGTGGAGCTAGGGTTAGGGTCCCAACAGGTAGGGACCCAGAAGCTAGTTATAAAGGCCCCAGAGATGGGGCTCCCGGAGCTAGGCTTAGTGGTCCCGGGGTGGTACCACTGTAACTAGTGTTAGGGGGCCAAAGGGTAGGTCCGCTGGACTAGGGTTAGGTGTCCCATGGGTATGGCCCCTGGAACTAGATTTAGGGTCCCCATGGGTAGGGCTCCTGGAGCTAGGGTAAGGGTCCCAGGGGTGGGGCCCATGGAGCTAGGGTTAGGAGGCCAAAGGATTGGTCCTCTGGAGCTAGGGGCCTCAGGGGAAGGTCACCTAGAACTAGGGTTATGGGTCTCACGATTAGGGGCCACAGAACTAGGGTTAGGGGCCCAACAGGTAGAGCCCCTTGAACTAGAGTTAGGGGTCCCACGGGTAGAGCCCCTGTAGTTAGGGTTAGTGGCCCCACGGGTAGGGCCCCTTGAACTAGGGTTTGAGGTCCCAGGGGTGGTGCCCCTTGGGCAAGGGTTAGGGGCCCCACGGGTAGGGCACCTGGAGCTAGGGTTATGGGTCCCACGGGTAGGGTCTCTGGAGCTAGAGTTAGGGGCCCCATGGGTAGAGCCCCTGGAGCTAGGGTTACAGGCCCCACAGGTAGGGGCTCTGGATCTAGGGTTAATGGCCCATGGGTAGGATCCCTGGAGCTAATGTTAGGGGAACCAGGGGAAGGACTCCTGGAACTAGGGATAGGGGCCCCACGGGTAGGGCCCCTGGTTGCTAGGGTTAGGGACCACAGGGAAGGGCCCCTGGAACTAGGGTGAGGGGTCCCACGGGTAAGGCCTCTGAAACTATAGTGAAGATCCCAAGGGGTATGGCATCTGGAGCTAGTGTTAGGGGTCCCAGAGTAGGTCCCTTGGAGCTAGGGATTGGGGCCCCACGGGTAGGGCCCCTGGAGCTAAGGTTAGGGGTCCCAGGAGTGGGGCTCCTGGAACTAGGGTTCAGGGTCCCAGATATAGGGCTCTTTGAGCTAGGGTTAGGGGCCCCATGGGTGAGCCCCGGCAGCTAGGGATTGGGGTTGCAGAGATGAGGCCCCTGTTGCTAGGGTTAGGGGACCCACGAGTAAGGCCCCTGGAGCTAGAGTTAGAGGTGCCACAGAGATGGCCTCTGGAACTAGGGTTAGGATCCCCACGGGTAGAGCCCCTGGAGCTAGGATTACGGGCCCCACGGATAGGGCACCTGGAGCTAGGGTTAAGGGCCCCATGGGAAGGGCACCAAGAGCTAGGGTTAGGGGACCCACGGGTAGGGCCCCTGGAGCAAGAGTTATAGACCCCACATGTAGGGCCCCTGGAACTAGAGTTAAGGGTCCCACTTGAAGGGCCCATGGAGCCAGGGTTAGGGGCCCAACGGATTGGGCCCCTTAAGCTAGAGTTAGGGGCCCCAGGGATGGGGCTCATGGAGCAAGTTTTAGGGGCCCCAGGGGTCGGGCCCCTGGGACTAAGGTTATGTGCCCCAGGCGTAGGGCCCCTGGGACTAGGGTAAGGGGTGCCAAGGGTATGGCCTCTGGAACTAAGGTTAGGGGCCTCAAGGTTTGGGGACCCTGGTGCTAGGGTTTTGTGTCCCAGGAGTAGGTCCTCTTAAACTAGGGTTAGGGGCCTCACGTGTATGGCCTCTGGATCCAGGGTTAGGGGCCCAATGGTTAGGGCCTGTGGAAGTAGGGAAAAAATTGACAAGGATTTGTAGGGGATCTTAATGCATGTCAGTCTGTTAGCAAGAGTTAGGCCAACTGTAACACTAATGACGTGAGATTTGTAGAAGCGAGGTTAGTGTGAAGCGAGTAGAAAAGAACTGTGTGAGAAGTTATCACGACCTCGCACTGATAATTAAATACGTAGGCTGGCACCCAACGTGAGGAAAATAAGATAGCAGGATAGCCTAGGTATAAACAAAATGCAGCTGTTGCTCATTATTGTCTGTATTATTGCTTGTTATTGTCTGTAACAAAGGTATAAATGCTTGCTGTAATTGTTTACCTGTGGAGAGACCTGTCCGGGACTGGGGCGACCCAGTGTCCTAGGGAACTCCCTCTATTGCAATTGCTGGAGTTGGAATAAAGTATTTAATTTTGCTGCACCCAAACATAAAGCGAGAACTGAGTTTTTCTCTGACAGGCCCCTGGAGCTAGCATTAGGTGCCTCAGGGCTGGGGCCCCTAGAGCTAGGGATAGGGTTCCCAGTGGTGAGGCCCCTGGAGCTAGCGTTAAGGGCCCCACGTTTGGCACCCGTGGAGCTAGAGTTAGGGGACCGATGGGTAGAGACACTGGGTCTAGGATTAGGGGTCCTAGGGGTAGGGTCCCTGGAGCTATGGTTAGAGGCCCCAGTTGTAGGGCCCCTGGAGCCAGGGTTAGTGGCCGCTGGAGCTAGGGTTAGGGGCCTCACGGGAACAGCCCCTAGAGCTAGTGTTAGAGACCCCAGGGATGGGGCCCCAGGAGCTAGGGTTACGGGTCCCACGGGTATGATCCTTGGAGCTAGGGTTAGGGGACCCAGGGGTCGAGCCCCTTCAGCTAGGGTTAGGGGACCCAGGGTTAGCACTCCTTGGCTAGGGGCTCCATGCATAGGGCCCCTGGAGTTAGGGTTAGGGGCCCCAGGGATGTGACCCCTGGAGTTAGCATTATGGGCCCTAGGTTAAGGGCCCATGGAGCAATGGTTAGGGGTCCATGGGAAGGGCCCCAGGTGCTTGGGATAGGGGCCCCATGGGTAGGGACCCTTGAGCTAGGGCTAGAGTTCCCAGGAGTCGGACACCTGGAGCTAGGGTTAGGGATCCTGGACTAGGGCCCCTGGAGCTAGGGTTAGGGATTCCAGGGGTAGGGCCCTTTGAACTAGGGTTAAAAGCCCCACGTGTAGGGCTCCTGGAGCCAGGCTTAGGGGCCTCACGGATATGGCCCATGGAGCTAAGTAGGGGCCCCAGGAATGGGGCCCCTGGAGCTAGGGATAGAGGAACCATGGGTAGGGAACCTGGTGCTAGGGTAAGGTGTCCTAGTGATAGGGCCTCTGGAGATAGGGTTAGGGGCCCAATGTGTAGGGCCTCTGGAGCCAGGGTTAGTTGTCCCACGTGTAGGGCCCCTGGAGCTAGGTTTATGGGCCCCACAGGTAGAGGCCGTTCATTCAGGGTTAATGGCCCAAAGTGTTAGGCCCCTGGAGCTAGGGTTAGGGTTCCCACTGGTAGGGACCCTGGTGTAGGGTTAGGGGTCCCAGGGGAAGGGCCTCTTGACCTTGGGTTAGGGACCACACATGTAGGGCCCCTGGAGCTAGGGTTAGGGGCTCCAGGGATGGGGCCCCTGGAGCTAGGGTTAGGGGACCAAAGGTGGGGCCCCTGGATCTAGAGTTAGGGCACCTGGAGCTTGGGCTACTAGCAACACAGGGAAGTGAATCTGGTTCTAGGACTAGGGGTACCAAGGATATGGTCCCTGGAGCTTGGATTAGGGGTCCCACAGGTAGGGCCCCTGTATCTAAGGTTAGGGGCCCCATGGGTAGGGCATCTGGAACGAGGGTTAGGGGTCCCACGGTTAGATCCTCTGGAGTTAGGGTTAGGGGCCCCACAGGTAGGGTCACTGGAGCTAGAATAAAGGGCCCCAGGGATGTGGTCCCTAGAGCTAGGGTTTGATTCCCAGGGGTGTGGCCCCTGGAGCTAAGGTTAGGGAACCAATGGATTGGCCACCTGGAGATATATTAAGGGGCCCCAGGGGTAGAGCCCCTGGAGCTAGGGTTATGGCTCCCACGAGTAGGGGCCCTGGAACTAGGGTTAGTGACCCTACGGGTAGGCCCCTGGAATTAGGGTAACGGGTCCCACGGGTAGAGCCCCTGGAGTTAGGATTAGGGGCCACAGGGATGGTGCCCCAGGAGCTAGGGTTAGGGTCCCCAGGGGTCGAGCCCCTGGAGCTAAGGTTACGGGTCCCACTTGTAGGTCCCCTGGAGTTAGGGTTAGAGGCCCCATGGGTAGCTCCCCTGGAGCAAGGGAAATGGGCCTCACAGGTAGGGCCCCTGGAACTAGGGTTAGAGGTCCCAAGTATAGAGCCCCTGGAGCTAGGATTAGGGGCCCCATGGTTAGGGCACCTGGAGCGAGGTTTTGAGGTCCCAGGGATGATGCCCGTTGAGCTAGGGTTAGTGGTCCCAGAGGTGGGACCCCTGGAGCTAGGTTTAGGGGTCTCACGTTAAGGGCCCCTGCAGCCAGGGATAGGGGCACCATGGGTAGGGTCCCTGGAGCTAGGGTTATGGGCCCCAGGGGATGGGCACCTGGAGGTAGGGTTATTGGTCCCAAGTGAAGGGACTCTGGTGTTAGGATTTGGGGTACCATGGGTTGGGACCCAGGAATTAGGGTAAGAGGCCCCATGGGCATGGTCCCTGGAGCTAGGGTTAAAGGTCCCATGGGTCAGGTCTCTGGAGCTATATTTAAAAAACCAAGTGGTAGGGCCCCTGGAGCTAAGTTTTGGGGTCCCATGGTAGAGCCCCTGGAGCTAGGGTTAAGGGTGCCTTGAGTAGGGCCCCTTGAGATAGGGTTGGGGGACCTACAGGAAGGGCCTCTGGAGCTGGGGTTTGGGACCGCAGGGATGGGGCCTCTGGAACTAGGTTTAGGGGCCGCACCAGTTAGACCCTTAGAGTTAGGGTTAGGGTTCCCAGGGGTGGTGCCCCTGGAGCTAGGTTTAGGGACCCCACGGGTAAGGCCCATGGAGCTAGGGGTATGGGTCCCAGGAGTTCAGACCCTGAAGCTAGTGTTAGGGGTCCCGCGTGTGGGGCAGCTGGAGTTAGGGTTAGGGGACCCATGGTCTTTGCCCCTGGAACTACTGTTTGGGATCCTTCAGTTAGAGTCCCTGGATCTAGGGTTAATGGCCCCATGGGTAGGGTTCCTGGAGCTAGGCTTAAGGATCTCACTGGTAGTGCCTCTGGAGATAGGGTTAGGGGCCCCATGGGTACAGCCCCCCTGGAACTAGGGTTAGGGGTCCTGGGGTGGGGCCCTTTGAGCCAAGGTTAGGGTCCTTATGGGTAGGGCTCCTGGAGCTAGGGTTAGGGTTCCCACGGGTAGGGACTCTGGAGCTAGGGTTAGGGTTCCCACGGGTACGGCCCCTGGAGCTAGGGTTATGGGCCCCAAGAGTAGGGCCCCTGGAGCTACGGATAGGGGTCCCAAAGATAGGGCCCCTGGAGCTAGGGTTATGACCCCCAGGGGTAGCTCCCATGGGGATAGGGATAGGGATAGGGACCCCATGAGTAGGGCCCCTGCGACTACTGTTAGGGGTCCCACAGGTAGAGCCCCTGGAGCTAGGGTTAGGGATCCTACGGGTAGGGCTCCTGGAGCTAGTTTAGAGGCTCCACGTGCAGGGCCCCTGGAACTAGGGTTAGGGACCCCTGGGATGAGGCCCGTGGAGCTAGGGTTAGGGATCCCAGAGTTGGGCCCCTTAAGCTAGGGTTAGGGGCCCCACGAGTAGAGCCTCTAGAGCCAGGATTAGGGGATCCAGGGGTAGGGCCCCTGGTGCTAGGTTTTGGGATCCCATGGGAAGGGCCCCTGGAGCTAGGGTTAATGACTCCACGGGAAGGGCATCTAGAGCTAGGGATTGGGGTCCCACAGGAAGATCCCCTGGAGCTAGGGTTTGGGGCCGCAAGGGTAGGGCCAAAGGAGCGAGAATAAGAGGCCCCACGGGTAGCATCCCTGGAGCTTGGGTAAATCTCCCCCGGGGTATGGCCCCTGGAGCTAGCGTTAGGGGCCCCTGGAGCTAGCAATAAGGGTCCCACGGGTAGGGCCCCTTGAGCTACTGTTAGGGGCACTACGTTTAGGGCCCCTGGATCTAGGGTTTGTGGCCCCAGGGGTGGAGCCCCTGGAGCTTGGATTAAGGGTCTCACAGATAGGGATCCTAGAGCTTTGGTTAGCTGCCCCACTATTTAAGCCTCCTGAGCTATGGTTAAGGTCCCCACAGATAGGGCCGCTGAAGCTAGGGATAGGGGTCCCAGAGGTGGGGCCCATGGAGCTAGGTTAAAAGGCCCCATGGGTAGGGATGCTGGAGTTAGGGTTAAGGGCCCTGGGGTAGGGCCCCTGTAGCTAGGCTTAGCGGCCCCACGGGTAAGTCCTCTGGAGCTAGTTTTATGGGCCCCAGGGATAGGGCCCCTGGTGCTATTTTTAAAGGCCTCATAGGTAGGGCCCCTGGAGTGAGGATTAGGGGCCCCAGGGGTAGGTCGTGTGTAGCTAGGGTTATGAGCCTCATGGGTAGGGACCCTGGAGCTAGGGTTAGGGGCCCCAGGGGTAGGTCATCTGTAGCTAGGGTTATGGGTCTCAAGGGTAGGGATCTGGAGGTAGGGTTAGGAGTCACAGGTTGGGGCCTCTGGAGCTAGGCTTAGTTACCCCACAGGTAGCTACCCTGGGGTTACGGTTATGAGTCCCAGGAGTGGGGTCCCTGGACTTAGGGTTAAGGGTCCCAGGAGTGGGGTCGCTGGAGCCAGGGTTAGGGGATCAATGGGTAAGGCCCCTGTAGGTAGGGTTAGGAGTACCAAGGGTTGGGCCCATGGAGTTAGAGTTAGGGTTCCCAGGGTTAGGGCCCCTGTAACTTGGGTTAGGGTTTCCAAGGGTGCTGCCCCTGGGGCTAGGTTTAGGTCCCCACAGGTAAGGCCTCTGGAACTAGGGTTAAGGGCCACAGGAGTGGGGGCCCTGGAGATAGGGTTAGGTTTCCTAGGGGGTGGCCCCTGGAGCTAGGGTTCCAGTTCTGATGGTTGGGGCCCCTTGAGCTAGGGTTAAGAGCCCCACGGTTAGGGCCACTGGAGCAGGGGTTGGGCCCCTGGAGCTTGTGTCTGGGCTACCACGAGTAGGGCCCCTGGAACCAAGGTAAGGGACCCCAGGGGTAGAGCCCCTGCAGCTATGGATAGGGGCCCCATGGGTAGGGCCCCTGAAACTAGTTTTAGGGGTCCTTCAGGTAGAGCCCCTGGAGCTACGGTTAGGGGACCCACGGGTAGGGAACCTGGATCTAGGGTTAGGGACCCCACGTGAAGTTCCCCTTGTTTCCAAAATATCGGGTTTGCCTATCTGAGAGCCAATTAACAGACAGAGTGGGATAAGGAAAAATGCTTTATTTTGTAGATAAAAGAGAGCCTGTACCTTGGTACAAAAGACTCTGTCTTAAACAAATTTTACAAACCTTTTATACATATTCAGACAAAGACCCTTGTGTGTTAATACTTAATTGGTAAGTGTAAAATTTTATGCTTCCGTTATCTGGGTAGTACTGACGGGTTTGGAGCACGATTTTCCTGCTTTGAGACAGAGGAAAAGTTCAGGCTACTGTGTCCATGAGCAGTACTTACCCGCCCGCCCCCCTGGCAGCTTGTAATCTATTAAGTGGGGTCAGCCAGCTTTCACAATCCCCCCTTCGGGCCTGGCAAGCCCAGATTGCCAGGCCTGTTACATAATTTACCATTAAGCTGAAGAGACAGGTACTGAGTTGTCTTACGGACAGCAGAACCTTTGGTTACAGCATTATACAGACATTTTGCACATTGTATTACTATTTAAATAATATATAGGAAGAACAGACAGAAAATAATTTATTTAACAATTGTACGGAAAAGGCCAGTAAACCATGACCCAAGGTCTGGGAGAAGGTTCTTAAAATTACAGGTGTGATTAAGAGATACAGCATGAAAAACAACAGCAGCGTTCTTAATAGCCTGTAAATTTTGTTTAATTAAGCCAGAATGATTAATATAAAAACAACATTTTTTTCCGATGCAAGCACAAGCCTCCCCTTTTTTAGCATTTATAGCATCTAGCACACTTTTTTTTGCATAGCTATTTTTGCTATTTTATTAATTTTTTTTTGCAATTTTTGGAAAGTGTTTATTAATGCGTTAGCTGCTTTTTTAAGCTTTGCAGAAATATTTACAATTGCTTTTTTGAGCTTAGCTACCTCCAACTCAGGAATGAGTGCAGGGACAAAAGAATGGAATCCTGTTTGTCTGACAACTAAGGGATTGGGGCACTGACTATAAATCAGTTAGGTATACCAGGTGGTCTAATTTCCCAGATGTTTCAGTGAATAATTCAGTTCCACATGCATTCTTTCCATGGACCCGTCAGGATTTGGTATGTGGAAACACACCCCCGCCCAACTGGTTTAAATGCTTGGAAGGAGTACTGTGAATGTCCACATTTTCACTCAGAAAGTGTTTAAATATGTTTTTATGATCACAGATCAGATGGTACTCTTGATGTGTCTGTAAGGGCAGTGGGCCAAGTTTGGTGCTCAAGATCACTTTGAATGACCATTAGCTGGTCCTTTAGGAAATTTTGAATTTTTAAACATACTAGATTTCATTGCAATGCTTTTTTAGCCTTAGTGATATTTAATACCATTTTTTTGGTGTAGTATTATATTACATTTGTTATTTATTTTTGATATTTTTAAAAGGCATTAACATTAATAGCCTAGGAGAGGGTGTATTACAGGGTAACAGGGGAGATGGCAGGGGCAACAAGGCGCCTGTGGTACCTGTCATTTTAAATTTAATTAGGGAGAGCAATACATACTGAAGGATTTATCCAGAACACAGGGCGCAGCCTGTAGAACAAACCCCAAAATCCAATCAATACCACATTTTCAAGCATGGGTCCCACAAATTTTTTTTGCCAGTGTATAATTCTTTATTTTTTTATTAGGGTTAGTTTTTAATGTCCTTTTTAGTCAGGAATTCCTGGACTTTGGCAATGTTAGTGGAGTGAGTGTCTTTTTTTCCCCCTGAAACAGTTATGGTTTAGCATTCTCCAGGGGAGAGGTTACCAGCACATTACCCTATAATGGTTTTGCTGCTTCTAGGAAAATGCAAAGGCACAGTAGATCTGTCAGTGGATAAGGGAGAGGTTACTAGCACTTCAGCTTGTACTTTTTTCCTGCTGTCCAGAAGGCACAGTGGAGCTGGAAGGAGAAATAGGCTAATTATTAGTAGGAGAATCCTCCCGAGGGGGAGGGGTCTTTTTGCAGTGAGAATCATGGGTCTGTCAGGGACTCTAACCCAGACGGCAAAGTTCATTGTCTGACCGCGAGAGAGACAGGTAACACCTGCAAGGTCCAATCAAAAGCTCTTTATTGACAAGTGCACGCATCAATAGAGAGCAGCTCGTCTCCAGAGAGAACCAGCCTGCTCTTTACATCTTAGTATGAACTTATATAGACAGTTCCGTCGCGTCATAAATTATTCACTGGAGCAACCCACCCCCTTCTTCTAACAACTAGAAACTAGACACTTTTAGTATACATGTTTTACATCATTAGGTGATTAACAATATCTTAGCAAGCACCAGAAGTTAGGAATGTAGGGGAGTTAAAACAGACAGAGAACTGAATCAAGGAGTGAAAACAGGGAGGCTGGGATTTCTTATCAGTTCTTCAAAGGACCTGTTCCTAATACAGCACAGTTGGTACTATACCAGGAATGCAGCCCCTCCCATATCTCACTTTTTCCCAGCACTTCGTGAGACATGCTGCTTCTCAGTTCTTTTCCACTCAGGGATTGCCCACAAACCTCTGTTAGCCTGACTTTGGTCAGGTTGGCATATGTGGTTTTGTCTGTAATATCTTTATTTAGGCCTAACAGGTCCATGCAGTTAGTTTTCGGCACTTCACAGTGGTGTTGATAGTCAGCAGGACTTAATAAGGGCCTTTTCAGCACAGAGCCAAAGCAGTCTTTTGTTGGTGGACCTTTACATTGATTCAGTCTCCTGATTTTAAGGAGTGGCAGGGTTGCTAGGGTCTTTGGGTAGCGCATCATTACCTGTGAGAAAAGGAACCTAACACATTTTATTAGTGCCTGGTAGTGTTTTGCAGATCTCATAGCTGCTTGGGCACATTTATACACACCCCCTTTTCTTGGTTATTAGCCAAGTCTTAGCTGTGAGCATTGTCCTTGAATGGAGCCAGTGTCTTATCTTCAGCCTGCTAGCTTTTTTTTTTTTAGTTAACTTATTTTGTTTTGTTTTGTTTTTGGCTTTTTTTTAATTTATAAAGGAAACTTTTACTTTTTACTTAAACACTTTTTTTAATAATGAACACATAAACATTGCCATTATATAGTACATTAGTTTTATTAGTTAATGTATGCCACGTATACCCTTCCACTAAAGTAACCTTATTACAGAGCTTTGGAGCAACAAGCCAGGACAAGCACACTCACTTTGAGGAGTTCATTTAATTTAATTTTTCTGCCTGATTTTAAACCAAACCATTTTATAAAAGCACTAAACACAATAATTTCGGCCACAAGACAAACACCACAAGACAGAACATAGAACACAAAACATAATTTTTAACATAAGACCCACCCATCTGTCTGCTGACACTCAAACAGAAAAGAGAATTACACAGAGAACAGGGGGAATTACAGTTTAATTTAGGTTTTTCTACTTTTATTACACTGACCGCTACAGAGGACGGGACAGAAGGATCTCAATTCAACCTCAGAGCTTCCTTGCACGCATGGCTCCCACTCCGAGGAATTGCGAACGAGAGGTTCAGTTCCGCTCACACTCCTAACGCCCAAATGTATACAAAGCAGAAAAACAACAGTAACCAGTTAAACAGAACAGAACCAGAACCAGATAAGAGGCCCGCCTCTAACCAGAAACAGATAGTATTTCCTTATTCTATTAGGGCTTACCTTATCGGAGCACGAACCCCAGGGGCTGCGGAGAAGTGAGGAAGAGGGGTTAAGCACCCCAATGGCACCGCTCCTAGTTCGCTGGGGCAATCCGGAGTCCAATGTCCGAGCTAGGAGAGTCCTGTTTAGGGTAGCGAGAAACTGTTACCGAAGTATCGGGTTTGCCTAGCTGAGAGCCAATTAACAGACTGAGAGGGATAAGGAAAAATGCTTTATCTGCAGAAAAAGGAGAGCCTGTACCTTGGTAGAAAAGACTCTGTCTTAAACAAATTTTACAAACTTTTATACATATTCAGACAAAGACTCTTGTGCGTTAATACTTGATTGGTAAGTGTAAAATTTCATGCTCCCATTTTCTAGGTAGTACTAACTGGTTTGGAGCAGGATTTTCCTGCTTTGAGGCAGAGCAAAAGAGATCGTGCAAAAGTTCAGGCTACTGTGTCCATGAGCAGTACTTACCCTCCCCCCCTGCCCAACTGGCAGCTTGTAATCTATTAAGGGGGGTCAGCCAGCTTTCACAATCCCCGCATCGGGCCTGGCAAGCCCAGATTGCCAGGCCTGTTACATAATTTACGATTAAGCTGAAGAGACAGGTACTTAGTTGTCTTACAGGCAGCAGAATCTTTGGTTACAGCATTATACAGACATTTTGCGCATTGATAGTGCAAAAGTTCAGGCTACTGTGTCCATGAGCAGTACTTAACCTCCACCCACTGGCCGCTTGTAATCTATTAAGGGGGGTCAGCCAGCTTTCACACCCTGGAGCTTGAATTAGGGGCCACAGGGGTAGGGCCCCAGGAGCTACGTTTAGGGTATCTAGGGGTGGGGCCCCTGGAGCTAGGGTTAGGGTTACCAGGTGTGGTGCCCCTGGAGCTAGGGTAAAGGGGCCCATGGTTAGGGCACCTGGTGCTGGCATTAGAGGTACCACGGATAGGGTCACTGGAGCTAGGGATAGGGGACCAAGGGGTAGGGCCCTTGGAGCTATGGTTAGGGGTCCCAGGGGTGGGGCTCCTGGAGCTAGTGTTAGGGTTTCCAGGGATGGGTCCCCTGGAGCTAGGTGAAAGGGCCCCATGGGCAGGGCCCCTGGAGCTAGGGTAAGGGGCCCCATGGGTAGGGCCCCTGGTACGAGGGTTAGGGGCCCCAGGGGAAGGGTCCCTGGAGCTAGGGATTGGGGGCCCACAGGTAGGGCCCCTGTAACTAGGGTTTTGAGTCCCGGGAGTGGGGCTCCTGGAGCTAGGGTTAGGGGACCCAGGTATAGGGCCAATAGAGTTAGGGTTAGGGGCCCCATGGGTAGGGACCCTGAAGCTAGGAATTGGGGCCCCAGGAATGGGGCCCTGGAGCTAGGGTTCGGGGTCCAATGGGTAGGGCCTCTGGAGCTGGATTAGGGGCACCACGGGTAGGGCCTCTGGAGCTAGGGTTAGGGGCCCACAGGGTAGGGCCTCTGGATCTTTGATTAGGGGCACAAGGGGTAGGGCCCCTGGAGCTAGGGTTAGGGGCCCAAGGAGTAGGGCCTTGCAAGCTAGGGTTAGGAGTCCCAGGGGTAGGGCCTCTGGGGCTAGAGTTAGGGGACCCACGGATAGGGCCCCTGAAGCTGGATTAGAGGAACCAGGAATGAGGATCCTGGAGCTAGGTTTAGGGGGTCCAGAGGTAGAGCCTCTGTTATGGGTCTCATGCGTAGGTCCCCTGTAGCTAGGATTAGGGGACCCAGGGGTAGCTTCCCTGGAGCTATGGATACGAGCCTGATGGATAAGGCCCCTGGTGCTATGGTTAGGGGCCCCAGGGTTAGGGCAACTGGAGCTAGGGTTAGGGGTCCCAGGGCTAGGGTCCCTGGAGCTAGGGTAAGAGTTCCCACTGGTGGGGACCCTGGAGCTGGATTAGCGTTCCCCGGGTTGGGGCCCCTGGAGCTAGGGTTAGGGGCCCCATGGGTTGGGCCCCTGGAACTATGGTTAGGGGCCCCACAGTTAGGGCCTCTGGAGCTAAAGTTAGAGGCTCCACAATTAGGGCCCCAGAAGCAAGGGTTAAGGGTCCCATGGGTAAGGCCCCTGCAGATAGGGTTAAAAGTTCCATGGGTAAGGCCCCTGGAGATAAGATTAGGGGCCCCAGGGGAAGAGCCCCTGTAGATAGGGTTAGGGATCCCATGGGAAGGGCCCCTGGAGATAGGATTAGGGGCCCCAGGGGAAGAGCCATGGTAGATAGAGTTAGGGATCCCATGGGAAGGGCCCCTAGAGCTAGGGTTATAATCCCCATGGGTAGAGCCCCTCGAGCTTGGGTTATGGGTCGCATGGGTAGGGACCCTATAGCTAGGGTTAGGGATCCCACAGTTTGGACCACTGTAGCTTGAGTTAGACGGCCAGGGGCAGGGCCCCTGGTACTAGGGATAGGGGTCCCAGAGGTAGGGACCCTGGAGCTAGAGTTAGGGGGCCCATGGCGAGGGCTTCTGGATCTAGGGTTAGAGTTCCCGGGTTTGGGGCCCCTGGAGATAGGGGCAACTGGAGCTGGGGTTAAAAGCGTCAGGTTAGGGCCACTGGAGTTGGGGCTAGGGGCCCCAAGGGTAGGGCGCCTGGAGCTAGGGTTGGGACCCCATGGGTAGGGCCCCTGGAGCTAGGGTTAGGGTACCCAGGGGTGGGGCCACTGGAGCTAGGGTTAAGGGCCCCATGGTTAGGACACCTGGAGCTGGGGCTTGGGGCCCCAGGGGTAGGGCCCCTGGAGCTAGGGTTAGGGGACCCACTGGTATGGCCCCAGGGGCTAGAATTAGGAGCCCCAGGAGTAGGCCACTGGAGCTAGGGTTAGGGGCTCCAGGGGACGGGCCCCTGGAGCTTAGGTTAGGGGCCCCATGGGTAGGGCCCCTGGAGCTAGGGTTAGGGATCCCAGGAGTCGGGCTCCTGGGGATAGTGTTATGGTTTTCAGGGGTGGGGCCCCTGGAGCTAGATTAAAGGGCCCCATGGGTAGGGCCCCTGGAGCTTGGGTAAGGAGCCCCAGGGGTAGGGCCCCATAAGCTAGGGTTAGGGGTCCCATGGATAGGGCCTCTTGAACTAGAGTTAGGGGCCCTACGGGTAGGGTCCCTGGAGAGAGGATTATGGGTCCCATGGGAAGGGCACTTGGAGCTAAGGTTATGCGTCCCACGGGCAGGGCCCCGGAGCTAGGGTTAGGGGCTCCACAGGAAGGGTATCTGAAGCTATGGTTAGGGGCCCCAGGGATGGGGACCCTGGAGGTAGGTTTAGGGGTCCCAGAGGTGGGGCCCCTAGAGATGGGTAAGGAACCCCACGGGTAGGGCCACTGGAACTAGGGTTAGGGGCCCCAGGGGTCGAGCCCCTGGAGCTATGGTTAGCAGTCCCACGAGGAGGGTTCCCGGAGCTAGGGTTAGTGGCCCAAGAGATATCTCCCCTATAACTAGGGATAGGGGCCCCACGGATAGGGCCCCTATAACTAGAGTAATGGTTTCCATAGGTAGAGCTCCAGGAGCTAGGGTTAGGGGCCCCAGGGTTAGGGCCCCTGGAGCTAGCATTAGGGGTCCCAGTGGTGGTGCTCCTGGGATAGGGTTAGGGGCCCCATAGGTAGGGCCCGTGGAGCTAGGCTTAGGGGTCCCAGGGGTAGGGCCTCTGCATCGAAGATTAGGGGCCAAATGGGTACAGAGCCAGGAGTTAGGATTAGGGGCCCCACGGGTAGGGCCCGTGGATCTGGGTTAGAGGACCCTGGAATGGAGCCCCTGGAACTAGTGTTAGGACCCCCAGGGGTTGATCCCCTGGAGCTATGGTAAGGAGTCCCACGAGCAGGGCCCCTGGAGCTAAGGTTAAGGACCAAAGAGATAGCCCCCCTGGAGCTAAGGATAGGGGCCTCTCGGATATGGTCCCTGGAACTAGGGTTAGGGATCCCATGGGTAGAGCCCCTGGAGCAAGGGTTAGGGGCCTCACGGGCAGGGACCCTAGAGCAAGGCTTGGCCCCTTGAGCAAGTGTTCGGCCTCCCACGGGTAGGGTTTCTGGAGCTAGGGTTAGGAGCTCCAAGGATAGGGTCCTGGATCTTAGGGTTAGGGGTCCCACAGGGCGGGCCTCTGGAGCTATGGTTAGGGGTCCCACAGGTAGAGCTCCTGGAGCTATTGTTTGGGGCCCCAGGGGAAGGGCACCCGAAGCTAGGGTTAGGGGACCCACTGGAAGGACCCCTGGAGCTAGGGTTAGGGTTCCCAGGATTGGGGCCCCTGGAGCAATGGTTAGGAGCCCCAGATATGGGGCCCTTGCAGCTAGGGTAAGGGGCCCCAGAGGTTGAGGCTAGGGTTAGCGGTCCCATGGGATGGGACCCTGGAGGAAGGATTGGGGTTCCAGTGGTGGGGCCCTTGCAGCTAGGGATAGAGTTCCCAGGGGTGGGGCCCCTGGAGCTAGTGTTAGGGTTTCCAGGGGTGGAGCCCCTGGAGCTAGGGTTAAAGGTCCCATGGGTAGGCTCCCTGGAGCTAAGTTTAGAGGCCCCAAAAGTAGGGCCCCTGTAGCTAGGTTTAGGAGCCCCAGAGGGGGGACTCTGCAGCTAAGCTTAGGGGCCCCATGGGTAGGGCTTTTGGAGTTAAGGTAGGGGGCCCAGGGGTAAGGCCCCTGGAGCTAGGGTTAGTGGTCCCACGGGTAGGGCCTCTGTAGCTAGGGTTAGGGGCACCATGGGTAGGTCCCCTGGAATTAGGGTTAGGGGCTCTGCAGATAGGGCCCCTGGAACTAGGGTTTGGGGTTCCACAGTAAGGGCCTCTGGAAGTAGCGTTAGAGGCTCCAAGGGTAGAGATCCTGGAGCTAGGGTTAGAGGTCCCAGGGTGGGGCCCATGGAGCTAGTGTTAGGGTTTCCAGGGGTGGGGCACCTGGAGCTAGGGTAAAGGGCCCCACGGGTCGAGCCCCTGGAGGTAGCATTAGAGGTGCCACAGGAAGGTCCTCTGGAGTTAGCGTTAGGAGCCCTACGGGTACAACCCCTGGAGCTAGGGTAAGGGGCTTCAGGGGTATGGTCCCTGGAGCTATCGCTGAGGGCCCACGGGGAGGACCTCTGGAGCTAGCGTTAGGGGACCCACAGGTAAAGCCCCTAGATCTAGGGTTAGGGGCCCAAGGGGAAGGACCTCTAGATTTTTGGTTAGGGTCCTCAGAGTGGGATCCCTGGAGCTAGGGTTAGGGGCCCCATGGGTTGGGCCTCTTGAGCTAGCTTTAGGGGCTGCAGGACTAGGCCCCCTGGAACTAGGATAGGGTTCTCAAGGACAGGGCCTCTCGAGCTAGGGTTATGGGATCCACGGGTAGGGCCCCTGGAGTAAGGGTTAGGAGCCTAACCGGAAGGGCCCCTTGAAGCATAAGAAAGGGCCCCATGGGCAGGGTCGCTGGAGCTAGGGTTAGGGGGCCAAGGGGTAGGGTCCCTGGAGCTAGGGTTAGGGGCACTACAAGTAGGACCCCTGAAGCTAGGGTTAGGGGCCCCAGTGATTGGGATCCTGAAGCTAGGGTTAGGAGCCCAACAGGTAGGGCCCCTGGAACTAGCGTTAGGGGCCCCAGTGGTGGGGCCCCTGGAAATAGGGTTAGAGTTCCCCGTGGTGGGGCCACTGAAGCTACTGTTAGGGGCCCCACGAGTACGGCCCATAGAGCTAGGATTAGGAATCCCATGGGTAGGGCCTCTGGAGCTAGGGTTAGGCGCCCAACCGGCAGAGTTTGTGGAGTTAGGGTTAAGGGCCCCATGGGCAGGGCCCCTTGAGCAAGGCTTAGGCCTCCCACGGGCACAGCCTCTGGAGCTGGGGTTAGGAGTCCCACGGATTGGGCCTGGGATTTAGGGTTAGGGGTCCCATGGGAATGGCCTCTGGAGCTAGGGTTAAGGGCCCAACAGGTAGGGACACTGGAACTAGGGTTACGGACCCCACGGGTAGGGCTCCTGGAGCTAGGTTTAGGGGCCCCAGGGGAAGGGCTCCTGGAGCGAGAGTTAGAGGTCCCATGGGAAAGGACCTTGGAGCTAGGGTTAGGGGCTCCATGCGTAGGACCCCTGGAGCTAAGGTTATGAGCTCCACGCGTAGGGCCCCTGGAGCCAGGGTTAGGAGCCCCATGTGTAGGGCCCCTGGAGCTAGGGATAGGAGCCCCATGTTTTGGGCCCCTGGAGGTAGGGATAGCAGTCCGAAGGGTAGGGCCCCGAGATGTGGTGTTAGGGTTTCCAGGGGAGGGGCCCCTGGAGCTAATGTTAAGGACGCCACGGGTAGGGCCACTGGAGCTAAGGTTAGGGGCCTCACGGGCAGGGCCCCTGGAGCTAGCTTTACAGGCCCCTGGAGCTTGGGTTAGGGGCCCCAGGTATGGAGCCCCTGAAGCTAGGGTTAGGGGTC
Organism: Gopherus evgoodei; assembly: GCF_007399415.2. NCBI lineage: Eukaryota > Metazoa > Chordata > Testudines > Testudinidae > Gopherus > Gopherus evgoodei. The sequence continues at coordinate 41,256,977 of NC_044329.1, forward strand.
CCAGGGATGGGGCCCCTGGAGCTAGGGTTAGGGGTCACATGGGAGCAGCCCCTAGAGCTAGGGTTAGGGGCACCATGTGTAGGGCCCCTGGAACTAGAATTAGGGGTGACATGGGTAGGACCTCTTGATCTAGGGTTAGAGGCCCCACAGATAGGGCCCCTGGCACTAGCCTTAGGGGCCCCAGGGGTGGGGACCCTACACCTAGGGATAGGGTTCCCAGTGGTGAGGCCCGTGGAGCTATTGTTAACTGGCCCCAAGGGTACGGCCCATAGAGCTAGGGTTAGAGGTCTCACGGGAAGGGCCTCTAGAGCTAGCATTAGGGGCTCCATGTGTAGGAACCCTGGAGCTAGGGTTAGGGGCACCACGTGTTGGGCCCCTCAAGGTAGGGTGAGCTAGGATTAGGGTCCAAGGGATGGGGATCCTGGCGCAAGGGTTAGGGGTCCCAGGGTGGGGCCACGATAGCTAGGGCTTGGGCCCCACGGGTACGGCCGCTGGAGCTAAGGTTAGGGGCCCCAGGGGTATGGCCCCTGGAGCTACCACTGAGAGCCCACGGGGAGGGCCTCTGGAGCTAGGGTTAGGGGACCCACGGGTAGGGCCCCTGGATCTAGGTTTAGGGGCCCAAGGGGTAGGAACCCTGGAGCTTTGGTTTGGGTCCTCAGAGGTGGGGCCCCTGGAGCTAGGGTTAGGGGCCCCATGGGAAGGGCCCCAGGAGCTAGGATCAGGACCCCCATGGATATGGCCCCTGGAGCAAGGGTTAGGGGCCTCAGGGTTTGAGCCCCTTGAGCTAGCTTTAGAGGCCCAAGGGACAGGTTCCCTGGAGCTAGGATAGGGTTCTCATGGATAGGGCCTCTGGAGCTATGGTTAGGGGTCCCATGAGTAGGGCCTCTGGAGCTAGGTTTAGCGGCCCCACGGGTCAGGCCCGTGGAGTTAGGTTTAGGGGCCCAACGGGCAGTGCTCCTTGAGCAAGGGTTAGGCCTCCCATGTGTAGGGCCTCTGGAGCTAGGGTGAGGAGCCCCACAGATAGGATCCTAGGACCTAGGGTTAGGGGTCTCATCTGAAGGGCCTCTGGAGCTATGGTTAGGGGCCCCACGGGCAGGGGAACTGGAGCTAGGGATAATGACCCCACAGGTAGAGCCTCTGGATCTAGAGTTAGGGACCTCAGGGGAAAGGCCCCTGGAGCTAAGGCTAGGGATCTCATGGGAAAGGACCCTGAAGCTAGGGTTAGAAGCCCCACGCACAGGGTCCCTGGAGCTACGGTTATGGGCCCCATGCCTAGGTCCCCTGGAGCTAGGGTTAGGGGCCCAAGAAATAGCTCACCTGTAGCTAGTGGTAGAAGCCCCACAGATAGAGCCCCTGGAACTAGGGTTGGGGGACCCACTTGTAGGGCCCCTGGAGCTAGGGTAAGGGTCCCCACAGATAGGGCCTCTGAAGCTTGGGTTAGGGGCCCCATTGGTAGGGGTTAGAGGATAAGGGCCCTGGAGCTAGGGTTAGGAGTCCTGTGGGGGGCCCCTGGAACTAGTGTTAGGGTTTCCAGGGGTGGGGTCCCTGGAGTTAGAGTAAAGAGCCTCACGGGTCGGGCCCCTGGAGTTTGGGTTAGGATACCCAAGGGCAGAACCTGTTGAGCTACGGTAAGGGCACCCACGGGTAGAGCCTCTGGAGCTCGGGTTAGGGAACCCATGAATAGGGCCCCTGGAGCTAGGGTTAGAGGTCAAATGGGAAAGGCCTTTAGAGCTAGAGTTATAGGCCCAAGCATAGGGCCCCTTGAGCTAGGATTAGGGGCCCCATGGGTTGGGGCCCCTGGAGCTAGGTTTAGGGTTCCCAGGGGTGGGGCCACTGGAGCTAGTATTATGGTTTCCAGGGGTGGGGCCCCCTGCAGCTAGGGTTAAGGGCCCCATGGGTTGGGCCCGTGCAGATAAGGTTAAGGGCCCCATGGGTAGAGCCCCTGGTGCTAGGATTAGGGGCCCCAGGGATGGGGATCCTGGAACTAGGGATAGGGGTCCCAGGGATGGGTCCCCTGCAGCTAGGGTTAGGGACCCTGCGGGTACAGGCCCAGGAGACAGAGTTAGGAGCCCCACGGGGAGGGCCCCTGAAGCTAGGGTAAGGGGCCAAGCAGGTAAGGCCTCTGCAGCTGAGGTTAGGGGCCCAAGAGGTAGGACCATTGGAGCTAGGGTTGGAAGTCCCAGAGGTGGGGCTCCTGGAGCAAGAGCTGGGTTTCCAGGGGCGGGGACCCTGGATCTAGGGTAAGGGGCCCCCCGGGTAGGGCCTCTGGAGCTTGGGTTAGAGGCCTCACAGGTAATGTCCCTGGAGCTAGGGTTAGGGGACCAAGGAGTAGGGCCCCTGGAGCTAGTGTCAGTGGTCCCATGGGTAGGGCCTCTGGATCTGGGGTTAGTGGCCCTAAGGGTAGGGCCTCTGGGACTAGGGTTAAGGGAACCACGGGCAGAGCCCCTGGAGCTAGAGTTAGGGGCCCGAGGGGTGGGGCCCCAGGAGCTAGTGTTACATTTCCAGGAATGGTGCCCCTTTATCTAGGGTTAAGGGATCCATGGGTAGGGCCCCTGGAGCTGGATAAAAGTCCCCACGGGTAGGGTAACTGGAGCCAGGGTTAGGGGACTAAGAGGTCGGGCCCTTTCAGCTAGGGTTAGGGGTCTCCAGGGTGGAGCCCCTGGAGCTAGTATTAGAGTTTCCAGGGGTGAAGTCACTGGAGATAGGGTAAAGGGCCTTCGGGTACGGCCCCTGAAACTTGGGTTAGGGGCCCCAAGGTTAGGATCCCTGGAGATAGGGTTCAGAGCCCCACGCTCTGGGCCCCTGAAGCTACGGTTAGGCCCAGAGCGTGGGTCCAGAGCAGGGGCCCTGGAGCTATGGTTAGGGGCCGAAGAGATAGCCCCCCTGGAGCTATGGATAGGGGCCTCTCGGATATGGCCCCTGGAACTAGGGTTAGTGGTCCCATGGGTAGAGCTCCTGGAGCTTGGGTTACGGGCCCCACAAGCAGAGCCCTTGGAGCAAGGGTTGGGCAACCCACGCTGTGACATTATTGATATAAACTGGGACCATATAGAACATGGTTTGCAACCAAGGTCCTGTAGTGGCACCAAATCCTATGTAAAGGGGGTCATATAAGGTGTCTAAGACCAAGTTATGAGTTACTGGTTATGATTATTCTGTCCATATGTCTGTATCATTATGTATTTGATGTTATAAGTATTGGCTGTATACTGTCTGTATTTCAAATTGGTGCTGTAGTTCTGGGTGACACCCCACACAAGTTGGTGTTAGCTCTGCTTAGCCTGCTTGATGGCCCATTAAGGACCATCAACTACACAATTGACCCATTGAGAGGAGGCTGATATGCCTTGTAACTCAGCAAAGTATGCAGGGACTTGCCCATGTGACTCCAGACTCCATTTTCCTGTAATTTTCCACAGTAAGAACAAAGAAGTGTTCTTACACCTGGAAGTGCCTATATAAGGCTGATGCCTCATCTCCATTTTGTCTTCAATCCTGCTTCCTATCTCTGGAGGGACTTTGCTACAAACTGAAGCTCTACACAAGGGACTGATGACCCATCCCAGCTGGGGAAGTTCTCCAGAGATTTGATTTGAACCTGCAGTTTACTCCATCACTGCTACAAGCCTGAACTGAGAACTCTGCCATTACTGTATGTAATTGATTCCATTTAACCAATTCTAGCTCTCATCTTTATTTAAATTGGGGTGGGGGGTGTCTGAGTTTCTAAGAAGGTTTTTGTTTGCAAGAAGCAACATTGTTTGGTTTGTCATTGTACCAAAGGGGGAGATGGTTGTCTATAAAGGTGGAGTGAAGACTAAATGCATCCAAAAAGAATGGGATTTGAACTCATGCCTGCAGAGAACAATAGATTAGCAGTCCACCACTTTAACCACTTGGCTATCTCATCTGAGCTGTCAAGAAAGAGACAGTAGGAGAAATCTAAGGCCAGCAGAGATAGGGACAATATGGACTTTTTAAATATTAAGCGGAAGCAAGGGCTGATTGAGCTCCCTCCTCACATCTAGTTAGGCGCTGGGGGAAAGACTTCAGGAACAGACCGTGTTTGCATAGACACACCTACTCTGCCTAGCGATGCAGCGTGATGGGGCCACTTTCCTAAAATGACCGGTGTTGGTTGGTTACAAATCACTTTAGGATTGAGTGGAATGAAATGTTTTTATCCTTTCTGCATGAGTGAAGAGCAGCAGAACATACCTAGCTGGTCCTGATGGAGAGGTAGGTGGGTGAGGAATAGCCTTTATTGGGGTGCATAGAAGTGATTGAGAACATCATCCTAGAGCAGTGGTCCCAAAATATTTCACACTGTGCCCTCTTATGCATGGCTGTAGACCCTCGGAAGCGACAGTCAAGAACTGAGGCTGGGAGTGGGGCTGTTGCTTGCTGGGGAGAGGGGTGCAGACAGGGGTAAGGGGGTCGAGGCCAAGCTTGGAGCCAGAGGCCCAGGCTGAGGGTGGGGTTGGGGAAGAGCTGGGACAGAGTTGAGCTGAGTGGTGCTCCCTCCATGGGGGCTGGCTCAGGCCCTGAGGTGCCCCCATGAAGGTTCCTCTGTGTCCCCTTAGGAGTTATGCCCCACATTTTGGGGACCACTGAACCCTACTCACTAATCAAGGGCTAGTGATGCCAAAGCCCAGGGAAAGGGAGAACAAGTGCGGGGCCCCCAGCACTGGAACCATGTGAAGGGGATGCAGGATAGGGGCAACGGCTGGTGGCACAGGGAGTTAAGGGCAAAGGCAGCACAGGTGGGGGCAAGAGTTGGGGAAGGAGGTGCAAGGGTTGGGAGTGTAGGAGCTAGCGGTAAAGGGGGAGTGGGGATCATCCAGGGGCAATGGGGAAGTGCCAAAGTACAAGCTTTGCCCAGGGCACCATTTCCCCTAACACTGGTCTGAGCAAACTATTGGAAATGACCCTTCAGTGAGACCAGAAACATAGTGTAGAAAAGCCCTTTTGTTAAGTGATTGTGGCTGAGGGCTTAGGGAGATGGGTTAAAAAACACTGGGTGTCTTTCTGTGGAGGTTTGATTTTTGCCTGCTAGGCAAGGCTGGTGTGTGGTGTCTTCATGACTGTACTTTCAGTGTCTGATCACCCACAGTGCCACAAGGAACCAAGTCTAGACATATTCAGAGGCTCTATGCCAGGGTTTATCAAACTTCCTTTCACTGCACACCCCTTCTGCCAAAAAAAACTTACTACATAGCCCTGGAAAAAGGGACCAAGCCCCTCCCCACTGGGTAGAAACAGGGGAGACTAAGCCCAGCCCCAGTTGAAGGATGGCAAAACCAGAGCTTAAGGGATTCAGCCCTGGGTGGTGGGGCTCAGACTATTGGCTTCAGCCCCAGGCCCCAACAAGTCTAATGCCAGCCCTGGTGACCCCATTAAAACAGGGTTATGACACATTTTGGGGTCCTGACTCACAGTTTGAGAACCACTGCTCTATGCTGATGGGAGAGTTTTTTCCTGTGGGTGTAGTTAATCCACTTCCCCAAGAGGTGGCAGCTATGTCAGTGGGAGAAGCTATATCGGTGGGTGTGCAAGCTGTGGTGTTTACCACATTTAAGAAGTTTAATGAAACCCCATTTTTAAAACCACCTGTGGTCTGGGAATGGCAAAGGAGCTCGATGAAGCAAGGTCTGTCCTTCAAAGTCCTGCAGATCACAATTCTATACTCCTGTTGTCATAGGTGTATAGCTTGGTAGCAGAGTACTTAACTACAGCTCAATTGGTCCTTGGTTCAAACCCCTGTGTTCTCTTACAACCTTCTTTCTTTTTTTTTAAAAAAGGAAAACATTTTCATTTCCATTCTCCATTATATTCAGTAGCTCCACTATACAGGGATGCTTGAAATGAATGTAAACACTCAACATGTTGCTGTCCAAATGCATAAAAACCTAGGAAAGCTGTCCATCAGCTGAAATCAGTTCCAATCCTCTAAATGTCTAGTTTATGTTTTCATCAATTAACAAAGGTATCATAAGAATGTACATTTGCAGATCCCTCTTCTCCAGGACCTATGCTGTGCAGAAGAACAAGAGCCACATCCAGCTGCAGTTCAGGAGTCTGATGACCAAAGAGCCAAGAAATATTCTGAAGGTTGGAGAAAAATACCTTCTAGTGAGCTATTGAATGAGCTCAACCTGCTTAGCTTATCAAAAGAAGATTGAAAGGTGACTTCATTAAGTGTTGAATGGTTTTAATGGAGGGAAAAGATTGGGTATGAAAGGGCTCTTTAATCGAGCAGAGAAAGGCATAACAAGACCCTATGGCTGGAAGGTGAAAAGAGAGAAATTCATATTACAAATAAGACACAAATATTCAACAACCAGGATGATTCATCACAGGAACAATGTACCAAGGAAAGTGATGGATTCTCCATCTCCTGATGTCATTTAATGAAGACTAGAAGCCTTTTTGGAATGTGTTTGCCCCAAAAGTAGCTATTGTGTCACACAGGAGGCCTGTGATATACAGGAGGTCAGATTAGATGCTCTAATGGTCTCTTCTGGCCATAAAGTTGACTCATTTCTGAAAAACTGAGTGTAGCATTGGGAGCAGCATCTGATGTTTTCCTCTGTAGCCGGCTTGCTGCCTAGAACGAACGCTCCTTGAGTGGGGTGATCCACAGGGAGTAGCTCAAACCTCCAAAATGCCTGGCCAGGGGCAGGACATTAGCACAGCAAGGGAGAGGTGTGGCAGTGACATTACAAAGGCCTTTGGCAGGACCTCAGATGATTGGTCCAAGGTGGTGGGGAGGTGGTGACCTCACAGAGAGATGCTGACATCAACGAGGCATGAAAGGGATGAGGGGCCAGGGAAACCTCAGAGACCCCTGTGGTTTTACTTCAGCAAGTCTTCTTCTCCAGGTCTCTCTTTGAGGACTAAGAGAGTATTCGGGTTCACGTACATGAGAGCCAGGAGGAATCTCTTTCGAGTTTTCCCCTTCCCTTTTCCTGATTTTACTAGAAAACAACTGTCTCTGTTTAGAAGGTAAGAGCCTTCTTGAGGTTTGAAACCTGTTCAGTCTGATCCATCTGGTGACAGTTGAATTCTAGGCATGGAAAACACGAGCTTAAGGAGGCAGAATTTTATTCTACCCCTGGGATTTTGTTCTTTAGAAACACTGGGGACAATAGGGCTTGTCCTTTGTTTCACCTTTTCCTCCCTCCCTCCCTCCCTCCTTTCTCTTTGTCTCTTGCTTCTTTTGTCCTTTCTCCTGTTCCCCTCCCAACACCAGGAGGTGTGTGTGTGTTGCAGGGGAGTACTTGGCAGCTCCCACTGTGGGAAGTCCACCCAAAAATGTGAGGCTGAAATAGTGCTCTGGCAGTGACCCCACCTGTTACCTGGGCAATCCTTTGGGCTCTCTGGTGAGAACCCTCGGCCTCCCGTCCTCAGTCTCTACCCTGATTGGCTGAGCAGGGGGTTATTGACAGGGAGGAGACTCAGGTCCTTGTTCTTCTCTTTTCAGACCGACTAAATAAGTCATAACCAGTCATATGTTTGATGAATTTTGGTGCTTCGCTGCATTAATTGTCTCTGAGCAGTTCATGGTTCTCTCTAACATTGCAGTTCTCCTCAAATACTTGCTGAATAATTACTGTGCACTGTTGTTGGTCTGGAGCTCATTTGAGAACACTTTACTCAAGTCATTCAGTGTTTGAAATTTAAGATCTGATGGTTAGTTTGAAAATTGGGGCTCTTGGGTCCTATTCCCAACCCTGCCACTGGCTGGCTGTGTGACCTAAGACAAGTAAATTCTCCTTTCTCAACCTTAGCTTCTCCCTCTTTCAAGTAGGGATACTAATGATCTGCTCCTACCTATCTCACGGTGGGTAGAGGATGGGGATGCACTGAAGAGTGTCACTAGGAGTAGAGCGTAATATGAGGTGTCCTTTCATGTTTACTCAGAGCAGATTATGGCATAATAGAATAGCTGAAATAGTCTTTTTCATTTGTATATTTTTATTTTAAAATTAAGAGCAGCAACTACTTAGCTCAAACTGAAGCATCTTATCTAATTTTTGAGATCTAAGTGTCTCCTCTTGTTTGCGATGAGACAATTTAACACACTGTGACAAACAGGAGATGCTTTTGTTTTGCAACAAAAGATTTTTGCAAAGAACTTTCATCCTACTTGTTTTGATTTTGAGAAATAAACTGGTTTAGTCTGAAGGGGATTTTCTGACTGAAATGGTTTCAATGAAATTTCCCCACTATCTCGATTCCTGGGCTCTATCCCTCCCTTTGTGGGTGGTTGCTGTTTGTTAGAACAGGAGTCAGGACTGGTGGCTTCTCTTTCTGTCTCTGCCACCGCCTTGCTGTGTAGGCTCTTGGGTAGGCCACTTCCCTTCTCTGGACCTCAGGCTCCTCCCCATCTGTCCAATGGGAACAGGGACAATTCTCAAACTCTGGGCATTCGTGAGCCTGAGTGAGATAAGGGCAGTTAAAGCCCTCTGTGAAGGAGAAAGGGGAGTTTCACGGTGTTTAGCACCAAGGAATTCTAAAGTTTGCTAAAATGTCTAATCTGTGGAAACAAGAAATGGTTGGGGCCAAACTTTTTAACCACTGCCTTTTTTAAAGCCCATTCAGGAATGTGAGTCCCTGTATCTTAAGTACCTGGGGTTCTTTGCCAGCAGGAGAGAAGAGGTTCCTGCCTCTGTTGTTGTGGCCTTAACAAACCAGGTGTTGTGCCTCAGTTCTCGTCTGAGATCCCTGAAAAAGAACACCTTCCCATTCATGAACAAGACAGAACCTATCTTTAAAAGGGGAATATAGAGACCCATGAGACTTACAGACTAGCTAGCCTCACTTCCATAGCTGGAGAGATACTGGAATACATTCTTAAACAATCAATTTGTCAGCGGCACCTACAGGATACCTTGGTTCTTAGGACAAGTGAGCATGGGTTTGTCAAGAACAGATCATTCCAAACAAATCCTCTTTCCTTCTTTGGCAGGTTCTGGGCCTATTGGAGGTGGGTAAACATTAGATGGGATCTATCTCGGTGTTACTAAGGCTTTTGACACAGTCCTGTAGGGCAGTCTCACAAGCAAATGAGGGAAATGCGGTCTAGGCACATTCAGTGTGATGTGGGTGCAGAGCTGGTTGAAAGCCCAGACTCCAAGAGCCCTTCTCCATGTTTGGCTGTCCAACAAAGAGGGTGTACCTGTTGGGTTTGGCAGGGGTCAGTCCGGGGTCCGGTACTATTCAATATTTTCATTACTGATTTGGAAAATGTAGTGGAGAGCATGCTTTAAAATTTGCAAATGACACCAAGCACTTTGGAGCACAGAATTGGAATTCAAAACTCCCTTAACAAATTGGAGAATTGGTCTTCTTGAGCCAAACTCCATGGCTGGGCCCCTCTCTCTAGACTGGGATGAAGTGAAACCCCAGAGGTAGTGTGCACCAGTGGTTAGTGAAGGGACCTGGAAAGAAGGACTACTGGGTCCCATCCATCCTTCTGACACTTGGTGTGACCCTGAGCCAGTAGCTTCACCTCCCCAGGCCTGTTTCAAATTAGTAGAGTTGGGGTTGCAGTCCCAACAGCCCAGGGGGGTTGGGAGGCTCCGGGAAGGGGTGTAAAGTGCTGGAATTTCAGGATTCTGGAGGCCTTGTCACCCCCACACTAGGGTGATGTTCTGCACCCCCTGTTGATGGCCAAGTTTCTCCTTTCCTTGGCAATAAGACAGACTCTTGTTTTCCCAGCCTGCCGATCGCCCAGTGTCATCACCCGGCCTGCTGGCTGGGCAGGGTAACTCTTCAGGTCACCACCCCTCTCTCCAGCCTGCCTTGGGCTTGGAGAGTGAAGATAAGGGCAAGGGATGACACTGAACATCCTCCATCCATCGCTCCGTCACCAGAGCAAGTGAGTGGCATTAGGGTTGCTCGGTGGCATCCCCTGTCTGTCTGGGGAGAGGCAGAAAGAGGGGGAAAGAATCTCTCCCAAAGGACATTGGATTTGCAAACAGCCCCCAGGAATCCCTCGCTCTCAGACTGGAGAGGGGCTTCTCCAGAGCCATCTCCAGTGTGTTTGGCAAGGTCCCAGCAATGGGGCTCCCAGCAATTCCCTTGTGGGAGACTGTTCCCCAGGCTGAGAGTCTCTGAGCTGGGCCAGACCCTGTGAGCTGCTGAGCATGGAAATCAATGGGAAATAAGGGGGCCCTGGCCTTGCTATGCCTAGGGACTTTGAAGTGGGGAATGGTTTCCCAGGAGAAGTCCAGACTCCTGGGTTCTGTTCCTTCTCTAGCCTGGGTTGGGGGGTGTGATGGAGTATGGACTGTCTGTGTGGGGAATGGGATAGCAGGGGAGGATTTTAGGGGATGGACCACACTGGAGCTGTAACCTGAGTTAGGTAAGGGAGGGGAAAGGTCAACACCTTTGCCCGCGAAGGGGGAACATAAGGAAGGGAGTGGCAGGAGGGAAGCAGTTTGAGTTTGGGCTTGGGGCTGTGTGGGCAGAATTCAGGGTATCCTAGCTAGGATCCAAGCACCCTGAAAGCCCAGAAGGACTCGATGGAGGGGTTCTGACTGTGCCTGCAAGCTCTGCTGTAACCTGTGTTCCTGTTGTCCAATAAACCTTCTGTTTTACTGGCTGGCTGAGAGTCACTGTGGGTCCCAGGAAGAGGGGTGCAGGGCCAGACTCCCCCACACTCCGTGACAACTGGTGGTAGCGGCGGGAGATACTGCACCCCGTGGACGACGCTTCCTGTAGTAAGTGACTGGGGAGCAGTAAAACAAAGGGATGATTAACTCCTGGGAGTGTGTGCCCAGTGAGAAAGACTTTGCAGTAACAGGGTCCCCCGGGGGATTGCAGTGAGTGGTCCCGGGGGCGGAGGAGTCTGCAGCTCGACCCTGGCAGAGAGGTGGTGACCTCAAGAAGGGCTGGTGCACTAGGGGTCCCCCTGGAAACTGTGGGGAGTGGCGAGCACCCCAGCCTGTGAGTGCCCAGCAGGAAGATGTATGCCAAGCGGCGCAAGTGTGATTTGCTGGAGCTGTGCAAGCAGAGGGGGCTTCACCCAGGGAGGCTCAGCAAGGACCAGCTGATTGCCCAGCTGGAGGAGGGAGACCGCATGAATGAACGGAGCCCTGTCTCTGAGGGAAGCAGCAGGGCAGATGCAGCACAGGCACCAGTGTCTGTCCCCGCTGGGAGTGGTCAGCCGGTAGACAAGGGCTTCCCAAGACCCCCCCCTTCCTAGGCCTAGGGGAAGGGCGAGGAGGAGCCCAGTGAATACCGAGGGCACCGTGACCCTCTCCCCCGGCCAGCAGGGGAGCCTCCCAGCGAAGCTTACCCCCCAGCAGGGGATTCTTCCGGCAACGCTCGGCATCCGTGGAGTGGTTGCGGCTGGAATATGAAAGGGAGCTGAAACGGGAGGAGCTCGAGTTAAAGAGGTGAGAGCTGGAGGAGCAGGTGAACCAGCGTAAACATGAGGAGAAATAGCGTAAACATGAGCTGGACCTGGCCCAGCTGAGGAGCAGTGAGGCCCCGGCTGCGGTGAGTGAGGGGGACCCAAGCGTACAAAGAGCTTTGATAAGCACTTGCTGCCCCGGCATAAGGAGGGGGAGGACATAGATACCTTCCTGACGGCCTTTGAGAATGCCTGTGAGCTGCACAGGGTTGACCCTGCAGACAGGATCGCAGTTCTCACCCCCTTACTGGACTCCACAGCCGTGGAGGTGTACAGCCGACTGAAAGGGGCGGAGGCAGGGGACTACGAACTGTTCAAACAGGCCCTGCTCCGCGAGTTTCAGCTGACTCCTGAGATGTGCCAGAAAAAGTTCTGGAGCCAGCGTAAAACCCGTGAGGTCACATACCTACAACTGGTCAACTCGGCGCAGTGGTATGCCCGCAAGTGGACAGCTGGGGCCCAAACTAAAGAGGACCTGCTTGACCTATTCATACTGGAACACCTGTACGAGCAGTGCCCGTCCGACTTGAGGCTGTGGTTGATGGACCAGAAGCTGGAGAACCCACAGCACGCAGGCCAGCTGGCCGACCAATTTGTGGATAGTCAGGCAGGGGATGGCAGGGAGAAGTCTCGAAGGAGCAGGCCTGCCTCAACACAGAGAGAGAGTCATCATGGGACCTCCCAGCAGGGGCCTATGGAGAATCCCCCCCAAAAGGGGAACATCAAGCGTCAGGTCCCTCCGACCCACTCAAGGGGACCCATGAGACATGGGCTGCTATCGCTGTGGCCAGCGAGGCCACATACGGGCCCAGTGCCCCAGGCTCAGGGACAGACCAAGCAGACCCAACCCGCAGAGGGTGGACTGGGTAAAAACCCAATCAGAGGAGGGGCTATATTCCCAGGAAAGGGAGGCTGGCAACATACCACCTGTGGATGCCCCAGGCTCCGGGTTTTTGGTTTACCGGATGGGCGCGGGTCTGCCCCTCCAGAAAAAGTGCATTGTTTCCCTGGAGGTAGATGGGAGGAAGGTCACTGGGTACTGGGACATGGGCGCAGAGGTGACGCTGGCCCGGCCCGAGGTGGTGGCCTCAGATCGGATGGTGCCTGACACCTACCTGACCCTGATGGGCGAGGGCGGGACCCCATTCAAGGTGCCCGTGGCAAGGGTACACCTGAAGTGGGGGTCTAGGAGGGCCCCAAGGATGTGGGGGTACACCGATATTTGCCCATGGACGTGTTGATGGGAGGGTACCTCGAGGACTGGCCTAGTAACACCCAGAGTGCCCTGGTCGTGACTCATAGTCAGAGTCGGCAAAGGGCACTGCACACTGACAACGGGGAAGGTACTCGACCCGAGGTGCAGGATCCTAACCCAGGGAGCGGGGAACGCCCAGGGGCACAGTTCAGAGAGGCTGCGGCCTCAGACCCAGCCAGCAAGAGAGAGCCGGTCCCCATCCCTGTCCCAGCTGCTGAGTTCCAGGCCTAGTTGCAGAAAGATCCATCCTTGCAGAAGCCCAGGGACCGGGCTGACCTCAGTGCTGTACAGACCTTGAGGAGAGGTTGCAAGGAGAGGTTCCTGTGGGAGAAGGGGTTCCTGTACTGAGAATGGGCTCCCCCAGGGGAAGTAGAGTCATGGGGGATCAGGAGGCAGCTGGTGGTCCCCCAGAAGTTTCACCACAAGCTGCTGTACTTGGCCCATGACATCCCTCTCGCAGGGCACCAGGGAATCCAGCGCACCAGGCAGAGGCTGCTACAGAACTTTTACTGGCCTGGGGTCT